>NC_136861.1:21523386-21892024 GCF_951799975.1 Gobius niger
TATCCTGTCTCCATGAGGTCTCATTACATCGAAAACCAGCAATACCAATGTAAACATAGGTATTTAAAGTGAGATGGAATTGAAGCAGGAATAAAAAATCTTGAATATAATGAAAGATTCCATATAGACTCTTAAATTTGCCATAATTTTTCCTTTTTTTTGGTGTCCAGATATGTTTCTTTTATGTTATGCAGCTTCTTACTGTAGCAATTAAAACGTACAATTATACTGTGTACTGTCTGGGAGCAAAGTCTCTAATTCCTGACAGATGCTGGGGCTGTAATCCTATTTACAGTCAGCGCAGTTAGCTTTTCCCCTCATCAAACGCAAAAATGCATAAATAAATAAAAGTTGTGTTTGTACTGTGAGCCGCTGAGCCTATAATAGAGGCATCAACACGAGCAGCGTTTCCATGGCAGTATAGGACAGACCCCGTTTCCCGGGGTTTAGCCATCGTGCCCGTGGTTTCCCGATGACGTGAAAGAGGTGAGTGTCTTCTGCATGCGTCTCCGTGGCAACCACTTTGTCCTGGGACATTTTCAAGTCCTGACAGGAAATTTCTCCTGCTTGCTCTCAACTTTTCCCTCTGATTGTCCAAAAGGGGATTTGCATATTTTGTATGCTGCGTATTATTTTGTGCTATGCATTCTGCTGTATTTGATTGTGTGCACTGTATATATTATAGTACTTACTGTAAGCCAGCTCTTTTCACAAAAGATTTGAATAACAGGATTTGAAGATAAAGGGCCAGATACTCTCTCTTCCTCTATGTGAGAAGAGAAGAGAAGAGAAGAGAAGAGAAGAGAAGAGAAGAGAAGAGAAGAGAAGAGAAGAGAAGAGAAGAGAAGAGAAGAGAAGAGAAGAGAAGAGAAGAGAAGAGAAGAGAAGAGAAGAGAAGAGAAGAGAAGAGAAGAGAAGAGAAGAGAAGAGAAGAGAAGAGAAGAGAAGAGAAGAGAAGAGAAGAGAGTTCTTGGAATGATGTTTTTGTGCCCTTATTTGAAATTTTGTTTACCTTAATAAATCTTTTCCGTTGTCCTTCTGGGGGTAATACAAGTGTTATTGCGATGATTGGGGGTCTTTCCTCTCCCCCTGGTGTCTCTGGACAGAAAACCACACTTGCAACTTTCCTTGCTGCGACCTGGAGCACCAATACACACTAATAGAATCACGAAGAAGAAGCTAACAGGCTATAGGGCAAAGCTAACTGCAGGCTCGTGCCACATAAACCGTATTTACATTCAAGTTTGAGTGAAACAAAAATTCTCCATTGTGTAATTGGATGTGCAATATCCCTTTGTCTTTTCTGTCAGTGTAGTATTTACTGTCATGGGCAATAAATGACTAAAAAAACGCAACATGCTACAACACCTGCAGTGCTCTAGGGGCATGAGTTACTTAGTTCTGCTTTAAGACAACCCGAGTTCAGCTGTAGTTCTAGTGCCTTTAATGCATCCTACAAACATATACCTTTGAGAATCTTGACTTGGAACAAGGAATGTGGCATTATGAACATAAAAAGTAATGCCCCTGAAAAGAAAAAGAAAAAAAACAACATTGCGATACACTGCGCTCTATCTGACCAAATATATATTAAATTAATGGAGCAACAAATGGGTTCGGAGCAACAACACTTATGACATATATGGCAAAAACAGCTGTGCTAATGTATTTGTTGCTGTGCCAAAGAGTCCACATGTTGCCTGATATGCACATCAGATGACAGAAAAATTTAATCTAGAAAGCATTAGTGTGGCACTCCAGTCCTTCCAGAAGGCTATTTCAGGTCAAGACGATCACCTGATGACCCCGTTAAAAGAGCAGCCTGTTTGGGTCGGCTGATCACATGAGCGTATAAGGTTTCAGCTTTTGTCCTTTACTCTCTCCCTGGTATCAGACGCTGTTCTTTAGTAACCCTTGTGTTGCCAGGAAAGCTTAATGAAGTGCTTCTATGTCAATCACTCTGCCATCTGCTGCCAAGAAAAGATAGCTTACAGGGTTGCTGTAATGGATTTGTACTTTCATGTCTATTTTACTGTCAACTCACCTGACACAATGCAAAAAAAACAAACTTTCTGTTTCTCTTTATGCTGTATTTACATACATGTATTCTTGGTAAACTAGAATGTACTGTGTAATGTGTATTTTAGAACGTGCTATAAATAAATAAATGGATTCCAGTTTGTAAGTCTTTTGACAAAACATGACACATTTCACCGCATTGCAACAATGAATGAAAAATAGTCCTGCAAGAAGATTGGTGAAGTGATTACTTTCTACCACAGAAAATGAAGAATAGAATTTACCAAGATTCCCTGATCAGTCATAGGTATTATCTTTTACTATGATGTCTCACAGGTTTGTCACGACCAGCTCTATGTGGTGACAGGCAAAGATGAGGAAGGCACCGAAAAGGGCAGTTAACGCTAAGTTTTATTACAGGAGTTCACATTAAAATGGAAGTACAAGGTTTTAAATTTACAAAAGTCTATTTGGAGCTGCCAGGTGAGCAGGCTGGGGCAGACTGAGCACACTCCACAGGTGTAGACCATGACCTGAGGAGGAGCCACACCCAGGAGCAGATCAGGAGGGGCCAGCCAGAGGAGCACCTGCATGCAGAGGAGGAAGAGGCCGGGGGCCGTCACAGGTAAAAATGGTAAATGTTCTCAATTTATATAGGGCTTTTCCCTCATCCATTCACTCTGTCATTCATACGTACACAGACACTGGAGGAAGTGAATGAAGTGTCTTATCCACGCACACAATGACACACATCTGCGGTAGTCTGGATTTGAACTGCCAACCTCTTGATTATTGCACGACCTACTGTACCATGTGAGCTACTGTCGGCCCATTCACTCCTTCCCCACTCTCCACATTCAGTGGGGTTGTTTCAAACACTGCCCTGCGGTTGACTGACAGAAACATAGTGAACATCTGCATCAACTATATCTCCAACCACCTTCACTCACACATGACATTCACACACAAGAGTGTAAAGTCCTGCTCAAGGGAACAGGATCAAAAAGAGCTGAGCTCAAGCATCAAACCTGCACTCTGAGATCTGCACTCTGCCACTGCTTCCAGTTATTGTGTCGATAGAAGATTTAATTAGTGTTTACAAAGCCACCATCACCACTGACAATTCCTGTCATTGTAAAATGTTAATGATCGACTGCATGCTACATGTGATATATTTTATGTGCAAATGACGACACAAAAAGTCTGTATTAAACAGTGGTGCTTGATGATAGCAGAGGGGTGTTCATTTAAGCAAAGAAAAAGTTTACTGAACAACTACACCTACTGCTTTTGCAACTACTACAACTATTGTCACAGCAGCACAATATTCAAGTTTTTTTTAGAGATTTTTACTTACATGATTGTATTGTATGATCTTTGGATTGGTTCGAGGTTGGGTTTTAGCCTAGGGGTGTAAAGATTAAATAGCGCATTGTCAGCTATAAAATGGCATCATTGTAGGGAACTTCACTGGAAATTCAGCAAATTGTTTCTGTGGAAGCGTGGCTTGGCACCAAACAGCTCCAGCGTTCACTTTGAAACAGGCAAGGCCATAAATTCAGTGGAGTGGAGTGCACCTTAGGACAGATAGTACAGTAGAAGATTTTTGTTTAGATTTTGCTCTCTGAAGAATGTAAACTATGTTCCAAATGATTATGCAAATTGTGTTTCAGTGTCATAAAGGTAAAACAAAACAAAAAAGGTTTTCAATGAAACTCATGGATATCAGTCTCAGACGCCTGTAATGATTAGTTGTCAGATAAGCCCAGTTAAAGGAAGAGCTTCTGAAAAAGGACGTTCCACATTTTTAAGCACACCACCTTTTTCAAACCATATGGGAAAGAAAAAGGATCTCTCTGCTGATGAAAAGCATGAAATAGTTGAATGCTTTGGACTAAGTATGAAAACCTTTGATATTTCATGAAAGATTAAGCGTAATCATCATACTGCATAAACGCACATGTCAGGCTGTGAGAGAATACCTCTGCATCATTGGCAGCTATGAGCATAAAGGAGAGAAACTCATGATGTTGAGAACTTTTGGAGCCTCAAGCAAAAGATCTATGAGGGTAGGAGGCAGTTCACATCCAAACAGCAGCTCTGGGAGGCTATTCAGACATCCTGCAAAGAAATCCAAGCACTCTCCAAAAACTCACAAGTTTAATGGATTTAAGAATTTTGAAGCAGCTGTAACTTGACCTGTTGATGTTTTTTGATGGAAATAACTTTTGATTTCAGAAAATGTGACCTCCTACTGCTGCAAATTCAACAAATGACCGTGTTATCATTGGGAGGTTTTTTCAAACACATTCAAGAAGAAGAAGAAGAACTTTATTTATATAGCGCCGTTCATAGACATATAGTCACAAAGTGCTTTACATGAGACAATTGTACATTCACTCCATACTCGGTGGTGGTAAACTACGTTGTAGCTTCAGTTTCCCCTGGGAGAGACTGACAGAAGCGCTTTCGCGACTGCACACGTCTGCGCCAACGGTCCCTCTGACCACCACCATACATTCACTCACACACATCATTCATCCTGGCCTATTGTACATGTTTTTAGTGGTAGGGGAAACCGGAGTACCCGGAGGAAACCTACGCAGACACGGGGAGAACATGCAAACTCCACACAGAAAGGCCCCGTCCAGGTGGGAATCGAACCCTGGACCTTCTAGCTGTGAAGCTAGAGCGCAAAAACCGCTGTGAAAGGATCCTCTATAAGTTAAAGACTTGAAAATTATGCTGACTTTCATTTGAGTTGACAATTGAGAAAATCTGAGAAAGATGTCATTTGCATAATAAGGAACATACTTTAGTAGCATGAGAAAATAAAAGTAAGCACCAAACATGAGTGGGGGAAAGAGCTATACTTACTGCCATAGCCATTTTAAAGAAATGTCCCACTGGAATATTTCATCTTACTGAAGTGCACAGCAAAACATATTACTTTAATGGCAAAAGGAGATTTTAGTACAATGTGTTGTGCAGCAAATGTATTTTTGAAATCCAGCAGTAGTTAATACAGCCTAATACAGGACTGTCATCAACTTGACAACACTTAGACAAACTGATTTTATTTTATTTTATTTATGTATTTCTTTTTAAAACAAAGCATAGTAGCTGTTTGCTTGTCATTGATTGGTTCTTTATTAAGGACACAAGTTCGGACACATCCATAGTTAAGTTAAAATAAAGAGAAGGTAGAGAAATATTAAAAGATACTGCAAGCAATTACAGTAACATTGATAGTAAAAACGATAGACACCCCAATCGTCTAGCTGCCAGTCACACAAAGGCATGAGCGCCAATGAGCCCACATTTTTGACATGAATCTCATTGAGCTGATCTCAGGACACACCAGAGTCTGTTTAATGGCATTCAAAGAGTTGCTAAGTCTACACATGAATTTAAATGAATGATGTCCTCCGTGCAGCAGGACAAGAGCGTACTCCACAGTCAGCAAACGTCTGACTGGCACAACAGTGTCTCGGCATCTTTAACAGTAGCCTCATAGGGTCATTATATGCGACTGTGAGCTTCTGCAGGCTTACAGATTACGGCTATTGTACTTTTTGAACAATAGCTGTTATAGTATAATGGTATAATTTTGCACAAAGAAGACATGATGATATGTTAAATATATGTCAGGCAATGATGACGGAATGGAAATCTTATACAGGAGATTAATTCAAGGCTGGGCTCACTAAAACGAGCCTTTGAAACATACAGACAATGGCAATATGCACTCAGGAACTTATCTATTTCTCCAATGACAATGAACTGGAGCAGAAATGTCCTCCCTCTATGAGCCAAAATATACTGAAGAAACTCTTCACATTATTTCAGGCTCATCAACAAAAGACGTTGTATCATTGTGTTCTATTAAAGATAGCAATGCTGACGTCATGTATCTCACGTCACAACTTAACAAATAATGGAAATGACTCTCCTTTGACGGCAGTGCTCAAGTGTACAGTACCATGCCTTATTTGTTGACACAAATCAGGAAGTCAGCCCTGGCTGCTATAGCAACAGTTTGAAATAGTTAACACACATTTTCCATTCGATCTGTTCTTGGTTATGCAATGTCTAAACCAAAGGGTTTGTTTGGATAGAGAATCTGACAGTGACGTCACTGGCTCGACACCAACTCAAGTGAGTCACAGGTCGATTCCCAGAATGCACTGGGACAGAGAAGAATTTGTCTTCAGCTGATTATGTTTATACACATCCACTGTCATCATTGGATATACAAAAGTATTTACCTTAACTACCAAGTGAAACCAAATTAAACACAGCAATAATTTTTGGCCTGTCAGTTGTGTTATTATTAGCAATTGTTTTGACTCCAGCACATGAAATCTTTTGATCAATTCTATCAGTCTAATTATATAAAGGATCAAGTTCTTGAAAAATGTTGTGCCAGATGATCCAAAAATATATACAGCCGGCTGCAAGATATGTTTATATAAAGTGTAGTGTTTGAAGAAGGAAATGGACAAGCCCATTTAAAACACATATAACATTAAAATATGCCTCTACTATTCTCAAACATAAGCATGTTTCATCATATCCAGTGGATGTTTGTTATATAAATCCTATGTTTTGCAAAACATTCCTCTCAATGCCTTGCACAACGCACACAATGTTTTTGTGTCCAATGCACATTGTGAAATCTGAAATATGTCAAATATGCAGAAAGAAGGGGCCATTTCCACAAAGACCCAACTATATTGTAACCACATGTCAGCACAGGCCAACCGATTGTTATTTTGTGCAAGATTACTTTCATTTCCTTCACTACAATTATGAATTGGCTTTGGCGGAGAAGATTGATGGGGTCTGATGGGGTCTGATGTGCCGATTTGCGACAGTGCAGAGAAGTGTGAGGAGTGGAGTCCTGACAGTAAATGAGCAGTGCAGCAGGAGAGGGAGGGGGGCTGGGGGTGGAGCCTATAGGCCTTGGGTGACTCACAGCTCCACAAGGCTTACTCCGGGCTGGCTCCCATATCTGGCATCTGGAGCTCATTGACGACAGCTCCATAGCGACCGGCAGTTGTGGAATTGTAAACAGCACGAGCGACTCGAAGGAGCGGGAATCAGGCGCTCCCCATGCACTAAGCCGCCCTGAGGGGACAGGACAGACATGTTACTGTAGGTGCAGGGGAGTTAGTGAGGTTATGGTCTGTCAGAGATACAAAGGGCCTATATTTAACGAGTCGACTTTACATAACTTTTTTTAACCATGTAATGGTCTCCCCATTAAAAAGCATAATGTTGCATTTTTTGCACAATCCTGCAAAGCACTGACTGCTTCTCCACTGCTCTAACACTTGCACCCCACCTGCTGATGTCATCATGAGGTGGTCCTGCACTGAGTTTTTAAAGGCTCGTTCTGATTATTTTGCACAGCTTATTTCACCTGAACTACAACCTTTACAACTATTTTGAAGTGTTTCAATACCTTCTGTGCCAGCAAGGAATAACATAGGCATTGTTGTAAGTTATAAAATGTGAAACACCACGACAATTTAAAAAAAAAAAAGGATGAATGAGGGGCATTGATAAAAAATATATATTATAAGTACAAATGAATAAATATTGCCAGATCTACCATGGGTTAATGCTATTAAAAGTTTTAAATGACAGTAAAAAATAAAGTGATAACATTGTCTCACATTAATTCAGAAACAATGTTTCTGGCTTCGAAATTATTCTAGTGAGCACAGTATTTGAATCATGCAGTGCAGTGCTTTCTATTATATTACATATAGTCAAAGCCTATTTTTTGACCTATAATCTGGTACAATGCATGCTTCCTTTTTGGTTAATGTTAAATTGTGCACTGTCCCGTTTAGATAAATACCATACTATGTAATACATGCTGAACCTCAATGTTGAAATAAACTGCAAATTCAGTTGTACCTGCAATACAACATTTTGTCATCTTCTGTTATAAGTGGAGTAATAGAGATAGAGAAAAAAATGTCAAGTGCCACGTCCATTTAAGCCAAGGAAACGCACGCAATGTTTCCTGGTAATTGTCTGTCTTCGTACTTATTCCACCCCAGATGAGTGTAATAAAGGATGTAAAGTAACACAGACAGAAACATATTTCAATTCACCTTTACTGTGATGATATCAATAACCAAAACTAGGTTATTTCTCTGTCAGTGCGCCTCCTGAATGGGGCTGCCAAAGGTCATATGTTACTGCCTCAGATACAGATGGCAGATAGGAGGTGCATGTTTGACAGAGCAGCTCTCATGAAACGCATTCAGTTCCTGAGAATCACATGACCCACTACCAGGGAACTTCTTCAGAAGAGTATAATAGTGTTTGGCTGAAATTCACAGTGGCCTCAAGGGCTTTCTGCAGAGCTAACTTGAAAGACTGGGAAGAGACATAAACAGAACATTACTGCCTTCAGGACAATCCGCTTAACATTTGCATTGCTTTAATGTCGTATGCAAATTATCGTAAAATATTTTCAATTATCCATCTTCTGTTACATGTAGCTTTAGAAAACAAGTAAGTTTTCTACCAATGTGTTACACTGAAGACTGGATTATAATTGTATGTCTCCACTCCAGGGGTATTACTACTTTTAAACCGCAACATTAAAAACGTTGCTTGTTCATATACAATAACAAAACACTCATTCACTGTTATGTGATTGTACTTGGGAGCAGGTTTAAGTAGATGAAATGACTGGGTATTTATGGTACACTATAAACATGTCTCTTTTAAATGTTTAAGAAAAGAACTTGCCATAAATTAGCCTAATCTTTTTCTTTTTTTTCCTTTTTTCAAACACTCAGGAAACAGGCCATGGAGAACAGGATGCTTCTTGATAAAAATAACCTTCACAACCTGTGCTCAAATTATCATTGATAACAACAGGGGAGTCAACTTTGTCCATAATGTCCTCTGTAAAGCTAAGAGCTGTGCGTCTTGTACACCTGGTCACGGCACATTGTGTACTCAACCACAGCTAATTTACCTTTGTCTGACGATAGTCCTGTACTGCAAGTCTGTTTGTCTGTAGTCTGTCTGAACTCAGCTGAGTGCACTGGGCGTGGGACTTTCAGAGAATTTCTATACCTATTTTTACGTACAAGCGTGTGGTAGCAAGTTGGGTAATGAAGCAGCTGAGATCTTTCGAAACAGGCTCTGGGTGTTCCAGTGAATTATGATTACAAAAAGCTTATGACAGTCATTGTGAAAGGTAGTTATTATACTTTAGAACTCACTTATGTTGTTGACAAAGTTACTACTCATACAAGACGTTTTGTAGAAAAATAGTATGTTTTAATATAAATTACAGAAAAGTCAAATATAAATAAGTGCAAAGTTGTATCAGTCATCTTGCATCGTCAAACATCTTCAAGCATTCCCAGCCACAACAGCTGGATAAGTACATCTTTATAAAAGACATTTAAATTCATCAAAATGACATCTCCCTTCATGTAAACATTGTTCTTAAAAAGACAAATAATAAGGTATTTTATTTCCTCTCCACACAGGGAGAAACTCTTATACATTCAACTGTTCCCAATGAGGAATCTTGTCTGTGCCAATGTGGTGCGCTTCTAGTTTTGGCTGGATCATGAACAAATAAGATCCTGTCCAGGAACATTTGGCATACACCATCGTCTATACATTTCAACATTTAAAAAGGAACAAAAATATCAGCCCTTTTTCTTCTCTTTTTTGTAAAAGTTGGCACAAAACACTAGTGTCCACTCACTTCCCAAAAGACACTTTGGTAACAGATGTCACATTCATGGACAGATACACGTAACGATTCAGTCCATCATAGAGATTGTCTTCTTGTGTGGGCGACTTCACCAGTACAGCCTAAATTGCTAGCAGCAGAAGAGGGAAGCTGTGTGTCACTCAGACAGCTGACTGTAAGTTACACGTCATTGCTGGGTTTCTCTCTCACACTTCCACACACACACACACACCCACTGAGTGGAGTTGCTCTTTCGATCCACTTCTCAAAAAGTGGACCAGCGTTTCTTTGGAAAAGCCCAAGCTCTAAGTGCTGTATTTTCCATTCCCTGGAGCCAGACACTGTTTCATTCATAAAGTACTTCCTTCAAGGAGTCCCATGAATCTAGATAGGCGCATCATACTCTTGGAGGAAGTCTTTCAGCGGGTGAGGGAGCTGGTCTCTTTTGGAAGAAATGTCCAAATGTCCATTGACAGTTTTTCTACAGAGATGCTGTAATGAGGAAAGGCAAGTTGAAAGTGGTTTCACCAACTCTAGGGGGATCTTCTCACCTCCAGAGAAAATGTAATACATATTCCCACCACGTTTACTTTGTGGCATGTAGTAATGGACAAGTTTGAGGATACAGTCAAAATGAGGTACTGATTGAATATTTTTAGGGTCCGTTTGTAAAAAGAAAGACGTTGTGTCACTCTGTATGCGCAAGTTCTTTGTGCCTGAGGCAGTTTTGACACTTAGGGTGAAAAGGTGGCGGTTATCAGAGCTGTCCCGAACCAAAAAAGTACCAGTGGACTCAGAAGCCAGCATGGCGTTGGCCTCCTTGCCACTTATGGGGCCCCAATAGAAGCCACTCTCCTGAAGCTTGTGCAGAGTGGAGAGGACCATCTGGTACTGAGCCTTGGAGCTAAAAGTCTTGTAGCGCTGGTGCAGCCTCATGCTTGTGGAGTCCAAGGGGCGGCTGCTCATGACGGAGTCAAACTTGCTGTGAGTTACCATGGCGCTGTGTCCCGAACTGTTCCAGTGGAGGGCACACAGGGTCCCACGCAGACAGATGAAGACAGGTTAAACTGGGGTCACTGAGAGGGCAGTGAGTTCAGAACGTCTGAAATAAGGGACCTGTGGATAAAAAAAAGAGGTCAGTAAAACAATATATATGATTGCACTTACAGACGCAAACGTTAAAAGGCTGTCTGATGTGGGGATACACTTAAATCAAGGTTACAGCTGTCCACTACATTGGATAACACTTGAGGACATCTGATACCACGTCTATGGTGAACAAACTGTCCAAACAGTTATCTACTGAGGATTCAAATACTTTCAGACAAACAATCAATTAAACCCCAGGGCATGCGAGTTACAGTTTCAGAAGTGTGAATAAATTGCCCCTGTTTAAATTTGAGCGCATTTCCTGGAAACTTTTAGTTGTGTGTAATTTGCCCTCGGGACGCAGGCACCACGGTCAGTTCCAGTAAGAGCAGCATAATCCCTGTTGCGCAACACTATGCCATTGAACACCGAGAGCCGTTTACAAAAAAAAACATATATTGTATAGCCTAGACTCCTTTCTATCCACATGAAACAAACTAGAGTTAAAAGTACAGTAATTGAAAAGAAAAAGCATCTCACCTCAAAAGTCGCTTCTTTGTCCAAAGTCGCTCGTTTATGAAATATCCAAACAGCGAAAAACAAGATAACTGCGCGTCACTGGTATACTACACATATATAGTGTGCATAGTGTGTAGATCAATGTGCTTTAAGTTTCCCTTGGTTTGATAGAACTTGCTTTGCCGTGGAGCTGTGAGCGGCCCGGGCTTTTAACTCTCCTTCTGACTCCGCCTTCTGTTGCCAGTAACTGGCAGGCTGACAGTAAGCTTGTAGGCTATTTATTTTTTTCTATATTCCTGCAGAGCCCTCCCCCGTGAGACAAACCAAGTGGATTCCAGCAACTATTTAGCGCCGCTAGCAACCAAGCATGTTTTCTGTTGACAATAACCATAATAAATTTGCATCGAGGAATAGTCTATTAAGCGCTACGCTACTTAAAGTAGTTTGCGCAATTGAGAAAATGTTGGCTTTTTGGTGACATTTGAATGTTAAGTCATGCTCGAGTGGAGAAATGTGTTTTACTTTCTGATGAAATTCACGGTTCATCATTTGCTGCTGTGACGCATAGAGGGCGCCACAAATTACAACAGCTCTGATCACAGAGGTGGATTTCAACAATATAGACCTGAGCTGAACTTCACAATTGTAATTCTTGTAATGGTAACACTTTATGTTATATTATATTATATTTATTAATGTAAAATGCTATGTAACAATGTGTAACAAGTTGTACCTACACGATGGAAATGACACCCTTAGAGTTAGGGTTAAAGTTAGGGTCTTTTGTCTTATTACATTATGTACCTCCAAAATAATTCATATTGTTACATTGTTTATGTAACATGTAGGTACATTGTACTTAATGTGGCAGGTCCAATATATCAAGGGTAGTGTAAAATAAAGTGTTACTGAAAGGACAGTTATTAAACCCATAGTTATGGCTAATCCTAATCTTGCTTTAAGTGTGACATCAGATCCTGGTAAAGTTTAGTCTTAATGGCAGCACACATGTGACTGGAGTGCTGCTCACAATGCACTGAGGCTGACTCAGGTCTTTAGCTGCGGGCTTCAGATCCAGACTGGAGACTGTATGGAGTCATGTTAGGTCATGCTTTCCTCTTAAGAATACGCCTTGTTTTACTCACAGGCATCTCTCTGCACTGGTCTGTGCCATCATTTGAGACTAGAGATTCAAATTTCAGTTCTTAGTTAAAGTTTAACAAAAGCTCCAAGGGCAGAGGAAGGGAGGGAGTATTTGAGTTGTAGTTTGACGCCAGAGCGCTTGATGGGTTTTGGTAAATGCCAGCTGTGTCCACATAGGTGACTCAGGTGCTGGCTGATTCAGACCACCAGGAAGATAAAGATACGGGGGGAGGGAAATCTCTGTTAGCACCAAACCTCATAACAATCCCAGAAATGGTTCCCAGAAAATCCATTGTGTCATCACTATGAGGCATTTACTCAACATCCTACTAAAGGGATTCAGTTTAGAGTCAATGAAGGGATTGGAGCCGGAGAAAGAGCAGCTCCCACTTAGGCTTTACGGGAGCGTTTCTCCTTGGAAACCAATATGCCCATGACAAAGGCTGAGTAGGCTTTTTACTCAAGCATGATCAGAGATAACCGCTTGGACTGGAAAGATTGTTATATTTTTCAGTACAACCAAGACTTACAATTTCTTTGAATGTATAAATGAAGTGAAGCCACGTACAGTTTGTTTGTCAAAAGCTGTTCAGCCTACTTTGTGCCAACTAAATAAACACTTTACTCTTTGGAAATCCCAGGCAGGACTTTAAACAATAGACGCATAAAAGCCCTGTTGAATGAAGCTCCCTATGAAGACACATTTACTGGTAAGAAAAATGACTAGATACTAGATACAACAAATGATACTGACGTCTTAACCAATACTTTGACACAAATGTCATATATGGGTCAAAAGGTTTTATTTTTAATTATGCTGCACAGTGAACATTAAACCAATGGAAACATTGTACGTATTTTATCACTAAGTTACTGTAAATCCGCTTCCTTCTTGTATTCATGGTTTTCTGTTCTTCTGAATGTCATCTAATGACTGTGAGCTTTGTCATTCACAGATGTTTGCTTAACTTCCTCATTGACTGATATCATTGTTACAAATCACCAAGTAATAGTTTCCTGGTAGCTCAAACTGTCATTCTCATTGGTTCTGCCTTTTTAGTTGCTCATCGACTTGGTCGTTTCCTCATATGTAAAATACTTCCAGTCAGACATGCTTTAAGTACACGGTGTGCTAGTGCGATTAGCCAATAGCACAACTGTACAACAGGAAGGGAAACCCTACATTCAGACATAGCTTTTCCACAGAAGTGACAGCAAGCCACCTGCCAGCTGGTTCTTCTGTAGTGAAGATAAGGTTAATTAAGTGGAATTACAAACATGAAACAGAATATTCAACATGGATAAAATGTTATGTTCTGTCAACCAAATCTCCAAACAACACAAAGAGAACAAAAGTACTGCACAACTTTTAATGAGATACTGACTCTAACACACAGGGTTAGTGTTTTGGTAATTATTATATCAATGGCTGAAGATGCTTCTGTACTATATAGATACAGTAGACTGTTCTCAAACAGAAAATGTTTAATCGTACAAAAAATGTAATTATTCTATTATAATGAATTAATAATAATAATTAAATGATTTGGTCCTGAACTAGAGTCCTTTATTTTGACAGCCTATACAGTAAGGTTTATTTAGGGAGTCAGGGATCATATTATTTTATGATTGTGACACACAGCCAATTCCTATCAGAGCCCAACTCAAGATTCTTCTCATTTTTATTTTGACAGCGAGCTGATAACTAGTGATAAACCTTTCTTTGTTCCTTTCACCCATTCAAGACTTTTGTACAGCTCTGCTCATTTAGACAGTGTAAATAGCAGCAAAAATAAACACAGCCTTTGAACAAAGTACATTAGTGTCCCACACGTGTGGAGGTGTGAAGGCTGACAGGAATCCCTCATAGCACATGACACCGGGCTCCTCCCCGCAGTTCTAACGTATTTTTGGCTTAAAGCTTCGTCACCACAGCTGTGTTCTTGGAAAGGTTAAAAAGAGAGGACACGCCCACGATCATGTGATATTCTAATTGGAACTGCCAACACCTATGTGAAGAAAAGCTTTTTATAAGAAATAATAATTATGTGTGCGTTTGTCATTGCTCTGCCCTTTCATGATTGTTTGTGTTGTCATTGCCAAAAGCACTGACTGCTGCCAGTACTGCCTTGGCATAGTTCCAATACTTCAGTTTATTCTTGTGTAGTATTGACAGCGTCCTCAAGGGGAGACAAGGTTGGGAATGGCGGAAGACGGGCACAAAATTGGTTATTTGTTTCAGATCTATTTCCAGGTTGTCAATCTTGTTGCATGTTCCTGGCAAAAGCAAATGAGCCAATAAGGGAAATGTCTGATAGATTGAAACTGGAAGAGCACGTGGGTCATTTACCACAAATATGGCCATGTAACAGCGGGTCAAAATCCACTCTTTCCAAATCAAGTTGCTGAAACGTCAAAGGCTATTTGGACATTATGAGAGAGGATATGTCAGAAATGCGTGTGCTGGGAAAGAGTGACTGGGCCAGTTTCAATGCATTTGAGGAAGACAATAAAGAAATGCTGCAATCGCCACCAAGGCTATTTTTGTGAGGCACATTGTGTTAGATGTGGTGGCTCAGCACATGGCACCTTGGCAGTTACTGGAAGGGAGGATTTCCTAAGTCAAATTATTGCACATCTGAGAGGTGGAAACTTTGGTGAAATCTGCAAAGTGAAGTAAAAAGTAAAGGAAGGTCACATTGGATAGTGATGCTAATAAGAGAGTAATAAAGTACTATCTCTGCCTAACTGCACAGATGTTTTTTGTTTTTAATGTGGAAATGTTCATGTGTCTTTTATGATACTTTACAATACAGACAACCATATGTGTACTTCACAAGAGAGGAAAAACTAATTAAAGGTTCTTCTGTCTGTCTTTCTGTTCTGAGTTCACAGTGATAGGACACTTCTGGAAACAGTTCCCAGCTGAAAGGAATGCTTGATTGTGCCCGTGGTCAGATTGCATCATGGCAGATAATATGACTGATCTATCCTGCTGCCGCCACTGTCCGGTTTATCGGTATCAAATGCATGGACACAGAGAAACCAATGACATAATCTCTATGTTCGAAATGGACTTTGATTCCCACAATGCCTTGAAATAGCCAGTCGATGTCATTGGGCAGATGGAAATAGGTCTGTTAAACATTGAGCAGGCCAGTGATGAGAACTAAAATTAGGATGACCCAAACACAATTTGGGCTACAGTAGGTTGACATGCCTCTGCTCTGTATGTCCACACTTCCACTAAAAATTGGCGTAACCTGATCCTGGACTGTGCCAGTAAGCAGAGCAGACTGACGTTTCCGGATCCAGTGTTTAGATGTGCACGTAGTCCCCATGCAGATAAGACTCGATAGTGAAAATCAAACCAAAATACCACGGAAGGAAAAGAAGTCAAGGGGGAGAGAAGTGGATATACCTGTTTACCTTTTACTTTCAAACTGGAGCAAATTGCGATGTTATTTGAAGTAATGCACTGTATATGGGAAATTGTGAGTTTAGATGTGGATTTACATGTTTATACATGTATCCACTTGTCTTGTATGTGTGGAGTATTTAAAATGTTTTGTTGTACTGTTTTTTTTAATTTTTTTTATTTGATGTTGTGTATCTACTCTGCTGTTTTATGTTTTATTATATATGGATGTGATCCTTAGGACTCCCTTAAGAGATGATTCATCTCATGGGGCTAATTCAGAATATGCCCATTAATAGATAACTAAACAAAAGTCAGAATTATCAGTTTTAAATTCCGAGTTTTAAACATATAATTATGAGTTTTAAACTTATAACAGAGTTTTAAACATATAATTATGAATTTTAAAGATATAATTATGAGTTTTAAACTTATAACAGAGTTTTAAACATATAATTATGAATTTTAAAGATATAATTATGAGTTTTAAACTAATAACAGAGTTTTAAACATATAATTATGAATTTTAAAGATATAATTATGAGTTTTAAACTTATAACATTATAACAGAGTTTTAAACATATAATAATGAGTTTTAAACATATAATTATGAGTTTTGAGCTTTTAACAGAGTTTTAAACTTAGAATTATGAATTTTAAAACTTATAATCATGAGTTTTAAAGTTATGTTTTGATTTACACATTATCGGCTTATGACACTATCAATCACACACTGATTTGGGCGACAGTGGTGCAGATAGTAGAGCAGCTCGTCTCTTGATCAGAAGCTCGGGGATTTGAGTCCTGGTTCCTGCAGGTGCAGACTGTCATTGTGTCCTAAGGCAAGACACTTCCCCCCATACTTGGCTCCTGTCTCTGTGTACATTAGTGTATGCATGGGTGAGTGGTTCTTTGATGTAAAGCTCTTTGAATATAAGTTAGAGAGACCATTTTGAGACCATTTACTCATCATATAGGCAACATTAACCTGTGAAGTACTTTTTATTCATACAAAAGATTAAGTGTTACAAGCAAGTTGACACAACACTGAAAAAAGTTCACTAGTTTATGGTGTGAATCTATGAAAACTTAGTTGTGCACCACAGGCCTTTTCTTTCTCTTCCAGGCATTTCCTCTCACCCCTTGGAGCAAAGGCACTCCCTGTCGGCAGGAAATTCTTCTGGACCCACTCCAAACCACGGCCCTCTTTCCCTTATTCTCCAGCCTCTGCCCGAAAATGGGGGAAACGGGTACAGTTTGTTCCCGCCTCCAACTGTGTGTAAACAAACAAAAAGCCTCCTTCCAGAAATCTCCCTGGTTAATCCACAGATAAACTTTATTTTTTTAATATCTGTTCTTACTGAGCGAGACAATATGGCTACCGTCATCACAAGATAAAACACTGGTTGCCTCGCTAAGACAGTCTGAAAAGTTCCAGGAAATCTGAAAAAGACATGCTTCACAGCCACCCACATTTCATCAAATTTGCAGAGAGAATCCCACATGTGCAACTAGCCACTTAGACAAACAACTACGAGACTGGTATATTTATGCAAACTGCACATCTCAGCAAGTCTGTTGAGATGCTGTATACTCATATACCATACAAAAATGTGTTTTTCATTCCTGGAAATATGATTTTTTTTACACAAAAGCACTGCTAGCATTCAGTTTAGTAAGTCGACTTTATTTGTATAGTAAACTTTCACAGACACAGAGTCACAAAGCGCTTCACAGTGCTAAAACATAATTATAAAACAGCATATTCATTGCAATAATTCAAAATTCAGCATTCATTATACAAGTAGTTTAGTTGAAGTTATCAGCAACAATTCCACTACTCGTATAAGGGTATAGAAAGGAATTTTAATAAGCATAACCATGAAACTTGTTACTAAACTACATTATACTATTATTCAGTACTACATTCTTTTATAATATATACTGTATATAAGTATTTATGTATTTGAGGGACGCGTAAGGCTATAAATAGGACCTTGGTATTTCTTCCTCAACAGTAATGCTTAAGTAAATTGTGGTTATTGCCGTCTCTAGAACTACTTTTTGCATTTCTCATACACTGCTGTTTGACACTGAACGTTTATTACCACAGATAAGGCACTTATTGGAAAGGCTGCACCTGAGCAAAAAGATAATGTCATTTTATGATATGCCTGGAAACAACAAAGGCCTTAACTGCTTTATACAGATGCTATTTTTGGAGAATAGGACTCCTTTATTGTTTGTTTTATTTATTTATCAGGACAGTGTACAATTACATTTTGCTCGAGGGCAAAGATGACCGTACCAGACTGTAGCTTCTCCAGCTAATTTCCATCTGTATTGCAAAAGTGTGCTTCTTATTGTCACACTATTGTTAGGTGGACGTTAAATGTCAGTGGTAACAGTCCATCTTTGAATACAAAAGGTTAACACATGCAAATACAAATGTCGTGGATAAGTGTTCACCCCCTAACCCTGTTGGCCATTCCAATCTGATAATAATAATACCTTCACCTGGAAACTTAAACATGTTTTTATTTTGGGTGTTGGCCAGTTTCCAAAAACAAGACTTTTCTGCACACTGAGATGTCAAATACAATTAAAGTCTCTAAATCCAGTTTATGTTTTACCCACTGCATTAAGTTTTACTGTGAGAAGCATGATTTATGCCCCGTGTAAAATGTTGTCGTGGTTTATTGTTTTGAGTTATAGATATAGCCTTGTGGAGAGTTGGAACACATTTTATGTGGCCTTTCTCCAGAAGGGAAGGGAACTTGACATTTACTGATGCTCTTTTTGTGTACATTTTCATTACGCTGCACTTTTATGCAGAATAGATGTAGGTGTGGCCCCATCTCTTTTGCCTCCTCAGAAAGCATCCTTGAACAAAAAAATCATGATAGAATAAAGGATTCAGCTAAACAGCTAAATTTGTCAATAGTGCGCCCAAAAAAGTCCCACATGAGCCTTTGTGAAAGCCTTCTTTCTTCTGCCCTTTGAAAGTTGTTTGAAAGCCTGCTTGTGTTATTGCTCTTTTTTATTTTACAAGTACAAACACCAATGATGACTCATACTGTCTTCATACCCAAAACCATGTCATCTTTTATAGGTACCCATGCATCGTTCGCAGCTGGCTGGCATGAGACATCCGAGCAGTCTTTGCGTGACAACATTTAGCGCACACATTCCTTCGCCTCTGCTTGGAGTGGCGTTCATGCAAGCAGCTGAGAGGTCAAGCTCGGACACTGTGGGGTGCATTGTGCTACGTGTGGTCACGGTGGGATGGGGCCCGGGAGAGAAGGGGAGGAGTAGGGGGAAGGCCTCTGCGTGCTTCTGGGAAACCGTCTGGGCCTAATTGGAGACTCTCTGGCCGCACATGTGTTCACTTTACGGGAGGAGGACACATGGAGGATCCCGCGACCGCCGACCGAAGACCTGACCGGGCCTTTTGGCTATATCAGCAATTCTTACACCCAAGAGTGACTCAGCGGGACGTTCCCCTGTTTTGGTTCATGCTGGTGGTCACGTGTCCGTAAGGGCCCTTTTCAGGCTTGGGTACATCTTGTTCCACTTACTTTTCCTCCTATTGTTTCCTTGTATGACGTGAGACTGTTGTTGGACATATCAGTTTCAGCAAATCTCTAGAGTGCGTGTGTTTTCAAAGGCCATTTTATCCACATAGAAATCTGAGTAAAGAACAAATTACAAAAAGTCCCCTTCTTTTCATTCTGGTGCATTCTCTGTGCTTTATTTTTCTGCTGTGGCAACATGCCTCGCATTTTCCATCAGTCACGGTCACCTCCTCTGGCCCCTCTCTGCAATTCTGCAAAACATCATCTCATTTTACTTTAGAAACACTAGTTTTGTTTGACTTCAACCATTACAGATCTATGCTGTTGATCTGAGTGCTTGCATATTTTGTTGTGTATCTCTAGATACCCTTTTTAGATACTCTTTTTAGATACCCCATAAACCTAAACTATGTTTCAAATCTGTGCCAAATAGTATGTAAAGAGAACATTATTGCACAATATCTAGTAAAAGGTGCATTATGCAAAAAAATAATATTATGTATGTATAATATATTTGTGTGTAATAGCATAACCTTTATTTTTGATCAAGGTGGCCTCCACACCGCTCCAGGATCAATTGTTTTGTAGGGTTTCTGGTAGGTTTTCTGCATGGTGTGTAAATTTGCTTTAACTGCTCCCATCAGATTTCAGAAGCTAAGCAGGGTAGCACCTGGTTTGTTCTTGGATCATGATACCGTTTGGGAACAGGCAGCCAATGGAGTGAGTGAGTGGTGGTCGGAGGGGCTGATGGCACAGATTGGCAACCTCGTTTCCGTTCCGTCAGTCTCCCCCAGGGCAGCTGTGGCTACAATAGTAGCTTACCACCAGTGAAAGAATAACACAGTGTAAAACATGTTTGAGTGTCCAGAAAAACATAAAACCAATGCATTATTATTTTTATTATTATTATTAAAAAATAATTGATCCTATCATAGAGGCACCATTCTAACCACTCACACAGCTGCCGGGTCAAATTTCCCAAAAAAACGTTCCAAAATGCAAAGTAAAGAAAAGGTTTAAAGCTGCATACACTGGTTTAGAAGAACAGTGTCTCGTGCAACTTATGCACTGGTTATAACTGCTGAATGTCTCTCCCCCCACTGTTCACCCCTTACCCAGGAGTGTCAGGTCAAATAGACCATTCATCCTAAATAAATAAAACATAAATATTCAATCCTTTTGAATGAAATAGAAATATGAAGAACAATTCACATAGATTAGCTTTCATTTTAATTTCCCTCAAGCTACTATAATTATTCTCCAACAGTTTCTTCCATTCTTAAGAAATTCAGAGCTAGAGCTTTTCTCTTTTACTGCACAAGAGGCATGAGGCACACGCCCTGCCATAAGTATGAACTATGACCAGACAAACGCCTGACACCCCCTTTTCTTCACTTTGCTGACTCCAAACATGTCCTTCATGGCAGCACTTTTTAATCTGTTTCCTGTTCGGCCTCTTTCACTGAGGAAAAGTCATTTCTATTGATTGCTTTTCCAGGCATCATTTAATATGATACATATTCACTTGTAAATATCGACCTTTCCCCACTGCTCTGACATTTATGCCATAAATACCTTAAAATGCGCACAAAGTGAAAAGGAGAGATGTAATGAAGCTGTAAATAAGAGGCCACGAAGGAACATTAAGGGGGGGACTTTGGTTGGAGCACAGGATTTTGTTTCAATAGCATTTGTAAATAGTCAACGGGTCAGACCATAGGTGATTTTAAAGAGCACATTTTATCTGCTATCTATGCTATTAATAACAATGCGAGTCGCTTCTTTCGCAGCAGCTCGTGGTGAATAACGCCATCTGCTGGAAATATGAAGCTATAGCACTCGAATTAATATAGCCCTTGCTTTTACTGCACTGGTCTGGTCATTTGTCCCCACAACAGACACTTTACAGTTTAATGACTAACTGGCGTTGTGGGTGCAGCATGGCACCTTTGCTTTCCTTCACAGTGGCCTCTACGACGCTCCAGGATCAAGTGTTTTTAGGGGTCGTACCAGAAACTGACCAGAAACCCAAAAACAATTGATTGTGGAGCATCATAGAGTCCACTGTGAGGGAAAGCAAAAGTGCCATGCTGCACCCATAATGCCACGAGTCACAAAAAGGTCAAATATGCACAAATAGCAAGCATTTTTTTTCACATAAAAGTTACACAGTGCACCTTTAAGTTGCACTGGTGATTTTTTTTTTTAGGCGCAGAGAATACATTTGCCCTGAGAATAAATTAAACTAGTTACTTTACCAATACTTATAGTATTTCTGGACATAAATGGGGAGCATCTTCATCATTTATGAACAATGACAAATACTTGATTGTGATATTTTTCCAATGATGAAAATACCTGTCATAAAATAAATGCTTCTGTTTCAATTTATTTATTGGGTAAAATTCTACATGTCGTGGCTTTATGTAAAAGCTGTATGAGGTAGTTTCTAAAGTTTGAATAAAGATTAGAAATACCTTTTACTCCAACATTTCTGCATCTTTATTTTATTTTTGATTAAATGACAATGACAGAATTAAATGAAGACATTTGAACAGTAACAAAGGAAAATGGCACAACTAAAAAGAAATGACGTACAAAATTAAGACATGTTCCCACTATACATTTAAGTATGTACAATGCTGATAAATAAACCAATACTGTCTATATTTATGATTGTTTGGTGTTAACTTTATTTACTATTTCAATGAGGGGATTAGTTGGAATCAAGGGTGACAGGAAAATGCACAGCAGACACGCCAAGTAGAAAAATGTGGGTACAGTCTTAACCAGGATGCACCGATTGCTTGACAGAACGTAATCTTAGCAAGTGTTACATGCTTCCGCTTCCCTCCGTCTTTGGGATGACATTACATTCCTATTAGAATTCGTCCAGTTTGAACCTGAGATACCCTGTTTCTTTAGCTTCCATGTGTGCCACTAAATGCATTTACAAGTATCTATAAAACACATACTTATATCTTAAGTATAACATTACAAAAACAAATGAGAATGAAGCAACATGGTACAATTCTTAATGGAGTTTAAATTAACTGCTTGACAGAATAAAACGTTATAAAAAAGCATGACACGGACATACAAAGTTAAGAAAAGGGGAATCACTCTCGCTAACCAGCAGCATCTTCATGTTTAACCTAGAGCACCAGGCACTATATAGTCACAAATGAGAAATGCAACTTATTTAATTTAGATTTGGCGAGGGTTTAGGGGACGACCTTATAGCCAGATGACAAACATGAGTCCCTTTAACGAGACATAAATCCTTTGGATGCATCTCCAGGACATGGAGGAAATGAGCAGTGAATGTTGTATCCCACACTGAGACCCTGTCCAGACAGCAGCCACTTCACCTGGAGCGGGACGTCCCACATCCCACATTGAGCACTCCAGCCCACAAAAGCACCTCAGTGTGGGGAACAGACCGGTCTTTCATACCTCATGAGAAGGATTTGCGTCAAACGTTTCCTCAACAATCTCCCAAGTGGCAACATTTTTAAACAGAGCAGTTCTTGTGTTCATTATTTTTCATATATTAAAAAAACTCTAACAGCTTCCCTCCCAGCCCAGCCACTGAAAGTTTTTGCTGCAACATAGGAAAAAAAGCATCTAATAAGAGGACAAGAAATGACAGGAGTTGACATAAAAGCTGTAAAAATAGCTATATTAGAAGAGCATTAAAAACATTTTCTTTAAACAAACATTTTGGTTTTGCATACAACTGGTCAGACCTGCTGAGTTTAAGTCAGGTGTGCAGGGGGCATTTGCATTCACATGTTTTTTTTTAAATATATAAAGGATGAAAGATCTCCAAAGGGTCTGGATCCCCTCACAGTAAGAGCACACAAATAGCCGACAGACACAGACTTTAAAAGGAGGCTTCAGTCCTGACTCTTATCTACACACAGCAGCAGCATGCTCCTGCTCCCAGCCTGCACAGTCCCAGGGATCATTCAGTCTGTGTTCCAGACGGAGACCCTGGAGGTCTGGGGCAGCTGTGGCCTGTGCTCTGTCAAGTGCAACATTTGGAATGGAAAACGGCTCTAGTGCCTCTTCATGGATGAGACCTTTTTCTTTCTGGCCGCCAGCATCTCGTAGAAAGGGTCTCTGCTGATGGCAGCTCTGTGGTGCAAGAGGAGAGAATACTGTGTCATAAAAGCCAATCAAAGAACAATGCAGATCATTAATACAGTAGGATCAGGAAGTACTCATTCTACTCTTCTTGTTAGGTCTTGCATTAAAAACTATTATATATAGATAGGCTGTATCTTTTTGTACCCGGGGCAATGAATGGAATTTAGACCTAAAAGACCTAAAATTGTATGCATGTTCACAAAAAGCCTAATGATGATTGAGAGCAATAGAATGGTTCTGCAGGTCTTCCATAAAGTCTGCGTCTGTGGAAAAAACTAAGAGTCAAACCTTTTTACAGCTGGTGTATAGTTTATTTGGTTTTAACCAATAGCGTATGATATGATTTACATCTGCTGCTTGATAATGAATATTTAATACTATGAGGGCTTGAGGACTACACAAATTCACATTACTCTGTGTACATTTGTAATGTCTTGAACAAGTGGAAAAAGCGCCCTTACTTGATACTATTCATCCATTCATCTTTCTCCTCTGCTGTGGGGGCGGAGATTCTGTAGAAGGTGTGGTTGCCCTCGACAACACGGCCATCAGCCTCCGTCTTACAGGCTTTTATCACCTGATCTTTGTTGTCGGGAATGAAAAGCTCAAAACAATTCTAAAGCGTAGAAGAGGAAGGAGTTAATGTGGCAGTCGAAATCGAAGTCAGTTTTAGCTGTCGTGCATCTTCTGCACCAGCAGGGGGGGTACTTACAGGCTTTTTATCCTCAACTTCCCTGATGCTAAGATTTTCCAATGGGATGATTCCTCTGGGCTCTTTGTCCTGCCGAAACACCCAAATTACATTTAAGGCTGCAATCCCAAAAGATATGTTTGCAGAGACAGGGCTAAACTTACCGTTGTGTACTCAAAGTAATAGAGACAGTTGTCTGTGAGGATGAACCACCGTCTCTTCCAAGTTTTCACACGTCCCCCTGTAGATCAGAGAGCCCTCATCAGAAAGGCTAAGCAATGGACAGATAAGAGGAAATGGAGAGATGAAGCACCAGGCCGGGCAGCGACAGGCAGACAGATGTGTGGCCAGACAGACACATGAAGACTCTTCAAAGCACATTTTTATCAAACCTACGAGCTCTCACTAAACATACCCTCAGAGTTCTTATTGTATTTGTATGTTTAAATATATATATAAATTCTTCTTTGGTCTGAAATCTACTCTCATATCAGTCCCCGATGTTAAACCTAAACTAATATGAACTTACTATCACCTCTTTCCACAGGTTTTGAGCGCGTTTCAGATAAAGTTAAAGCTCATTTACCGCTTAACTAAGCGCTTGCTGATGTGTGGCTGATCTTTGACCCTCTTGTCACCCAAACTTCCTGAGAGGAGATACTTGATCACAGTAACAGATGGGAAGCTGCACTGTGGGAGGCTGGATCACAGCAGCAAACCGAGAGGCTTGAGAAGTTAAAAGCCTGGAGCTATGCATGGCTGTATCTATTGGCTGTTTGTTACAATTAGAGGCTTGCCCCTTCACCAGCGCACCAAGCTGAACAAAAGAAAAAGCTTTTCTAGACTTACGTAGCCCCACCACCAGTGTTAGTGCAAACCCAAAACATGTTTTACACATTTAGAACACACTTTGTACTATCATATAGCAACTGTAGAGCTGCATATGATAAGGCGTCTTCTAACACAGATCTAAGCATGTCTAAATCTAAGTGTCACTAACACACGTCGTGGACAGGCAGATGAGGAGAATCCCCCACTGCTCTCCAGCTGATCAAGGCAGACAAACACAGGTGAAAAAATGGCAGAATCACAGGTTGAACAGTTGATTGGGTTGAAGGTTTTAATTGGCTGATGGTCAGTTCCTGCAGCAGCAACATAAGAGAATAGGAACTTCTCCTGAGCAACAATGTGTGGAATAAGACGTCTGGTTCCAGCGGATTGTTGCAGAGGTGAAGATGGTACTGGGCTGGACCGGATAAGATCAGGTTACCTTTGTTCAGTGGTTCACAAGTGGTATCACAAGTGGTACTTGGACAGCTTAAGGTGGAAGACTTTGTGTTATTGTAGTCTTATTTCAGACAAAGTTTAGACCTACTTGGGCCTGGCTTGAACAAGCTTGTTTCAGGTGGCACTACTTTGTGAGAAAGGTTTGGAGAACCACTGTACTTTTTCCCCCCAATTACATATTTATAGCATCCTCCCAAACTATGCATCCAGTCCAGTCTAGCATCACACTGGCCACAGCCACATTGGTTCAGAAGTTTTTTTTGTTTGTTTGTTTTAGCAAAGCAGCATTGTTGAAAAGATGCAGTATTCCCTTCCATGTTTAGAGCAAAAAAAAATAAATAAAGCCAATTATGCGTCTTTTGTCAAGTCACTTTGTTGTGCTCGCTGTATGGAGAGAAGGTATAGTGCAACTTCCAATAAAACAACATCAAAGAGAGTGACCACCGCTAGAGCAAACATCAAGTTTCAAGTGCCCAGCGAGCGGTCACTAAAAGCAGCAGCTCCCTGAACTCAGCCTTGGCCCGGGGGCAACAAACCCACGTGAACCGTCAGCTCAATAATAACAGGTCTATGTGTTTGAAGCTTAGATCACACCCAGTCGATGGAGAGACAGACAGTAAAAAACCCCTGTATGGAAAAAAAGAACAAAAGCATGGCAGACCACCAAAAGCACCGGAGAGCCGAGGAGATGGACTAGCATTAGGAAGAGCAGGTGTACATACCTCCTGAGGAAAAACAACAGCCAAAATCATGGGAACAAACGAACAAACGGAGAGGAAAAGAAACAAAAATCATCAAATTAAATGATAAGGAATTACAGCACCACAGTCCTGTTAATCTGGACCGAGGAGGATTTGAGTTAACGCTTCACAGCTTCGGACAAGTCTACGTAGTAGCCATGTCGGCCCACAAGAGGGGGCTGCACTGACAGTCAACAACCGTCTGTGAAGCATTAGATCAAATAATGTCCCCCAAATTATTTACAAAACCGTAAACTTCCACCATGATTGTTAGACTAATTTCTACAGTATTACAGAGACATTTTTGGAAGAGTTGTATCATTTGGTGTTTGTTGTAATGATTCACAGGGGGAAAATACAATTGCAGTCCTTTTTATAGTGAATCTGAACAACAAAGAGAGAGATGTCAGAGGAAACTGGTTAAAAAGATGTCCACTGGTTTATAAGACTGCTACTTGTAAAACCATATCAATTCAAAACAATAACAGGCAGCAATGTGTACACTGTATGCCAGAATACTTCATTTTAGCATTCTAATTTTTTGTTTCAGGCTTACTTTAACCTCTTTTAAATAATTCAAAGGCCTCCAAAAGTAGTGGTCTGATCTCAAGGCCATTTATTATACATTAAAGAGGCCAGATGTCTTGTGAAGTCTCTCTGCAAATACGCACACACCTTACACGTCACACATGCACTTTCATATTCATTTACTGATTATGGACCTGACGCAAGAACTGGAGACAAAATCACCTGAAAAGTACGCCTTAACAGCAACTGGATATATTTCAATTCAGTATTATGTAGACACTATTTTACAGCAAAAAACAATGGACTCACCCAGTTTGAGTAGCCAGCCTTCTCGGTCAGGGTTAAAGAAAGTGTGTGTGAGGTCGTTGCCATCATCCTCTGGGATTTTGAAAGGCTCGTTCTTTATGCTATCGTATAGATTCTAGTAAAAGACAGAAAACATGAATCAGTTACAAACCATAATGACCAAACGAGCCAAACATAGGGGAGCGTTGCTCACCCGGAGCAGGTCCTCAGGTAAGTCCCCCCCGTCGTTGATGCCCCGGTTCATTGAAATGAATCGCTCTACGGTCGGTTTGTCTTTCACATTGGGGTTGTGTAGACTGGTGTTGAGCATGATGATGGCAAAGGACAGGATGTAACAGGTGTCTGAAAAAGATGCAAAGATATACATTCATAGAAAACATAAAGTAGAAGAAAACACGCTTTACAGTAGAGAAGGGAGTGAGCATAGAAGGCTAATAGTGTTTAATGTGGTGTTTAAATATGAATGTAAATGAGTGAAGGAGAGGCTCTTTGGGGACCGCATGAACACATACAGCACACAGCCAAAAGCAGTGGGAGGGGTCAGGGGCTGAGTGTGGGCAGCAGAGAGTGCATGCATGTCTCTGAATATGCACTTTATCTGTGGAGAAAGACTGTGGAGAAATGTCATACATTATTCAAATCCATCTGCTCCATGTGATCGGCCTTGATTGTGGAATAATTCCTGACATTCATTTACATTACTGACGCACTACTCTATGAGAGGCTGGATGTCTGCAACATAAGCAATCAGACTGCTAAAATAAGTCTCCTGTTCATGTGTATGTGTATTAGATATAATACGGTTAGCATCTTTACATCACTGTTGTACCTGTGGACTGAAATACACCAGGGTTGCATTGGCAGTAACGCTGAGCGAAGGCCTCCATCATTCGATCGATCTTCTGAGCTTCTCCGGGAAGACGGAAACTCCACAGGAACTGTCTGTGAGGAGCACATGGGGAAAATCCCAAAGGTTTATTTACTATTTTCAGTTTAAAGCAGCACTAAGTAACTCATGCCCCTAGAGGCGAAAAGCGCCACTGCAGGTGTGTCATAGCATGTTGTGTTTTTTTACTCATTAATGTCCGTGAGAGTAAATACTACACTGACAGAAAAGACAAAGGGAGAGAGGGATATTGTACATCCAATTACACAATGGAGATTTTTTTTTTCACTCAATCTTGGTTGTAAATACTGTTTAAGGGGCGCTAGCCCGCAGCTAGCTTTGGCCGTTTGCCTGTTCGCTGCTTCTTCGTGATTCTATTATTGTGTAGGTGCCCCGGGTCGAAGCAGGGAAAGTTGCAAGGGTTTTCTGGCCAGATACACCAGGGGGAGATAAAGACCCCCCAATCACCCCATTAACACCTGTATTACCCCCATGCCTATGAAAATGATTTATTAAAGTAAACAAGTTACTGCTTTAAAGTGAAAGTTTCGACTTACCTTAAAGCCTGAACAAGGTTGAGGTCGGTGAATTCATGAAGTTCCACAAAAGCATGGAGAACCTCAATATTGAAGTCGTCTCTGTGGGAGAAGGACAATTAAATGAGTACTTATGAAGTCATATCCTCTAACACAATCTTGCCCATGCGCAGGATCAGTGTGCGTTTACTTTGATCCGACCCAGTTTTACAATGAATATATTTGAAAAACTAACACCTCCGTCCCATCAGCCCATTTGATTTTCACATAATCCCATTGATGACATCAGCCTAGAACTTTATACCCTTCAAAGTAAATGATATGCCCCGTGGGATCATGGGGAGGATCTTGCTGATACAAGTCATATCCAGTCATAATTCTCAGTGGACAAGTGACCAATCCTATCTCATGTTCCCATAATATCCCACCACACGGCCTCTCGCCATCAGGAAGATTCAGAGACTGAAAAATGTGGACATTTTACCGACTATGGTTTTGAATTCGTCAAGAAAAATTCCAAAATAATGAGTATTTATCAAGTCTTTCATGAATGAGTCACTTAATCAGACGGATGTGGATATTACTCATCAAACTTAAGGGACTCAATGTGAGATCGTACTGTTAGGAAGGCTGTGTGTTACATTTGGTTTGTGTAAAACATGCCGCCCTGTGCTCTACGCTAATGTGGCTCGACTGAAACAAGCGAGATAAGGTTTTATTCTGACCTCTCTCCAAGGTAATCTCCGATGGCTGTTTTGTTAAGACCTTCGCCTTTGTAGAGGAACTGAGCAATATCGTCACTTGTGTTTTTCAATAGGTCATTTTCGATGAGGAACTGGATCCCCTATGAGGAAAGAACACATCCGGTTACACAACTTCAACCCTCTGCACACGTAAGAGTCAGCCATTTATTACCTTTTTGGGATCCATGTTGAATTTCTTCCGGCCCATGGCCACTTGTTTATTCCTCTGCATATTTTTCCTGAAAGAAATCACATTCAAAAAGTCACTATGTTGGCTGTGGCAAAGGGTGTGTGATCTATTTCTTGTCCATTGATTAAGTCCTGAGAATTACAGACTGAGGAACAAAAAATCAATTACAGAAGTGGCTTAGGCGATCTGCTCTTATTGTTACAAATGCAAACACTTAGGTTCTCAGAGTCTGTTATTTGTGTCAACATTCCCTTCCGATACAAAAGATATTTCCTGTATAAAAATATCTTAATTTCATAATTTTATGCAGTTTCTTCTTACTGAACATAATGAAGGAGGGAGTTTTGGGGAAACTAGATGTGTATATAACCCCACAAAACTCAGAAAACCTGACTTTATATGAATTTAGCATATAGCTCAAACATGGCTTTTATATGATAATTATTATCCAAAATAAAATCTCAGAAGGTCTGCATGTTCAGTAATGATTTTTAACCAGGCTTTTGACAACAGCCAAGAACATCTTGATCACTCATTTAGGAAATGTGTTAAGAACTTAAGAATAAGCTCTCAAATTGTGTGGTCGAGGTTCACTTCATAAGTAGCCATTACCATGGTAACATTCCTACTTCAAAAAGGTGAGAGGTCGCCTTTTCATTTCAAATACATTTCTATGCGTTTTTCTGCCCAAACCCCAAATTCCTGAAGCTTCATGAAGGTGAATACATCAGACAGCTCTGCCCGTATAATGTCTTTGATCACACGGTGCATTGTGACCCTTAATGGGCTTGAGATCTATGTGAAAGTGGCTAGAAAGATTCTGGAGCTGATGGGATCCCTATTCACTTGAGTAGAGCCAACCGTACGCCGCCTCCCCTGGGACCCTGTATTGTCTGCGTCTACACACACTGCATTATTGAAGGAGGTCTCCCATGATGGGGGTGTGCCTGATAAAACATTTAGTGCCTTAAAAGCAAAGCCAATTTGGGGGAGGACCATCGACAGGATTGGCCAGAATCCCCCACCAAACATGAATAATTGACAGCTTCATTTGCTAAGTTAATAGAAGGCAAACAAGCCGAAGTAGTTTGTGCGTATTTTTGTATTTTCTTACCTCTCCTCAGTGGAGCCCAGGTTCTCAATTTCACTTGTAACTTCTGCTATCTCATCCTTAAGCCTCTGCAGAAACACATATCCACAAGTTAATGTGACTAGAGTTGTATGTGAGAATGAAAGCACTGGTCACAGACGTCAATGCGCACAAGAAGTCAAGTCAGAAGGAAGGGTGTGACAGATGCAAACAACATGCAAAGTGTCCATGTAAAAAAAACAAAAAAACTGGGCTATTATAAAATGGGCAGTAACATAACTTCAGCGCTCTGTTAGTTTTCAGGATTGTGAATTTAATCTAACATACGATATGACTTCAATACTAACATAGTCGAACGGCATAGTATATAGAGACTAATGGACTTATGGGTGCATGAGCTGAGCTACTGGTGCCAGACTGACTCTATTAGGATAACTCAGAGGGCAGGAAGGAAAAAAAGCAGGAAACAAATAGATATCATTCGATATGAAATCTAATCAAAGCGCAGTAGACTTCAGCGTTTCTTATGTTTGTGACTCATCTTTTTTTTCTTTCAAAAAATTCAATTGTGATCTAATCATGGCTGCATAATATATCTCTAAATGATCGTTATTGTAATATTAACAGATGCAATATTCATATCACAGACAACATTTATCGTAAAATATTTAGTTTGAATGAAAATGAAAAAGCACGACAATATAGTACAACAGTTCAGTTCTTCCCCAAATGTGTGGTTTGAATAAAAAGGAGCCCTGTGTTAACCTCTGAACCCGCACCTGAACCGAGCCCTTCTTCTCCAGTTTGGCTTTACCGAGATCAAAAAGCTTCTTGAAAACAGCGACGAAAACAAGGATGAAAAACGCAACAAAGAAGCAACAAAAGAGAAATAAAAATGTCCCAGAAAAGCGACAACACAGTAAAGTGACAAAAATATATTAAATGAATAATAATCTTTTCTTGACTTTGATGAAAAAAACAATGCAGGGCTGACCCGGTGGACAGACATACATGTGAAATACGGTGTAGTTCATTATATCTTTATCTCAGAGAAGGCCAAACCACAAAGGAATCACGTGTGTTTAAAGTCCTGCGCAATCACAACACATTCCTCGGATTCTTGACTTCTCAGACAAAGACTGTGCTCTTGCAGGGAAGCGGGTGGCAGGGGTGGGGTGGTGGGGGTGGTGGGGGGTCCTGACATGCGGGAAACACTGCTGTAGGAGGAGGAGAGGGGTCAGTGTCAATCTACAATGAGGAGAAGAAAGCGGGAGGGGCGCAGCGTGGTGGCCTGGGCGGGGGAGGGGGCAGCCGTGGTGGGCCAGACTCATAAAAGGCCTGGTGTCATATCACGGTCCCCGGGTGAAGACATCTGGATTATAGCTCTGTGTTCTCCCTCTCTGTTCACTTACAGGCCATGTGGCATCAGGTGCAGTGGTCTGAGCGCAAGAGGCAACATCGCGGAAAAGAGTCTTGCTGGTCCCCAAGAGACAGGACAGAACTGAGACACTACGCGTTTTAACCTCTTTAACCCTGCCTGAACCGAGCACATTTCCTCCAGTTCGGCTTTAACGAAATCTAAAAGCTTCTCGACAGGAGAGCAACAGTGTCATGCCTCATTTGAAAGCTAAGACCTACAAAACTGATCGTAGCTTTGTCACACTGTGTTTTTGTCACATTTTGGAAGCGCTTTTGTCGTGTTTTCGTCTCTTTTTTGCCATGTTCTTGTTGTTTCTCCTGTCTTTGATATCTTGTTTTTGTTGCATTTTTGTTACTTTTTCGGTACGTTTATTGTCGCTCATATGTCACTTTTTTGTTGTGTTTTCATCCACATTTTTGTGACTATTTTGATGCTTTTTTTTTAAATTTTAGATTAGAGGCTGACCGATATGGGTTTCTCTAAGGCCGATATTTTGGGATGTTAATTGGCCGATGCTGATATGTTCGGCCGATATTTTTGACTGACTGAACAAATGTGAAGCTAACCAATTTTCATTGCGATGTTTCTCATGTTCCCTGAGGCCTAGGGAGTTGTAGCAGGACAAGATTTAAAGCCATGACTTGGTCTTTTCAGTGCAAAAAACGGGAACTCAATCATTATCGGTCCCGGAAATATCGGCTTTTTCGGCACTAGATCGGCCGATAGCTGATATTGTAAAATCCCCAAATATCGGCCTGATATATCTATTTTTATAGAGTTGGGTAATGCCAAACTGGAGAAAATGTACTCAGTTTAGGTGGGGGTTAAGAGATTAAGGGGCTAAATAATGGAGCAAACTTTCTGAAGATGCGAGATGGGCCTGAACTCTGACAATGTTCAAATCCAGGCAGATATACCAACTGCCAGAATCACCTGGCTGCAGGATGAACCTATTGTACATGTACATCAGCTTAAGAAAACCACCCCCAGACACAGGAGAACATGCAAACCCGTGTACTGGGATGTGTTGGAGATGTATAACATAATACAATATTCTAATATCGGCAATAAACAGCAATGTCGAAAAAGAAAATGCAATGTGGTTTCAAATCCCACCTTTTGCTGAAGCCTCCACAGTTCAGTCTATATTTAGAGAAAACTAAACGCATAAACATCGCATTTGCCAAGAAAGTCATACCTTGGCAGAAAATTCTCTACATTCCACCCCAAGTGCAATGTTTACAGACGTATTTGGGAAAAGATTGTAAACTCTAAATAAGGAAACAGTTCTTCTAAATTAATGATAAGGGAAAAAAAAAAAAGAATAAAAGATGCATGTTTAAGTGCATAAAACATTTGGAGATTAAACACACATCACATGTTGATTTGGCACAGTATGGTTTGTTCGCAAGGTGTACCAAAGCAACCGCCCTACTTATCCAGCAGGCTTAGAAATTGGCACAAAGATCATACTAATAAACCTATGATTTATTGAAGATGAAAGTTACCTGAATGTCCTCCAGCAGCTCCTGTTTGCGCCGCCGGATATTCTCCAACTCTTGCTGCTCCTCTGGGGTGAGGTCGTCTGGCACTGGAAACACATAGGGAAAGTATGCTCAGAGATAGACGCCAAAAGAGTCCTTTAGTCGACTTGACATTACAGAGCATTTATTATGTCGCCCTTTGCTTCTGAACCATTGAAGTCAGCAGCGGTCAACTCTGACAGCATTTTTAAGTAAAAGAAATAGTCCAGGTCAGCTGACAAGTGTTCCTTCAGTTCCCGAGCAGCACAAATGTGACAGGTCTCAAAGCACCTGGCTGTCAGTCACTCTGAAGGCGGCTATAATTAGGTTTGTCTGAGCGGGGGAGTGAGGGCCAAGCAATTTGTCCTGATTGATGGGCACAGAGCGTGTTCCTGCACCTTGAAAGCCACAACTACCTGCATTAGCAGACATTAACTACCGTGTACAACTCGTAACTAGAGCGTGTAAGGTCGTGGCACAGTGTAAGTAAAGAAAAATGATATAAATATAACAACAAAACAATGTCATTTCAAATTTTATTATTGACAATACAATTTAGGATTCACCAAAACAAGGGGACAGGGTTATTTTTAAAAACAATAAAGGACCAAATAAAGGATACAATGAAACTGAACTAGAAAAGCAAGTGACTAAAACGGAACTTTTGCACATTTTGAAGTTTTCTAATCAATTAAAAAAACAACACTTCTGACAAATACAAAGCCTTCTCATTGTGATGTGACTCTGCTCACACAGGAGGCACAGGGTCGGTCCTTCCTTCAACAGCACAGCGCTACAGCAGCATCAGCGGCTGCTCAAGTACATTCTGTCACCGTTTCTCTGATTACACTGAGCACGAGCCCTGGCCCGACCCCTGTGCCCTCGGCTCGTACATCTGCAGCACAGACCAAAGGTTAAACAGTCTGATGACAAGAGGTGAACCGGATCCCAACTAACCATTAACACGGTTATAGTGTCTTTACAATCCCATAGGACCACATGACAACCTACAAAGAACTTCTGGAGTGGACCACCAACAAACTGAGCATAGATCTATCAGTCTTTCTCAAGAAAAGTGTACTCCCAGTCCTAATTTAACGTGTCATGTGTTTCTTCATCAAAAACACTTCTATGGCATGACAGAATATATTCACCATCAGTCAAGTAATACATTTTAAGTAACATACAATTTATGATTCCTAAAAGTGCAATGTATTAAAGCAGTACTAAGTAACTCATGCCCCTAGAGGCCTTAAGCTCCACTGCAGGTGTCGTAGCACGTTTTGCGTTTTTTTACTCATTTATGGTCCGAGAGAGTAAGTACTACGCTGACAGAAAAGACAAAGGGAGAGGGGGATATTGTACATCAAATTACGCAAATTGAGATTATTTCTTTTCACTCAAGTTTAGCTGTAAATACTGTGGCACTAGCCCGCAGTTAGCTTTGCCCGTTAGCTTCTTCTTCGTGATTCTATTAGTGTGTATTGGTGACTCCGACCCAGTGCAGCGGGACACCAGGGGGAGATGAAAGACCCCCCAATTATCACATTAACACACTGTATTAACACTTGTATTACCCCCAGAGGGACTACGAAAAGGATTTATTAAGGTAAACAAGTTACTTAGTACTGCTTTAAGTATGTTTGACCGCAGTGACTAATGGGGTGAAAACATTAGAAATGGTAGCAGTTATAGTAGTAGCTGCAGCAGATAGATGACAGTGGATGACATAACACAAAATCAACAACTCTTGTAAATGTAAGCAGTTGTGGAAAAATCACCTTCAAGTGCAACACACCGTATCTAAGGTATGTGAAAATCATAAGCCGAATAAAAAGGGAGGGTGAGCGGAGAAAGGAAGGCCATTCCTTTCTGGAAACATGATGTCAGGTTGGGCGACTGGAAGACGCTTATAGAGCCACCGCTACATGGAGCTGGCAGGCCCGAGCACAACACGACCACAGCATTCCTGGCTCAAAGGAATACCACAGAGTGAAGCACTGGTGGGTTTTGAAGAGCAAGAGAAAGGACTATAATTTAACAGCTTGGTGAAGATAGAAAACAACATTATCATTTGAGGGACGAAATCATCTGGTTGCCTGACTCTCTCAAGAGCACAAACAAGATAAAAGTCTTGAGATAGAGCAGCAAGAATCACAGGCAAAGCTTTAGACCTGGCAAGTTCTTCCCAAGTTACTCCAATATTAATGGTAAAAATTAGTAAAGCAATGTCATATTTCTGATCTGTGTAACGGACTTCATTTCCTTAACTGCTTATAGAGGCTGGGAAAGCTGCCTGGATGTCACTCACTGAAACGGCATTGGCAAATGAAAAGTACTCGTCATCAAAAATCACCGGATGTAAAGCAGACCACACGGACTGAAGAGATGAATATTAGAGATTAGTGATTGCCGTGAGTTGAATGGGTTTAGGGTCAGCTAACAGCTAACAATACCCATACTACATCCAGTCAAGAGGGCCAGTTTTCGGTATCACGTTTTGCATGACTGTTGCCAAATTTAAATCCAATGCGTGTGAACAAAATATGTTATTCATAGCATTTTTTTTTTATTCATCTCAACCTAGGAAAGCCTAATCTGCTGTTTCATCCCCTGGACCTCATTATTACAGAGTGCAGTTTAGCCCAAATCTCCTCTTCTTGATACCAACTGTGAAATTTCAAACTACAAACATTCTCTTCTAATAAATCTTCAAAATAATAAGTATTTTTAAAAGTTGGTCAGAGCTTTTTTTTCCTTTCTTTTTTAGTCATTGCTGGGGGTAGGTGGCATCAAGGGAGATACCAATTATAGCTCCGTGTCCCATAGCAGCAGAGCCCACTAATACACATCCCTATTGCGGCTGTCCTGACAGAAGACGCAGACATCTCATTTCCACCCAGATCACTGAAGAACTCTCCTTGGAAAAATAAGGAAATTAGAATTCAGAGCGTATGTGAGCGCGTGTGACCCCCCTTTGGCGCAGATGTGACCTCATTTAGGATCCTTAGCACAAGTCACCCATAAGTCAATAGCCTTCATACCTCGGCTGCCCTTTGTAAGAGGGATCTTGTGCTGGGTCAATAGGTAATGGCAAGAGAGTTAATAGTATTTTCAAAGTTAATTCAAAAACAGAGACGTTTCTTGGGTTAAAAGTTGGCAGCATGGTTTCCACTGCAGATGGAGACGGCAATGAATACATTTACATTGCCACGCCGCATAGCATCTGCTGACGGAGGCAATATGGAACACATTCATTATGCAACACATGTCGGAAAACGCAATTGCATGTTGACAGCGTGCTTGAAACCAGATATCATTCATTTCTTGTATGTGATACCAAAGTTAATTTCCAGGTTCAACAGCAGGTCGCAGACTTCCTAACCTCCACTGAAACTACCCTAAAATGACCATTTGTGATGTCGGGCTGGACCACAGGAGAAAAAAGTTACAGTATTTGATAATGATACCATTTAAAGCAGTACTAAGTCACTTGTTTACCTTAATAAACCCTTTTCGTAGTCCCTCTGGAGGTAATACAAGTGTTGATGGGATGATTGGGGGGGTCATCTATTGCCCCCCGGTGTCTCTGGCCAGAAAACCACCCTTGCAACTTCACTGCCTACAGGTTGGAAATGCAATACACACTAATAGAATCATGAAGAAGAAGCTAACAGGCTAACGGGCAAGGCTAACTGCAGGCTAGCGCCCCTTAAACAGTATTTATTTACAAAGATTGAGAGAATAAATAATCTCCATTGTGTAATTCAATGTACACTATCCCAAGGTCAGTCAAATGGAAGACCTCCGTGATATTTAAATATTTGATGGCCTCTTGCGATGGGAGTATTATTACAGCTAACACTGAGGTAAACAATAATTTGAAGGCAGCCCTATGTTGAAAAATGTCTAAAAGTCTGAAAAAAACAAAAAACAATGGCATAACATCCCCTTGTAGCTCCTATTGAACTTTGGTCAAAACCAATGAGGCGTTGAGCTGCAACAAGAAGCAGTCCACTTGACGATTAGGTTTAATGCATGCAGGACAAAACAAACAATCAATAAAGTGAGCTGAGATGGGGAAAATAGAGAGACAAACCACTCTCTGGCGCACCATGGTCTATTAAATCACCCTAAGCTTTCTGATCTCCCCTGCATTTGGCTGCGTGATCAACATAAGGCCAACTGTATCAGCCTGATCTGGGTAGAATCTCTTTATAACAACAAATCCATGGAGGGCTTTTCCCTCATATGCAACACACATATTTTAACATCAGGGCAATATCACAGGAGAGAATACACATACTGATAAAAGTACATTTTTTGATCATTTTTGACCATGTTGATGATGAAGAATGACCAGGCACAGAGTATATTGTGATTCGTTTAAAATTCATTGCTACATCGTCTGAACCAATAAAAACAAAGTAAGTTGTAAAGGAATTGCAATTTATTAAACACCTAATACTTCACCTTTGACCTGGATGGCCTAATAACAATAATAGCTGAAGGACATAGGAGGACGCAAAGTGGACAGGAGTGGAGCAGTTGGGCCAGGAGTTGGGAGTTTTTGAAAGCAGAATGGTCCTGTGTTGATCTGGAAGACGTGGGACACTAAAAAGGCAGCAGTTCAGAGAGACAGTGGGAGCAGAGGTGGGACGATCATCACAGCTCTGTCTTTGTGTCTCAAAAGTGGCACTCGGGACATTCCTGGGACAAGCCCAAGAGTGGAGACTGGCATTTTTCAATTGACAAGGAGGAGGGGGAAGGGGTGGGGGGGTCTCCTTTCTCTCACAAATCATAACATCTCACATTAGTCACATGGTCAGCCCTACATCAGGGTCATGAAGCCTTTTGACACAAACGCCTATACTACACTGTCATTACCCTGTTGCAGCGCCTGTATCCTATCATTTATTAACAGTGGGTATATCATATCTAGTAAGCTTACAAACCAAATCAACATAGTTACAACTTGACTATAACTAAGCAAAAAAGCACAAAATAATAGATTCTTCTGTTCTTAAACGTGGCTTGCTGTCTCTATATTACCAGTGTTTAGACAATCAGTTGTATTACAAGATAAGACTTTACAACTAACCTGTATCCAACAATCTCCTCTATAGTCACTTCTGTAAATCCTTCCAGCCGTAACTTTAGATACAACCAGTCCGAGCCCGTCTTGGTGACTTCAAGGCGGAGATGCCGGCGTCCACATGTCCAGCAGCAGGGACTGTACTGTACGGCGCAGCTCACATCAGAGTGAGGCAGCCGGCACAGCGCTCCTGCAGAGCCCATTTGGGAAGGATCCTTACTCACCTCCTCCCTCCTGCTCACTCTCTCACTTCACGGCCAGGACTGTCAACAAGCAGGCTCCACCCAGTGGCCCATCTCTGCCATATACAGTAGCATCATCTATTTATTTATAGTCTACTTGTAAGTGCATGGTATGTATTTATATTAAACTATGTTCATCTTTTGTATGAAGTCTAAGGCGTCTCTTATTGTTAGTCAAAACAGTCAAAATGAGAAAACATATCAATTAAACAAATACTTCTTGTTAAGCTATTAATTTCATACGGGGAAAGATTAAGGATAGACAGACGAGATGAATTTGAGGATAGAGAGTGATGATTCATACTTCTTGGATAGATTAGGTCATCGGGGGATCTAGTGGGACTTGTTTGCATGACTCAGCACTTAGTAGTACTATTTGCTGTCCAGTCAGCCTTGACCCATCGTGCCACTGGTCATCTCCATCACCTCAACTCCCAAACAATGGGGCCTGTCCTGACAACAAGAGTGTGTTTTTTTTCTGAACAATGCGTTAACACATTGCTGACACGCCCAGTCTTCGCTGAGCTTCACATTCCTGGAGGCTGTTGCGTTTCTGCTCGTCATTACGACATGACTAGTCTCTTGTCTCGGAGAGAAGCAGATGTAGACGCTCAGCTGGTTTGCGTGAATGACGGGAAAATCGACTGCTAGAGGAAATGCTAATTCTGTTGTGATATACTCTTAACAGAAAGTATCTTCCTACTAAGTGACTTCCCCGAGAGACACCCCCCAAAAAATATTGCCTATTTGTTGTGGTGCAGATGGTAGAGTGGGTCGTCTCTTAATGGGAAGGTCGGGGGTTTCAATCCTGCCAGCCACAGCTGTACACCGTCGTCGTGTCCTTGGGCAAGACACTTTACCCATGTTGCCTCCAGTGTCTCTATGTACATTTGGTATATGAATGAAAATGTGAATGGGTGAGTGACAAATTACAACCTAATTGAAAAAAGAATACCAGGCTCAGTCTCAGTATCATTTGTTTTTTCTCAAACAAATTCCAGCACAATAAATTGTCTCTCCAAATTTTCCCAGACAGATAATTCGGGGGAAGTCACGCTCTTCTCCTGTCACCAAACCAAGAGCACAGTGTTGACAAAGGTCGCCCCTGCTTCGTTAGCTGTGGTTTGCGCTGCTGTGAAGGAATGCTGGGAGCAGACACGCAGCCTGAATGGGAAGAGAGGCGGGGATACATATGGCCCGGCTTTCCTGGGTATACTTCGCTCAAGTCTAACCCAAACACATAAAACATAAACATCCGGCAGCTGCGTGGACTCTACCAAATCCTTCTTCAAACAGTGCCAACCAAAGATGAGCCTAAATAATAATCTGATACACATTTATCAACCTCTGCTGTTTTTATACACCAATATGCTAAGATTACTAACACAGGAAGTGCTATTTCAATCCATAATGCCTGCCTTTGTCTTTTAATGCCGGCAGCCTTGATCCTTATCATTGGCTGCTCGACTATCAACATCCTCTCACTCACAAAGAAAGCCAGAGAAATATGGAACGGCATTACCAGCAATATAAAGAAACCTAGTGGAAATATTGTGAAGAAAACATTGCCCCACAAAGTCTGAAGGCAACTTCCTGTTGAACATATTTGGCAAACTCTCTCTTCCTGTTTCAAAAGGGTTTTTTTGTCTCGGAGTGAAAGCAGTAGCGTTAAGCCTCATCCGCTGTGAAAATGGTCTCTTCTTCGTTGTTTTAAGCCCTCAGCTCTGTGATCTTTAGTAATGTAAATATAATAAATTGCACACGGAGGCTAGTGAAACAGAGATAACATGCTGAAAAAAGGGGAGACAGGAAAGAGCATGACGAAGCTCAACTTCTAAACACAAACAAAACGCAGGAACAACGAAAGAAAATGTTTATTACTGATGAAAAGTAAAACGCATGATTTTTCGGTGTCATTTTTATAACTCTACGACTCAACATTAATGGATTCAAAAACCTCTGAGTACAGACAGTTTGTAGATGCATTTTATTTCAGCGCTCTTGCTATGGGAAGTACACAGCATGCAAATGAAAATACAGGGGTTTCAGAAAGTTTTCCTTTGTTCTTTCAGATCTATTATGTTGCAGCAAGACACTAGAAAACTCTACACTAGTGATTTCCCTAAAACAAAAGAATATAAAAAGACAACATTTCTGCAGATGTTTTGTAACGATACTTTAAAAAACAAGAAAATACTTCCTGTTTACTATGTGTACTCAGATATATTCTTCACTATGTAAATGTTAAGCAACTGATAATTGAACAAGGAGAACAGCAAATTTCATTTCCCTACTACTAAAAATAATCGGGCTCAGGGCCTTTAAACTTTTGATCAATAAACTCAATGTAGTAATGGAAAGGCACCAAATAGACTAGGGGAAATACCTCTTTTTGCTATTGAGCCACTTTAAAAATACAAATCACTTATTTTGTGTCCATTCAATGCACTCAAAGATGACACTGCCCTTAGAAATATCAACAATAGAACCATTGGGTGTTGGTGCGCTTTTATCTCAAAACATCGCACATAATGAGAAGTCCATTTGTGCACTTGCACTCGGGCTGCAGTAGACATCCACACTGAGCTAAAAGCAGTAGATCGCCTCCAAATGATCCCCATAGAAAGCTGAAATAAGATCATGTGGAGAAGATGGTGATTATCAAACCGCGGGGGCATTAGTGCCAACCAGACCCAGGCACATTGTTCAGCACTTGCCATTACTGCACTCATCATTATACGGCCATTACCAACAAGCACTTTTAACCTCCCAGACCACCCAGCTCTAAGTGGCAGAGACTAATAGATTCTCAGACTTTTCCCCTTTGAAAATGAAGCCGCCCCGTATAACAATCTGGGCTCCAAAACACGGGTTCCCGGGTCTTACACGGGGAGAACAAAGACGCAGAGGCACATAACAGGATCAGTCAGTCAGAAATGCAGTGTACTCTAACAAGATTAAGGTGACGCAGCTCGGGAGACTAATTAATGCTGCCATGGCCTACCAATCCACGGCAGAGAGAGGCATTCTAATACAAAGGCTTTTTGTGTTCTTCCAAAGACTTCACACTCACCAACTTGGTGCAACTACACACCAATGCACAACAGTGACAACAAGGCATCATAGGGATTGTAACACACACAATCAGAAACCTACAACAGGAATCAGAGCAAAAGTTAAGCAACATAACACAAGCCTCTGCATTCACAAGTTCAATGCAAGTACAAAATGGTCACACACAGAGAATCAACAGTTCACACCTGTTGCTGTGGATGCCTAAGCACGGGCTTAGACTGTCATAGCCGGGTCACCATTTGCCTGTAATTCAGTAGCAGTAGTATAAAATGTGTTGTACCCATGGGGAAATTCATTTGCACTGAGTAAAAATACACAAGGACAACAATGACCACAACAAACTACAAGCATGCCATGGTCACAGTCTTTTTAATAATGAGGTAAAAGGCAGGAGAAATCTCTAAAAAACAATGTCAAAATGTGTGTTATCTGGATAATCAGACATCTGAAGACAATGCTAAACTTAGAGGTTTTATTGGACCACAGCTGACTGTTGTGGCACTGCAATGGTGAAACCCACAACAGGGCAAAATAGTAGATATAATGGAGTACTTGGCTGGCTGCGCGCCGACATTTTACGCACAGTTCTCGCGCATACGAACAACTTAAAACTTTACCACGGGTATATAATTTAATGGTAACAATTATCACATTTTCTACACGAAGACGTCAAAAATCATACAGTTTGTGACGGGTAAAGGTATTGCTCGAGGTAGTTTCACTCACCTATCCCGTCTTCCGACTTTAGCACCATGCTGCTGCCCTGTCTCGTAGCTCCGATTCCGGAAAGTTTCAAGTTTCAAGGGAGTAAATCAAAGTACGAAATCTAATGACACTGACGAATGTGTCGATGTATATTACACTACGCGACTGTTTATTGTCGATTTAAACAATTGCTCGCGATTCCTGGCGAAACGAAGACTGGCAGATGTCGACAGCCAAGGGAGTGGTAGAGAGACTTTTAGCAACAACCAACCAGTCTCTCTGCAGTCAAAACAGCCGTGGTGAATAAAGTGCTTCCGGAAAGCGCTTTCAGAATAAGAGCTCCAAATTCAACGTAATAATAATAATAATAATAATAATAATAATAATAATAATAATAATAATAATAATAATAATAATGATAATAATAACAACGATAACAATAATAATAAAATAAAATAATAACGATGATAATAATAAACTTACTATTTCACAGCAACATTATAATATAAGGAGTGAATAATTAAAAACATACAATTACAAGATTTCTCAAAAACGTGCACACACAAAGTATGATAAGCTAAACATTTCCAGACATGTTGTTCTGGCTAAAAATTGAAACCACAAAGCAAAGTGCAATTTCCAGCTCCTATAGTTTGTGTAAGAACGTTGAAAGTGATAAGAATGATACAATATAGCCTACATTTATTTTGGAATCATTCATATTTCCTGTTTGGCCCTATTCACGCTGGTTTCACAAAAGGCGACAGTGAAGCGCAACAAATGGCCCAGATGACGCGTTTGCTGCTTAGGTAGGTTTACCAACCCTGTTGCCACACTCAGAGCTTTGGCGCAGAAGAGGGGGCAGGGTGAGTGACTTACGCAAAGGTTAAACGAGTTCACCAATATGCTGATATAGCGCATCTTATTCACCACATCCTGTATACTATACATACACCCATTTCGATCGATTTGTTTCTTTCTGTTTCGTTTGAGACACCTGTTGAATCTACAATAAGCTTGTTCACAGAAGCTAATACTACAGTTCTAATGCACATGTGTTTTTTCTGTATCCAAAAAAAAACAAAAACAACAACTACAAAAACCTAGACAGGCCTATAACTAAAGCCCTATTAACTAATGATTATTTCAATAGTTTTAGTTTTAAATAATATTTTATAATTCTGCTTCATTTTTGGGCTACATGGCCTGTATGTGAGCTGTCTGGAAAAAGCAGAGCCTGTCTCTACCTGCAGACACTGTACACCAACAGAAGGAATGTTACCCTGAACCAATGAAAACCGAAGGGAAGGAGGTCCAATGTCTCCTCAGTTTCCAGCAAGTCAAAACACCATCTTGGCTTATTATCAAGAGCTTTCTATGTCACCAAACAGTACTGCATTTGCCATGACTACTTAACATTCAAGAGTGGCTTTGAATGCTTCTGTTGTGTTGGTCCAACTGAGACGTCTGTGTGACGTGAGCCTCATTCACACAAAAAATACAGCACAATGTTACAAGTTCAGGGAGCCACTTGAGCACAAACGATTTAGAAGGTGATTACAACTTCAGATTTATGTCTGAGAAAAACTAAAATATAAAATTACCAATGAATGAATGAGAATGGTGCAATATAAGATGCATTATTAGGAGCTTTTTGAAAGACACTCACAATATAATCTCAAATTTTCCACACCCTGAACCATCTAATATCTGACCATCCAAGTGCCACATGGCCTGGATCAAGCTCAAATCAGGACAAAGGCATAAATTACATGCATAACTATTAAAGCTCAAATTAATCTTAAATGAAAACAAAAAAAGATGACCCTTTACCAGGGGTTCGCAAACTTTTCAGGCCGTGACCTCCTAAATTACCATGCAAGTAATTAGGGATCCGCACTTTCAAAGGTTTCAGGTTCTTATAGTAATAACAAGCAGCAAAACTTAAAAAAAAACTGGTGTAATAACACCACCCTTTGTAGGCAATAAGGTGTTTGTTATTGTTGTAGTCTCTCATTGTTGGCTGTAAACCATTTCCAACGTCAGAGCCTGCTTTGTAAGCACTAAACCACATCAAACCATGTCTCAGCTCACGGATAGTTTTGCAGAACACAAAAGTATTTCAGATTTTAACACCAGGCAGCACTTGGAACTAACACAAGTTGGTTTATGACAAACAGGAAATCACTACATGAGAATATCCTACTTGTTGTGGCCTATATAATAACTGTGAAACAGGAACTCAAGTCAAATAAAAAGTGTAGGCTAATTGGTCAGCTTTAATACAACATGGACCATTAATCAAAAGTAGCTACAATAACAAGTATTAAACATGTAGACAAAAGAGATCGACTATAGATGTAAAGAGTGACCCCTGCTGGCAGCATACTGTAAATTCATGTGTATTGACTAATGAATGCATAATAAAGTGCCAAATATTTTACTAATAAAATGTCAGTTAACTAAATAAGAGTTGGGTTTAAATCAAACTCGACTGAACCTGACAAATGCAAAATATGATAGAAGCAAATACTAAATCCGTACCAGGTCTGAACGTGGATTAGACGGAGGAGGTATGACTTCATAAGGTCCAAAAGACACACGATTACCACAGGACAAAACGGTTTCTATAGAAACTAAGTTCCAAATCCTCTTTAAAATATAGTCTGACATAGATTTGAGCAAAGACCAAAATACAACCATTACTTCATTGCATCATTAGACCAGCTGTTTGTTGCATGAGTCACTGCAGGAGAGGGTTTGAGAAGCGTTTACTCGACTAATGCTGTTAGAGGTAATGGCCCCTTTAGGTGCTTCCATCCTATAATTTTCTAAGTGAGATGGAGAGAACACCTGCATGATTCATTACTGAGATGAGTCATATTATATAAGTTTATTATAACTTTTTACAACTCCCACTCGTCTGAAAAATATGCTAAACTAAGCACTCCATACTCCTGGTTGTGCTTGACATTTAAAACACATAATAACTTGTTGTTTTTGTTGTTTCCAATCAATTGTACACAATAATGCAAATAAATAAATAATGATACGTTACAACACATTCGTGTTAATTTCCAATATATTTCAACTATTGAGGGAATGTGAGTGGTGTCAGTAAATGGAAACAGAAGCCAATACTTGCTTAAATACTTACTTGTAAATGCTTATTTGTTTTGACATTGCGGGCTCTGTTTAGAATCTTACACATGATGTAAGTGCATAACCTCTGTAGGGGGCGCTCTCTGCATTTAAAATGATCTAGTAAGTGTTTCCATCCCTAAGATTAAAATGCATTGGTCCATTCTATGATAAAAAGCGATTGTACACTATCAGTGAGCAGATGTGTTGAAACTGCTGACAGGTGAATTTTGGTGTTGGGAGATTGAGGAGAACGGCTGCAGAGCTTCAGCTCCTGACGAGGAGAGTGCCAGTCTGTCCAGGACACATCACTGTTCCTCAGACACTTCGCACTGCACTATTCTGCACTGATTTTACATAAATACTTACAGGCTCAGCATACAAGCACATTCAAATGTAGCCTTTCGTTGTACTGATGTGAATGTGTGTTATTATATTCAGGGGTACCCATCATTATATGAGTGAATTTAATAACATTTATTGTTGTTTCACTGGGTTACCCCACTTTAATAAATAGTTAAGTGAAAATGTATTCCCATGTTATGACTCTTCATGGGCTAAATAAGGTGTAATCTCAACCTACAGCTCAAGAGAAGTCATCCTGACTCAACTCAACATCTAAAGATGGGTCTAAGCACTGCAGTGGCCAACTACTCCTCGAGACTCTGTAATCTTTCCTTTTTGGAAGAAAAATCTAAAGCTCCTTAAAATGAGTCTATTCTTTTATAAATGAAACATTCTAAAAGCACTGGTAAATTTACCTACCGCATTATGACAAAGTTCATCAACTGTGGGAAGAAATAAAATTCAAAGACAATACTTCTTTGCAGCAAAGTGAAAGCCTCTTCATTGCTGTTTATCAAGATAAAACTCAGCCCTCAGAGATCTTCATTGGCTTACACAGCTGCGTGCACAAATCCTCTTCATTTACATTCCCACACAGCCCACTTTGAAGGCACTCACTGGCAAACGCAGCCTGCCTCAGCATCCAAATCACTCCAAGCAGTGCTATAATGAAATACCACATGACATTATCTGGTATCATAAGTCAAAATGTTGTATGCTTTGTTCAATTAGCATTTTGCAGGGACTCAACTTCAACAGTAAGTCATGAATCTATAGGAATGTTATGCAAGTCATGGTGTTTTCCTTTCATAAATTTAAGCACAACCTAAATTTGTGATTGTGAATAACTGATCAGTTGCGGCCCAAAACTTTATATTTACAAAAAATTACTAATTTGGCAAAGTTCCAAGTCGCAGTGTCTGATGTTTCATTGTCTTCACGAGTCGCTAAACTGCTCATAAACATCTTCTCACATCTGCTCAGAGACGTAGTCAGTGCAGTCCCCTGAGCTACTGTGATGTATTAGGTGTGGCAATGTGCGCTAACAGCCTCTGCCTTTGTTTTCTGGGACATCATGAGTCACACTTATCATTGCCTACGAGTTTACAGTAACTTTCACGCAGATAGGACAACAAACTACGCAACTGAGAGTGTGGGACTAGCTGAGAAATATCTTCTTAAGCTAGAAAGTAGAAGAATTAGCTATGGGCGCATAAGGTCCCTCATTAGTGCTTATACGAAACTCATTTAATTCCAACGCTACAATGTGAAGGATCCATTATGAATCACAATGAGTCATTTCAAATGTAATGTCAGATCACTCCCACTAAAAAACTACAGAAACAAGAGTTCTCCCTCTAGTGTTCTAATAACTATTTAATGGCCATCTTGTAATAATAATAATAATAATAAGAAGAAGAAGAAGAAGAAGAAGAAGAAGAAGAAGAAGAAAGAGAAGGAGAAGAAAGAGAAGGAGAAGAAGAAGAAGAAGAAGAAGAAGAAGAAGAAGAAGAAGGAGAAGAAGAAGAAGAAGAAGAAGAAGAAGAAGAAGAAGAAGAAGCAGAAGAAGATGAAGAAGAAGAAGGAGGAGAAGATGAAGCAGATTCAAAATCAAAAGATTAGTGTCAGAGGGTGAAGTCTAACCTGAGTATTTTATATTTTCAAATCTCCATTGGTTTATACTGACTGAAACACAAAACCAATCTCTTTTGAATAAAGGTTCTCACCAACACCCTCACTTATAAAATAAAGTATTGTGGTTGCCATGCCAAACAAATTGAACACCAGGGATACTCAACTAGTGGCTTGAGAGCTACTTTAGTTAGTGTATATATATGTTTATATCACCTTAATGAATACTAACACCAGGGTGAACTTCACTTAAATCAAAGCAGAAGTACAGCTTGCTGCCTTTTTTGTTCCATGAAAGTAGCGCACAGGGTAAAAGAGGTTGGAGACCCCCCGCTGTACTTCTGTCCAGTTATCACATTCTGTAGTTCCCTTTTGTATGTCCGTCATTTAAAGCAAGCCCGGTGCTGATCAAGTTATTTTGAAACCACTGAGACAGCATTGCTTCCCCCTTTGCTTTGCATTCAGACAGCTGATTCACCACAAACCCATGTAAAGCCGCTTGGATTGTGTCAACACACGGGAGTGTCGCTATGGGAATCGCGCACTCCACCTCACAGTTGCAACACATCGCCAAATACGCGCTGTTTCAGATATCTGTTGTACAGTGTGTGCCCTGTACTAAATATGTGTAATGTTATTACAGCAGCCAGCTAGAGTCTATCAGTGAGTTGCTTATCCAGGCTAAGAAGGTGATTTGCAATAGAGCTCACCCTGATAATGAGGGCACTAGGTTCATCGAGCACGTTTGACACATATACATAAAGACCATCTTTAAAACACTGATTTCTTCATCAAATTTAACTTTCACACTGTCTATATCTGTCTCCTTTTGTAGTGTCATTGATAAACAAACGTATTCCAACAAGTTGTGTATAAAACAGTTGTTATTATGGCTCCAGTCCACTATAAAACCTATAAAAAATACATTTCGACAACAGCTACGCAGAGAACGTGTGAGGACAAACAGTTGGGATACCTGGAGGTGGGTGACCAGAATTTGCTGGGCACAAGAAGGTCTGAAGGCTGGACACACACAGCTCGCTCACGGTCCCCATCGCTCCGGTGGCACAGCCAGGGAATGGTCCTGTAGCGCCCTGAATGCAGAGTCAAATCCAGTATCTTTTTGTCCTCAGATAGCCTCCCGGTTCTGCAGCGTGCCACTCCACTTACAGAACCCTAATCCACGGAGAGGTGAATGCGGAGCCCTGGTCTGTCACACTTTCTCTTTAGCCCGCATGTGGAAACTTACTCAGACTTTTTCAAATCTGACTTCTGCTTCCTCCCTGTTCCTCCTGCCATCCTCCTCTGCTCTCTCTTGCCTCGCTCTCTCCCACGTGCAGTGCTCCTGCTACTTAACATTCTCTTTCAGCAGATATTCTGACTGCAAACAAAAGAATACAACGGTGTGTGGTTGTGACCATTGCATTACAACTAATATTGACCAACAGATACAGTTTGGCAATAATCTGTTTCATGTTTGGTCTTGTCCACCCTGGGGATAAGACTGGATGCACCAATTTATTCCCCTTAAAAATCTCCCCTTAAAATATGAAATTTGGACTTTAGTTGCTTGGTAACCAGATGGGAGTAGTTATTTCAAAATACAAGTCATTTGGCACCACAGAGACGGAGATTGTTTCAACGTATTGCATCAAATTGTCAATCAATGTAATGCTAAACCAATATAGATTTGAAAAAGTAAAATACTGGAGTTAGCTTTCACACTTGTGTTAGATTTACTTAATTTAAGTATTGACCCAGCATATAAAAGAATTGTTTCACAGCCCTTTACTTTTACATTTTTACACTGTTTACTGCTTGCAGCAAACAAGGCAGAATGAACACCAGGGATACTCAACTAAATCTTAAGCTCTTACTTCTGCACATATCTTCGTCAGCCTCTTAGCATAATTCGGTGAATGTCATATTTTAAGGCAAAGTTAGGCCCGAGGACCAGAATATCATCCCTTCCACTTATGGCACTTGTTGAAAAGTGCTTTACTTCAGCTATGATTAGTACTTCAAAGTAATACAAATTTGTGAACCACTGACATGGGCAAGTATGAAAGCATGAAACTGTAGTTCAGCTAGTGACAGTTGTATCTACACATTCACTATTGTACGATGTGTTGTATCAAATAGTATTTTCCCTTTTGCAACATCTCATAGACTATATATAAGAGACTATAATAAGTCTTTCATAGACTTGACACGTACGTGGTAAATTTAATAAGGCATGCCACAAGCTCAGATATGCTCACCACTGGCACTGACCCGCTCTTTCTACAGTGACAAGGGGAATTGAAATTGCTGCAGCTGCAAGTCAACAAAAGGCAAGGCACTGTCATGGAACGAGAAGTGGTCAGCATAATAAGTGAGTTTAAAATATATCAGTATAACTACATAAGCCACATATGGGTTACCGCAAGCAAGTAGCAAGGCCCGGATATTAGTAGATCGCCTAATGGAACAAAGACAAAGCCTTCTATGATAGACTACATACATGATTTCAGAATCGTGATGCTAAAAGCAAATACGCCTCCCAGTGGTTAGAGAGCTTAATTACAGTTCATAAGTATTTGAAGTTGCTCAGTAACAAGCTGAATGGGGTCACAACCTTAACTTTTGCAACTATGAAAGAAGTAAAAGGGCGTCTGTATGGGTACGTTTATCCATCAACTTACTGTACCCTCCCTAAGACTCATAGTAGCTGGCAGAAGCTCCTGTCATCTTGCTGGAGAAGATTCATGAATAACATATGAGAACTACCAATCTGGAGTTTTATTCAGACTCCATAATGCACAGTCAAAATGTCAAAAGCAGATATGCTGTGAGCCTGGTTTGTTTTGGTCCTGTGGGAGGTAAATAACAAAGGCTTTGTGTGTTGGTGGAACTCCTACATAATATGGACCTAATGTTGGCATATTTCTGATGACTAACTGCTGCCTGTCAATTCATATCAACAGAATAGCAGACTCTGTGGGTAAGGCTCAATATCCACTAGTTTCAAAACACCAAATATAGTAAACGCTACTGACAGCAAGACTGAACTGACAAGGCCAAAAAGCAAATCACTTTTAATTCACGTTTCTCAATGCCTGTCTAATTTTAGCAGCAGCTTCAAAAAGCAGTATGCCTTGAAACTAGAGCAGCATAAATTTGGGACTTCAAAATATGTCAATATCTGAAAGGTCTCTGGAGATGCTTTAAATAGGAAATAAATAATAGTGGAATAACTAACAAAGTCCTTGCCAGTAGTTTGTTGTTCAAAGGGAGCTGTAAAACGACTAAATCCACAGAAACAACTGTTACCAGTCACTGGGGCGCCACACCTATGGGGCAGGGCCCTTCCTTTGTATGTAAAAAGAAACTGAGCTGTGGTGACAGGTGCGGTGTAAAAAAAAGTTCGCATTTTGAAACTTTCGAGGTTGAAACATAATCACACCCATTTTGATGCAAGGTGCACAATTAAGGGTAATTACAAAATACGGGCAGTGAATCTGCCTCCATTGAACCCTGTCCTGTGCATCCTCTATGCAACTTCAAATTTCTCTTTTAGAAGCATCCAGGAAGTGACAGTGATTTCTGAGCAGGTCGCTGTGAATAGGAGTCTCAATCCTGTTTATGCATCACAAATTAACAGATCATTACATAATGCTTTGGCTGAACTGTAACTACAATACAGGAGATGTTCCACTGCAAATAAATACTAGGCTTATGTTAGTTCATACATTTTGAATTATAAAAGATTAATAACATAGCATTATGCATGCTGAAAGGGTAAACTAATAACCCTTTGTCAGATCGAGGGGAGGAGATGACATTAAACACATTAGGCTTATTTTTAAGTGCTGAGCTATTTTAAAGAAGCATTGCAGGACGTGAAATGAGGGCATTTCTATTTTCAGAAGCATTAGCTGACAGAAAACTAAAGTGTTAAATAATTGAGACAAAGTAGCTTTAGTGCAAACTGAGACATCCTGGAATTGCATCATCACGTGACATCCAATGCATTAATGCTATGTCACATTGCTTGAATTCCCAGGTAAACACGCGCGTGCGCCTATTGCACACACTGTTATTCATGTGTCATAGTTGCTTACGTTAATTGGGCTTAATCAATCTAGTCCAGTTATACATTTTTCATGAGTAATGTACAGCATAATTAATCCTATAGCCTGCCCTACATATGTGGCCAGCAGTTTCCAACCTTTAATAATATACAGACCAAAAGCACTGCAAGCTACAAACTTGCAATAGCAAATACTTGGGGTGTCATTGGCTATAGACAACACAACATACACAGATACGAGTCAGGCTGCTGGTGCACAGACGCACGCAGTGCCAAACACATGTAGCCAAAGAGTGTCTGACCAACCGTGAGAGTTCTCCTGCATCGTGATGTACAGGCGGCTTTCCTGCCTCCTTTCTTGAATCTTCTTCGCTGGTCAGTAACCAACACCGAGGCGGGGAGACAGTATGTACAAAGGTTGTGTGGTAGGAGTTGCCAGTCTTCGCTGCGGCTGCTGTTCAGTCCCGCTGTCAATATTTGCCCAATGCGCTCTAGAGAAGCCGGTGCGCCTCTAGCCGTGCCCATCTGAGTGACGTAACGTGCAACTCCAGACTGACTATTACTGATGAACAGTTAGGAGTCAAGGATATGGGTAAAAGCTGCAGAGTAGAATATATGCAGGTGTTTATACTTAATCTGCTGACCTCAGCGTCGTGAGTAAGATTACTTGGCTTGCTCCAACAAGTTGCTGAATGTCTCTCCCCAATTCAGTCTCCTTCAGACTAGTTTTGGCTGCATATCTATCTATCTATCTATCTATCTATCTATACATGTAGATATGTTTTAGTTACTGAATACTTGCCTTAAAATGTATTTTGTAACGTATTCCGTTACTTTGTCTAATCAAAGTACTGTATTCTGAATAGAACACTTTCCATTGATTGTCATTATATTTACATATAAATATAAGGCGTATAATTACAAAAATGATGATTGTTGGAACACCTGTTAATAAACTGACCATTATAGGAACTCAAAAACTCTCTTGGCAAATGCACAGGAGCAACAGATCACAGCATCATGTGACACATGTGCAGTGTTTGTGTGAACCATGACATAAGGTGTTTTAAAGGAGGAAAAACAGCTCATCCCTTGATATTTGGAAAGTAATTGTATTCTAAATACTGTCAGGTGAAAGTGCACACTGTATGTATAACTATATAAAGCTCTGTGCAATATTAAAATTCACACATACACACACAAAAAACTGGAGTCCAAGTCACAACTTTATTGCACCCTGATATGAAACTATAGTATAGCAAGAGACTTTCACTATGAAAGCTCTCTTCCCTGGTCAGAAAATGTGGTGAGAATATCAAACCATTGATGCAAATATGTGGATGATCCAGTCAACTGGATAAAGTCACTGTGTCTGAGGGTCAGACTCCTGGTAAGTGGACAGTGGTGTCCTCATTTGTTCTGTACAAACTATGGACACAGAAGAGCATTTCCTATACACAAATGACCAACACATTTGTAGATAAACCTCAAGTTACATCCAACTGACCCAACTATTAGTTGTACATTAAAGACCTGTCATATATTTATATTGTAAAATCCTAAAGTTCTTATTTCTTGGAGCCAACTTAAGGCAACATTTCTAGAATGGATGAAGTTCATAGAGTCTTTACATCATGATGATAAACTGTACAGTCTTCTACATTTGCAAAGCATTTGTGACATAAAACATTTACACATCTGTGCAGACTGGTGCAAGATGATCCATTGGTTCCTCAAGTACTTGTATAAAACCGTTTCTATTTGATGTACAAGATGCCACATCTTTTGAACAGATGTTCAAGGTAAGGTACAGAATAAAGTTGCTTCCTGAGGCTTAGCCCAGTATTTAAGTGACCAGCAAGTCCTGTAGAAATTGCATAGATACAAAATAGATGGTGCAAGTGATTCGTCGCACATTGCAATGCATTCTAACCCAATGCCCAAAGATTAAAACAAACCATTTTATTTAAATACACCGATTAAGATTGTGGTTAAGTTAATTACAGAAAGTCAAGTCAAACCTTCAGACAGGAGAATGTAGGACTGATGGATATGACAGTCATAGAATAGCTGCACTGTTATAATGCTCCCTTTAGGTTCTCCAAACAACTTTAACTCTCCTTTGCAAAATCAAATGCACTTTAAGCTGTTAATAAACAAACTCCAAATCATAAAATATGTCTAAAATTAACTTAAAAACTAAGAAAAAAATCTAAACAGCATGCATGGTCAGAAATGTGGCAAATTTAAAGCCTTCATTTTACCAACCAGTAGGCAAAACTTTAAAACAAACCAAAAGCACAAACAAAAAACAAAATTTAAAATATAAAATAATAATTTCATGACTATATAAAGATCATTGTAATTTGGTATGAGACCATTTCACTTATTTTGCTTCGAACCACAGAGCCCTTGGCTGAACTGCCTGAGCAGCAACAAAGACTAAGATTGTGAAGAGTTCTTAGCAGCAGGCAACATCATCAGTATCAACTCACGTCGTTTGTTATCGGCACTTTGCATCTTCATCTAATCGAGCAATTCCAGGACCATAACCTTTATCAAATGTATGAGACAATGGTGTGTGCTGGTCAAAGAAAAGAAGTGGTCTAAAATAGATTATTTGATATTTGATTCATCATTTTTAAGAGAGGTGTAGTTCAATGCCTTTTCTCCCAGTCCTGCAACACATTGAATGTAAAGGATTCTGTAGGAATAAGGTAAACGTTTGTCCATTTCCTGTCAATTTGAACTCAGCGCCTGATCCCAAAAACCCTCCTCCCTCCGGGGGTCACCGACCACTTGTTCCTCTGGTCCTGGATCTTCTGGAAGATGCTGCTGCCGTTTTTCCACTTCTCTCGTTTATAATTTTTCACTTTTTTCACCTGCACACAAGTTTACCGTTAACAAACCGCTACATGAATGTGAACAGGCACGTGCACATTGGAACTGTATATACCTTTCCCCTATCAAATTCTTCATCCCATTCGTCGATCACAGTGTCACACCTGGCATGGCGAGCATCCTCAGCAGCATCTCTACTAATCGCAGATGTTTCCCCATCCCAACTGAGGACTAGAATAACAACATTTTCATTTGAATTAGGTTTTATAATGTAACAGTTGCATGTAGTATGTAAAATCAAGCAGTTTTCTTATTCCTCCACTGAAAAGTGTCTTACAGCAGGGATATATCTGCGTACATTTGGTGAATTGTCAATGCATGAATCAACAGAATAAATTGTAAAAAAAAAAATACTGAGTTTTGAAACTGAAATTCGTATTTTTTTATTAGAGGTACAGTTTGTCATTACAGGTTGAAAGTGGGTCCCAAAGCCGGAGCAGTTGAAAACCAAATCCTTCAATGGTAATGCTTTTGAACATTAATTCCCTTCATTGTCTATTGTAAAGACAAGTACTGTCTCTATATGTGCCTTTAAGAGTGGAGATTTGGTCTCAACGCCGTTTTTTAAAACATTTTATGGATCTTTTAGAAATGAGCTTTTAACCATCATGAATTGCTCTCTTCAGACGGGGGTCTTCCCTGCTGCGTTTAAAGGGGCGGTGGTGAGGCCCCTGCTGAAGAAGAGCAATTTGGATTTGAATGACCTGAACAATTTCAGGCCGGTATCCAACTTACCATTTTTAAGCAAAATTTTAGAAAAACTTGTTTTTAATCAACTTAGTGATTTTATTACTGCACATAATGTCCTTGAAAAATTTCAGTCTGGCTTTAGGGTAAACCACAGCACCGAGACCGCCCTTATAAAGATATAAAATGATTTTAGATTAAATTATGACTCGCAGAAGGTCACAGTGTTGGTTCTTCTGGATCTGAGCGCTGCTTTTGTTACAGTCGACCACACTATTCTTTTAACTCGTTTAAAACACATCGGCCTCTCTGGTGCTGTACACAAATGGTTTACTTCCTACCTCACAGACAGGACGTTCATGGTAAGTGTGGATACCTGCTCCTCTAAAGTCCATAAAATCACATGTGGTGTAACCCTAGGTTCGATTTTAGGCCCAGTGCTTTTTAATCTGTATATGCTCCCTCTTGGTGATGTCATCAGGAGACACAGGGTCGACTTTCACAGTTATGCTGATGATACACAGTTATACATCTCCATGTCTCCTGATGACACCAGGCCAATAGATGCACTTTTTAACTGCATTTTAGATATCAAATCCTGGATGGCAGAAAACTTTCTCCAGCTTAACCAGGACAAAACTGAAGTTTTAGTTATTGGTCCTGAGGCCCAGAGAGAGAAACTTTTACCCAAACTGCAGTCATTGTCTTTTAATCCTTCCTCACAGGTGAAGAATCTGGGTGTGATCTTTGACTCTGAGCTGACTTTTATTCCACACATTAAGAATATCACAAAGATAGGTTTTTACCATCTAAAGAACATAGCCAGAGTCCGCCCCATTCTCTCTCGGGCCAACACGGAGACGTTAATGCATGCTTTTATCACCAGTCGTATCGACTACTGTAATGCCCTGCTTTCTGGTCTTCCCAAAAAGAGTATCTCAGGTTTGCAACTTTTGCAAAACTCAGCAGCTCGTGTCCTGACGAAGACCAGGAGGCGGGACCACATTACACAGGTTTTAGAATCGCTGCATTGGCTCCCTGTGTGTTTCAGGATCTATTTTAAAGTTCTTTTAATGGTTTTTAAATGTCTTAATGGTCTTGGTCCTTCTTATCTCTCAGAACTGCTTTTACCCTATGAACCTTCACGGCCCCTTCGCTCCTCTGGCAGAGGTCTCCTTGTTATTCCTAAAGTCAACAAAAAGACTTATGGCGAGGCGTCTTTCCAGTATTACGGCCCTCGCCTCTGAAACGACCTGCCGGAGGAGCTCAGGGCTGCAGAGACGTTCATGTTTTTAAGAGCAGGCTCAAGACCCACCTTTTTAGCTTAGCTTTTAGCTGATTTCTACTTACTTAATTATTCAGTTATTTTTATTATTATTTATGTTTATAATTATCTTAATATACTAGTTTTTAGTTAGTTTTATATATATGTTTATATTATTCTAATGTTGTTATTTGTATATTGCAGTTTTGCATTTTTAGAATTTCCAGTGTTTCCTCTGAGGGAGCCCTCTGCCCCGGGAGCGGTGGTTGGCTGGGCTGTGTGGGCACTGTCCTCTGGGTGCCCAGGTGGAGGTGTGGTGTTTCTGCTGCACCTCCGCTGGGTGTTCGGTGGTGGTGCCCTGTGGCTGTGGCTGATGTACCGCTCCCGGTGCAGACGGCTCCTCTGATGGCATTTCCTTACCTGGTTCATCTGTACCCAGACTCAGCACTACGTCCATTATCTCATCTCGTGTGTGTGTGTGTGTGTGTGTGCATGTGTGTGTGGCTATGCTGCTTTTAATCTGTAAAGCACTTTGTGTTACAACCTTGTATGAAAAGCGCTTTATAAATAAAGTTTTGATTGATTGATTGATTATTTAAGGATAAAAAGAAAATAATGTCAACATTTCCACTGTCATTATGATATAGAAATAATGAGGTTCTGCTGCACTCACCATTAGCTCCATAGGCCTTGTCAGTGGCGTTCTTGAGCAGCTCCTCAACCACACCGCTGGTCTTTTTTCCATCCCACACAGTCGCGCCTTTAGGGACCGGTGTGTCCTCCGACTCTTTCCCAACAGGAGCTGATGCCTGGCCGTGCTTGTATCCGTCCTTCACTTGACTGTCCCAGAATACTACAGGGGCTAGATTAACAAAATGTGCAATTATAAATTAACCTCAACATGTTAGCGGTTAATTTCATTCTCCAGCTTTTGAACATTGCTGATCTTACCAGTACTTTTCTTGTTCAGCTTTTCTGTGGTTGGTGGAAGCTCTAGTTGTTGCTGCTCACCGTTGTTATCACATCCGCTCTCCTCCCCAAGTCCCACCTCCTCTTTTAGCCTTTTCTTCTTGAGTTTCATTTTCTTTTTTAATTTGATCACATCACCAGTGTCCGTCTGAAGTGGGACTTTCATCTGTTGAAAACTAATAAGAAAACAAATCGACATTATTAAACACAAAATAATGCAAACCAGCTTTTTTAAAACTGTTGTTTAAAGCAGAACTACCGTAAGTAACTCATGCCCCTAGAGACCATAAGTGCCACTGCAGGCATCGTAGCATGTTGCGTTTTTTAACTCACTAAATGTCCTTGAGAGTAAATAGTACGCTGACAGAAAAGATTTGTTTCACTCAAAGTTGGCTGAAAATACTGTTTAAGTGGTGCTAGCCAGCGGTTAGCTTTGCCCATTAGCCTGTTAGCTTCTTCTTCGTGATTCAATTAGTGTGTATTGGTGGCTCCGACCCAGAGGCAGGAAAGTTGCAATTGTTGTTTTCAGGCAAGAGACACCAGGGGGAGATGAAAGACCCCCCCAATCATTGCATTAACAGTTGTATTACCCCCAGAGGGACTACGAAAAGGATTTATCAAGGTAAACAAGCTACTTAGTTCGACTTTAAATATCTACGCACCTTTCGGATATGCTGCCAGTCAAAGCTGTTGCCTGCAGAGCTTCCATAAGTTGCTTCTTTCTCTTCTTTTTCCTCTTCTTTTTTAGCAAGACTTGAGTATCTTCATTGTTTGAATGGGGCTCGCTCGGCTCAGGGGTCCTGCAAACTGCCTGAGTCTTTTCTTTCGACTTTGCCGTGTCTGGATTGGACGATAAACTCCAAATTCCCCCCTCACACCAATCTTCGTCTTGTCCTGATGTTTCGAGATGGTTCTGGACACAATCCCTTTCCTCTCCTTTGCCACTCTCTTTTTTGCGTTTTTTCTTTCTTTCTTTTCTTTCTCTCACAGGTTCATTGATTTCGGGCGGAGTCTCTGTCACTGCCACTGCAGTGCCTTCGACCTCAGAATGTCGTCGTTTCTTCTTCTTCTTCTTCTTTTTCTTCTTTTGGAGAAGCTCTTGATCTAAACCATTGTTCAGGTCTTGTCTTTGGGTGTCGAGATTGCTGGAAGACTTGCTGATCTTTGGGGCCAGACCGTGAAGCCCGTTGGTGAGAAAAGAAAGGCTGGAGTTGAGTTTTTTGGGAGGGGAAGGCTGTGTCTGAGGGCTATGCTGTTTGAAGGTTCCACTTTTGTGAGCGACAGGCGATGAATTAACTTTGGCCGAGTGGAATGGGTCAGCTCTGAAGACAGATAAAGGCAAAACATCTCATTCCATTGTAATACAGGTATTTAAGTGCATATTATGACGGGTTTTAATGCTTTTGAAAAAAATGACTTATTTAGATAGATAACATCAGTTGCATAATTATCATTTTATTTCAGGGAAACAGAAATTTTAATGAAGAAATGTTGGAAAGAAAAGTTATTTTTATTTGAATTTTTAAGCTGCTGACAGGAAGTGACATAGGAGGAGGTAATATTCCATAGCAGTTTGACTCACTCATTTCCCATTGACTTAACATGGTTGGCACGGCAACAGTTTAAAATGGTTTACCTTCTTCTATGTCACTTCCTGTCAGTGACCAATAAGGAAGTAAAACCATACATCACAAAAATGGTCAAACTAAAGAAAGCGGGATATAATCTTTAGCAAAATGTTTAATATAATCATGTTAACCATGTTTTAGCAAAAATTATGCACTTTAAAGCTTTACCTGGCAGTACATAGTCTCTAAAATGCATAATAGGAAATGCGATTCACAAGTTAAAAAGCCCATAAACCATGACCTGACTCATTCCTAGCTCATCTGCACCTAAACTACATTTATCACAACATCATCGAGTTGACATGTCGTTAGCCAAAGCAGGGTGGCTTGTACTTATTTGTAGCACGGGCCCAAAAGCAGGTTTATAAGCCACAACTAACCAAATTTACTTTACTTCAAATTATATGGTTTATCATAATTTTGGAATGTGGTATTCGTTTTTGTGATATTTTGTTTGGCGTAAGGCTCTGACCACTGTGGTGCATTATGGGGGCTCACAGAATGGAGCCGAACAGTTTTTTTTTTTTCCTCTGTCGCCCTATTGTTTGGTCATGTCACTAAAGAGTTTTTAACTGCTTTAACTGATTTTGGACATGCAGTGAGTCAGATCGGCTTAATCAAACTTTAGAACATACAACTACAATACAGCTGTGTTTTCTCACTTGGTACAGTCGTGCTCAAAAGTTTACATACCCTGGCCGAATTTTTGATATTTTTTGTACTATTTTTCAAAGAATATGAAAGATGAAAGTTTTTTTTCTCCACTTATCGTTAGTGGTTGTGTTTTATTTTCATTTATGGTGAAAAAAACTGATCACTTTTTTCATCTAGCGTCTAGCCCTTCAATCCGGCCCTCAAAACATGACCATGTCATATATGCACAAGCTAAAAAGAGTGAATAACATCAATATTTTCACAAACATAAAAGGTAATGCATAATTTATGCTATTTTATGGATTTTATGCGTTTAGTGCAATTATATTCTATTTTTAAAAAACTTAACTCGTTTGAAACCATTAATGCCCTGACCTCCTGGCAAGTTCAAAAACCTAAATGTTTGAAACCCATACCTGGTATAGCGTCATACCTGTGAGTGAGTGCAGGTGAAGTCAAAGAAAGAGGGTGTAGTTGAGTTTGATGCATGTGGTCGCGGGACAGCTGGCGTGGCAAAGAGGGCGAAGCATCAATGCTGTTCCGACTCTCCCTGTGAGCCTGCAGTTATCGACATAAATAAAAACTTGGTGGTCTAAAGAAAATCGCCATGAATGTAAAAAGGATAGGGATAATGAATGGTGAAAAATATGAAGGGAGTAGAACAAAAGGGAGAGAGGATGTTGTAAGAATTAGAAATGTTAGAAAAGAAAGCAAAGGAAAAGACAAACTGAGCAAGAAGACTATATGAAAGATTAGACAGGCACATTAGGCAAGACACAATGCAGAAAGTACTGGTTGTAAATGTATATACTTGATTTTGTGAAGGGGCTGCACAGTAATTGAGAGGACTTGGGGATCGTGGCAAAAAAAAAAAAAAGTAGTTTTCTATGTATAGAATCTTACTTACAATACAACAATATTTACATAGTAGTGCTATCTTCAAGTGTAGTTTTGTTGAGCAATCTTCAAGTGTAGTTTTGTTGTGCAATCTTCAAGTGTAGTTTTGTTGTGTAATCTTCAAGTGTAGTTTTGTTGTGCATGTGTTTTGGTATATACGCATGCAGACTTTATAATGTGTCAAGTATGCAATCCGAGTTAGAGGTAATCAACTTTGGGCATCATATTGTTTCTGTCCAAATCAGCCATTATAATTTTTAAAAGCAGTAAGTCACCTTTTTAGCAGATAGGGCAAGCTTTTTGGCAGGTGGAGGAGACATGGCGCTGGTGGCTTCAGCTGTGATGTTGTTGAGGGATGCCGGCTTCACTTTCAGCTTTTGTTCCTCTGCGCTCTTTGCAGGTGACGCCACGCCATTAGAGCTTTTGCGAGGAGTGGAGGGGGTCTCTCCCACTGGTGCACTTTTAGGTCCAAAAGAATCCTTGGCCAGAATGACGAGAAATATTCACAAATCGCACATGATGATGAATTTTGAATACACTGTCAAATTTCAATTACCTTTGAATCTGTCGTGTCGGCAGAGGATGAGTCAGACAAAGACTTGATTGAGGTAGACGCTGCCATACCTCTGCCCTCGCTGCCCTGCTTCCTGTCCCCCTCAGTCCGACTCACTCCATTGGCAGAGGGAGTGGGGGTGCTGCTGCGTGACTGCGCCTGGCTCTGAGGAGTGGCTTTCTTCATTTTCTTGAAAGGCTCCTCGATAACCGTGGGGCCACTCATCTGTTTAGGCAGACCCCCAATCCAGTTGGATAGCCTTGGTTGTGACTGAGTGAGCACGCCATTTCTAGAAATGGACAGGCCCAAACCACCGTCCATGGACTGGATTTTTCGAAGCTGGGCAGGCTCAAGTTTCTAATAAGAAGTTTACATGTTTTAGTAGATGCTTTGGATATTCACCGTTTTTTCCAGACTATAAGTCGCTTCGGAGTATAAGTCGTACCAGCACCGCTGACAAGCCAGCACGCTGTTCAAGCACGCATTTGCGAACTCGTTGTTCTAGCTGGGGCCATCAAGCTTTTATCCCACTATTAGCTTTACGCATTTTCTTCATTGCAGTAAGAGTGCATAATTCACTATTTTTAGCTTGTTATCTGCAGAATATGATTTTCTTTTTGGGGGCATTTGTTGTAGCTGTAGCTGATACTGGTACATAAGCGTCAGTATAAAAATAACAAACATGTGAAATTCTACATTTTTATATATAAGTCACACCTGAGTATAAGTCGCACCCCCAGCCAAACTATGAAAAATAGTGCACCTTATAGTCCGGAAAATACGTTAACTATTTAACAGAATACACTTCTATCAAATGGTACCTTGGTGATCTGTGGAGACGAGAGTGGGCCGTTGAGATTGGTTCTTTTAATTTGCTCAGAAGATGCACCATTTTTCCCAGGATTCAATGCTGCCTGTTTGGTAGTCTGTCCATCTGCATTTTTCTTGGTCTCTGGGATACTAAGATTTGCAACGAGAGATTTTTTAGGACATACCATTAAAAACAAAAATACAGATGCTTTAGTCTAAAACTGATGTGTTACCGCAGGTAGAAGAGCACATAAGCTTGCTGGTTCAACACCACTTTGATGTTACTAGAGTGCACCATTGAATCATTCATTTGGTACCATTGCCCGTTGCTTGCCTGTGATGTGAGAACGAGGAATAATCTATTCTACTTCATCAATAAATAATTTCACGATCAGGGAGACTGTAAACCAAAAATATATCTACCTTGACATAGCAGTAGTAATGGCCAGCGTGGCAACTGTAGCCAGAATGCACGAGCACAGCATAAAGGCCATACATTACTGGATCACCTGAGCTTTGAGACATGTAGGGGCGGATGTTCAGAAACTCTGGGTATCCAACATCCTGAAAAGAAGAGATGTTTAATCAATACTTTACACAGGTACTTTAGCCAACAGCTGTGATGCGCAAACCTTTGTTATTTTCCCTCCGCTAAAGTTGGCAAATCTCTTCAGGGAAAGAGTGAGCACATTAGATGTTCGATGAACCGTAAAGCGCTTGGTAGCTGGCACTTTCTTTTTGCACCTACAGAAAGTTTTGTAATGAGCGAAATCCTTTTAATAAATGAAACAAACATGAATATGAGCTGCAGCTGGTAGAATGAACTCACTTGGCACACATGTAGGCATTCTCTCCGCTCAACACATCTGGTTTGACAAATAGCTCCAGAGCACGCACAATGTTGGCCGCTTGCTGAGAAACAACATACCCAAATGTAGCAGATTAAGGCAAACCAATGCAAGAACAGAAATCATCTTGTAATGTAATGAGAAAAGCAAGTTCAACGTACTCGAATCTCGACAGCGATGTCCAGGTAGGGGTCATATGTGTCTGACACACTTTTACAAATAGAGCATTTCACTGGAAGACCAATAAGACAATTCTAAACTATGATCAGAAGAGTAATGCATGATTTAATACTATACAGCACAGGCAATACCTCTTGACCTGAGGTAACCTCCAAAGATCTGGTGAACCAACGTTGTGGCTTGGGTTTGCCTGTCAAGCCTAAAAACACACATCAATACACGTTTAGTACAAAAACATAATAAAAATTGACAATAAATGTAAAATGATAATTTACTTTGGGTATCCATTAAGACAGGCTTTTTGCATGGCATCAATGGTGTACCGCAAAAACTCGTGAGCATCTTCCTGGCTGCCGAAACGAAAATGTCTGGCGATCTCTGAGGAAAATAAAAGTGCATTATAGCCTCTAAATGCAGCCATTAGTGCATTAAAAGGCCTCAAGTGCTAGTGCTCCATATGAGTGTTTCATCCTGACTTTTACTGTGCGCACTCATGGATTATTTAGTGTGCAAGGAAAAAACAAAGATATTTAGATATGATTTCAGGCATAAAGAATGGTATTTTAATGGTGAAAAGCCTCATCATGTCATTATCAGATTGCAAACTTGTGTAAAACAGCTCACTCGATAGTGGTATAGGCATTGCTTTTACAAATGGGGACAAGGTTATCAGCTGGCAGCAAACAGTAAAGACAAAAATATGCTCTAGCAAATTAAACAAATAACGTGTTACAGATTTGCAGTTCTAACGGCTTTTGAATACCACTAGGATAGCATGAAAAGACATACTAAGGAGGTGGACAGTGTGTTTTGTGCTAATGCTGTTCCTCTCAAGCTGCAGTCACAAGGAGACAGAGAGGGCATCTGAGAAGCGGGGAGGGGAGGGGCAAAAGGAAAAACGTGATTTCACCAGCACATAGAAAAGTAGGTCCGGAGCAAAGGGGATTTGGATGGGGGCTATAGAGTGCTTTTGTGATCTCATCTCACTACATGGTGTTCATTCACAGCTTGTATTCGCCGCGCTCCACTTATGCACTACGGTTACATGACGGGCCAGAGTCAGTGTTGCGTCACTGAGCCGCTGGCATCCGAAAGTCAGGTGTCTGCCTTCTCACAGACCCTTCAATGTGTGCAGTGCAATATGAAGGTGGGGATGAAACTTACTCTTGAGGTCTCTGATGAAGGAGACTGGCTTTATGGCGTTACCAGTGTTGGCAAAGGTTTGGATGATATGATTCTGCATTACACAGATCATGCAAAATCCTGACTGGTGACCTGCAAAAGCACAATTGAATTGATTTGATTCAACTTCCAACTTCAGATTAATACTGATATTGAACATGAGAAATATATATCATAAATGTATTTTACTTACAAGCCCGACTGTGCTCCTTTGAGAGTAAGTAGTTGGCGAGTGGAGGAGTATATGTCAGACACTGCACCGTAGAGTTGAGAAAGCAGGTGTTCCCGAGGTTGTGGAGGCCCGCTCCCACTCTGTACACTCGCTCCCATTTAAGAGTCAGCTTATTCCCTGGGAAAAGCAATTTCTGAGGGGCTGGAATCCCATCGCTTTGATTACCAAGGACATTTTCCGAGGCTGTGATAAATATTGAACAACACATGATAAAACTTAACCACAGTGCCATTTTAAACAGCTATATGGAGAACAATTGCCTCTTACCTTGTCTTTTGATTTGGACAGGCTCTGAGAACTTCTGTCCAGAAGATGCCTCATTCTTCGGATTGAGGATCACATACTTGTTTTTTAAACTGTCTAGCTGATATGAGAAACCCTTGCTGGCAGGTTCAAATTCAATCTTTTGCAAAAGGACTTTTTTTGCTGAAGAAGCCAGCAGTTTGTTGAGGTCGCTGTCATCACTAGTCTCCTTTCGTCCAGGTTTCAAGGCCTCCTTGAGTTTGTCTACTATCGGCATTGTTGACACATTACTGCAACGAGACAGTGAAAGACAAATCATGTGTAATTCCCAGGCGATTGTTTCACTAAAATTCAGATTAGAATCTTTGAAAAAATATAACATAAAAGCAGCATCAATATCTTGGCTATTACATACCGCATGGTACTGTATTTCTACATGAGCCCACCAGTCGTGTTCTGAAACACTGATTTCACAGAGAGACATTACTGGGGCAATTGTTAGGATTAAAATTAGAATGTACCTATACACCAGAAACCTTTCCACTGCACACTGCATGTGAAACAAGTGTAGGGAGGATACAGATCAGAGATGGGTTCATCTGAGTGGGCAGTGACGTCATCAAGAGAGGAGAGAGGCTGAATGAACATGCATTGTATGCACAAGGGCAGTATGACCTTCACACAGGCTGGTGGAGCAAGAACAACTACAATATCGGATCAACCAGGGACAGAAAAAAAAAAAATGACCGACTTGGTTGTTGACACTCTAGACCCATGAGAGGTAAGTTGCATTAGAACACTATGTAATTATCACGCAATAATTATCACTAAAGGCTCTTCAGTCTTATTGAGATCGTCTTCATTATTCTGACAAGCACACTCATAATGAGCATATTCTGAATGGATACAGAGGGAATTAACTTCACCTGGGGCTTCACACACTTCTGAATGCAGAAACACAAATGCACATTAAGAGTGAAGTCGGTCTTGCATTAGTAACAATGAGATTGGGAATGCACCACAAACTCAACTTCAGTGACATGTGTGTCTTCACCAGTTAAACAAAACAAATATGCTCAATAGTCTTCAGAATATTGTGCACGATAACTAGGCTACATTAAATGACGGGTAAAAGCTTAATTGAAATTGAATAGGTGGTTTAAAGTCCTTATTAAAACAGACAGAAGCTTCATTGTGTAGTCACAGACTCTTTTTGATTGACATTGGCCTGCGTGTATGGTCTTCAAGATGGTAAAAGGTAAATAATCTGAAGGTTTATGCTTCAAGGAACCTCACCCTCACATAGAGCACACACACTGGAAGTGTCTTGCCCAAGGACACAATAGCAGTACTTTACTGCCGACTTTTTTTTGTTATTGATCGAACACTAACTAGTAACAACTATATACGTTTACTAATTTGTACATTTCGGATCTAAAGATAATTTGCACTATACAAAAAATAAAAAAAACAAGTTACACGGCAAATAAGGTTTTGCTGTAATAGGTCACAACTTAACTACGATGGAATCTGTCTGATTGTTTCTAATGTTTGTCTTTTACAGTACTTAATCCTTGAGGTAGCAAACAAAAACACATTACAAGGGCCAATCTTCAGAGCCAGCGCTAGCGGCTAGAAGCTAAACTGCTAACGATGATCACATTGGCTTTACAACATCGACTATGCCACATAACGATGATGTAGTTGTGATTAGACAGTGGAATACCGTGTAAGACATACATCTGTAGAGACGTGCTTCATATGTCAACATCTGACAGAAACACCAGCAAAGGAGCTATCGGCTAACATAACGTGGCTCACGTCTTCCTTCCAGAGCTGCAATGTGGGTAAGCGAGCACCTCCGCGCGTCTCCCGGATTGACAAGCAGCGCACACAAAATCCGTACAGTTTGAGACCACGACATTGTGGCAGAAATGCGGGCTTGTACACATGTAAATCGGATTCAATTAAAAATCTCGCTTACCCTTAAATCGGGAAGAGAAATGCGAAGTCTAAGAAGGTCTTGCGCTCTCAGCTAAAGCTCTCGGATCTGGTATTTTCGCCCATGCTGCATTATCAGAGGGCGGAGCAGGGTTTGATTGACAGCATTCAAGAGCCAATTACAGAAGAAGCAACGAAGACGCAACCAGTTTTACCCAATCACGTAACAGAACGAGGTTTCACTGTACAACGTGACTTACGGCCAGCGCTGTTTACCATTGATGCAATAGACTTGATACATGGTAACAGTTTTAATGAAAGAAGCGGCCTCGGTTGTTTGAAGGTGTGCTCCTCTGTGGCTACCTGATGTGTGCGCACTTCTTACGAGGCGGACTCCCATGATCCTTTGTATTAATCATTTGACAGTAGCGTGTTTTCCCCCCAGAAGTCAAACCAGATGGTTGCACCGTGCAATGTGGGGAAAATAAGGTTTTTGTAACCTAGTAGCTCCATGTCCCCTTGGGATTTTTCCACATGGATCTTGAGGTGAGAGCAGAGGATGATGTAGGCTATCAACAATATCCACCAGATGGCAATGATGTGCTGTAGGCTCTTGTGTTCTTTGTGCCACCCTGACCCGTACCTGCATTACAGATGTTGGAGTAAGACGCGGGCCCTCGAGCATATTCTGACCCCCGACGGTGATCTAGGCCCACCTACCCAGAAATACTGAAATATTGTAAATTCCTTGTAAAATGTTGTAGCACCCCTAGACCCCATTTTAGGCGAGGTCTGACTATGACATACGATTGCACTTGAGTTTGGACCACCGCGGAGAGGCTCGACCCTCCAGCTCTGAACCGGGGGTTAAAGCGCCCTGCGGCCAAGCAAAGTTGCCCCTGCCCTAGAGGGACTGAAAGAATTTCACGGGCCCCAAAATCTGTCTACTGAACAAACATGGAAAAACTGAGCTTGCCTTCATGTGGCTTAATGTATTGCGTAGTAATAAATTGAGGGGTTTCATTACTTTGAATGAATGGTCCTCAGATTACAGACTTTGCAATGTTTTAAGTGTTGGGAAAACAAAGCGTTGCCCTACATACCGTTTCTGTCATAAAGTTAAATGTGTATGTTAATTGCTGTTGCTATAGGCTAGCAAATGCTTATAGCAGGACCTCACTGTGCAAGACAAACACACACCACAATGTTTCTATTTCAGCAGTTTTCAAAGAGCAAGGACTTTATTCTTCCAAACTTAGACGGATTTGACACTGTTCATAGTCAGTAGGTGCATTCTGAGACTTAAATCCTCTTTTAATGCATTTTAAACAGAACATCTTGACCTACTTGAATGATTATGGACAATGGACATATATTCCATTAAATAAAAAAGGCAATACTAAAGCAAAACAATGAAGATGTGATACAAAAGTACAAAAAGGAAGATTCAATCCTCCACAAACATTTTTTTTTCTTGAACAATTGTTGGTCCACTTATGTGCAAAGTGCATTCTCACCTTTAACTTCTGAAATGATTGAAGGGTCATTTAAAAATAATAATAACAATAATCATAATCATAATCAAACACATAAAAGGTAAATCAACAGGCAAAAAGCAGAATAGGTTGATGCTCAGTTCCTGTGCGCTGTTGACAAAAAACAACTGGTTGCCCGCTTCCAGTAACACTTTACTATCTTGAGCATTTAAAGTTTACAAGTATTACAAAACAAGATTGTAAAGAACAGCACATGAATATAGGTAGAAAGTAATACTGTATTATGAAGACTTCCTTTATATCAGCTGTAAGTGGCTTTTGGAGAAGTGCTTTATAATGGATAGTGACGCGCTGAATTTGTGGTACACTACACAAGTCCGGCCTTTGTATTGTGCGGGTATTGCATATGGAGATTCCTCTTAAAAGCAAACATTTCCAAAACGCAGTCCTGGACTTAGGGGTCTTCGATGTCCAGGAAGTCCTTTTTTGGTGGCGCAGACCCTCTGTACCAAGCACAGGAGTCATCACTCCTCTTGATGCAGGCAAAATGTTTGGCTTGATTTCCATTCACACTCTTTTCGATCACCCAATCAGTCCAGAGGCATTCTGCCTGTCCACTGATGGTGCAGGGGATAGAGGTGCAGCGAGTGATCTAATACAAAAAAATACCCAAAAAACTGTTATTGCAGTCGCTGAAAATATTTGTGCCATACATTTAACAGACATTTCTCCTACTTTGCAGTCACAGCCCATTTCATAGCGCTGAACAAGGCTTTTCTTCTGTGTAGCACTTAGGCCATCCCAGGGTTCAATAAAGTCACACAGTGTTACATGCATTGTTCCATCTGCCTCCAGTTTTCCTGAAGACAATGTATAAAAGCATCCATGAGTTTCCGAGTAAAAACATTAACGGGTTTACATATATGCAGTTGTATGGCTATACCTGCGATAAGGTACTCCTGGCTGTTGGTTTTCAGAGTCACCCCACACACAGCAGAGGTGGGCGCGGTGAAGATCTCTTCAAAGTTCTGGTTTGGGCCTTTAAATGTCTAAAAATAGAGAAAGAAAAAAATACACATGTTATGGCAAAGAGTCGCAAACATTAGAGCGTAGATTGGCTTGAAAATCAGTACCTTGATCGTTTTGACATCATACTGGACTCTTTTAATTGCATTTCCATAAATGTCGTTGCCAGCATCGATCACCTGGGAGCCGACCACTCTTGCTCGGATAACTGCAAAAACCAAAGTCAATGCATTAATGTTTGTTCCAGTGTAGTGTTTGTCAAACTATGATACATGTATCACTGGTGGTACTTGGGCTTCTTCAGGTGGTACTCAGAATCATCAGCAATTTTTGACTTTTAATAAGAGAAACATTCATTTAGGCTTTTAAGTAAGGTGTTTTTTGTGTATCTATGCATCTATGGACACAATAATAAAGAATATAATGATAATTCTGGTTTAATTATTATTTACATCTAGTTTAGACATAATTTAGTCCAATGTTTATATATATTAGACACTTTTCAGAACTGATTTGGTCCCGATTTCATCTTTATCTAGGTCTGGTGATTCTTGGAAGGTCAATTATTGTTGGAGGGAGTTGGTGTGAAAAGTTTGAGCGCGATTGATCTACTGTATATGTCTGCTAATAATAAAAGCATGGAATGTTTGGCCACAACGCATCGCTTTGACTTTTGAGGGATTTGCAGCTTGTGCCAGGTGCTGAAACGCAGTGGGACACAAGTGTTTCATCAGCTGCAATCAAAGCAGGAATTTGTGCCTGCCTACTCTGAGCACAGAAGGAAACAGTCAGCATTCTTCAAAACGCTGAGTGCTTCCTGGCCTATGGTCTCTCAGTGGGCCTGTCTGGATCAAGACGCTGACATGCATATCAACATTTTTATTTTACATGTCAAGTCTCCATTTTAGGATTCAGTGCACTTAAGTTGAGGAGGGAAATCTGTACAATCAAAATATTATTGGAGCCATATGGAAAAGCCTTGAAGCTTAGCTCACAGGAGCCAAAAGTCGGGTGTCCAACAAAAATTATGAGTCATTCTTTCAACAAATCTCTCTCATGTATTTCCAGATGCCACTCCAAGTGTACAGACTACTTACTGATCAGGAGCCAATCACAGCAAATCATGGTGACATGTGATGACAGAAGATTTATGTTATAGATTTATAGTACATTGTTGTAAGCAGTATCAAATCTAGAGTGTCTCATGTCATTTGCTGTTTTTGCAATCACAAAGAGAACCTAATTTCTTAGATCAAATTGGAGATCTGGTGAGGGCTCTCTCATAACTTGGTTGTACGTAGTTGTTTTCCACTGAGCCAAAAAGCATTTAAGTCCATGAATTAAGGAAAGTCATTACTGGTGTAAGCTCAGTTTAAGTTGGAACTTTTACAGAAACTTCTGGCCTCCTGACAGTGCTTACAGTAAAGGTTTGTTTGTACAAACCCACGCAGATAACCTTCTGTATGGGGTTTTAGTCTGCTCAGAGAAAATAAACAATTGCATGTCATATAATTGTAGGTCCTTTCCAGCTTTAATTCCAGGAATCCACAAAGTGGCTGGATTTTATGTGAACTATGAATTTCAAAACAGGTTCATTTATTTGGCTGCGGCTCAAACAGCAGTCTCTATTGTTGTGGAGTGGAAGCTACAGCTGCCGTTGTGGGAGTATAGGCTACTTCTTTCAGTAAACCTGATTTGAAGAAGGGAAATCTGGTTTTAATCTTAGGTTTGTTTATACAGCTTGCACACAGGCTGTTTACCGGAAGCCCATTCACTTTTAGGAGGAACAAGAGAGACGCAAACACATGACGCAGCATGACCAGCGGCATTCCTCTGCTCTTTGCCAAAAGAAACTTCTCTTTTAGATTAGACATAATAAGGAAAACACATTATGATTTTAGTTCACTTCCAAGGCTAAACCAACCAAACACAAGTTATTAAGAATTAAAAAGGCACATAATCCAGAACTTGGCCTTTTTATACTTTTCCAAACAGACCCACACTTCAGTGCTGGGCAGGTCATACTTTCACTAAAGAGCAGTTTCTCCGTCAAGCGTCTACTGTGCAGAATTACCACACATCATCATTAGAGCTAGAAGTCAGCTGCCATTGCACAGTTTCTGCCAGACTTAATGTGCTTCACATTAGCTGTAATGATTTTCCCTTTAGAATTTTTTTTATTTAAGTTACAAACCCTAATGGTGGACTAGAGCAGGGAGTCTGTGGTGTTCCTGATGCTTAGGACATTGTTATAATTTGATAATAACTTCCAATATAACATCACATATCAAATGACGTCTGTTACCACTGGCTCATCATTATGTTTTGTCAAATTACAAATGGTAAGGAAGGTTCACTCTCTGAAAAGGAACAGTGGCCTTTTGAATGGACCTCTTAAATACTGTACACACATACCTCACACTCAGCCAACAACCACACCAACACAGACTGCTTACTGTTGGATTTTGAGCAACTAGATGAAATGGCTTGTGTCATTAAAACAAATAAAATTAGAGTTTTCAAAGACACCATGGAAGAAGTTAAGCTTTAAATGTCGTTTAGACCTAAAAGTTACGTCCAAGCTATTTTTTTCACCCTTGAGGCTATAAAACCTGGGGACATTGAAGACACTACAGAGCGCAAGTCAGAAAAAAGCTTGAAGAAAATATAAACAGTATAATGCACTCGATCTGTCAGAGAAATAAGTGAAATCGTGCTGATCTTTCCTTCACTTACCGACATCTGAGTTGCAAAACGCCTGCTGGGGATGCGCAGGAGAGCAGCTGCAGGCCTCTGCTAGTTTTTCCACCCGCCAGAGGAAAAGGATGGCCAGAGTAACGAGAACACTATTCGCAGTCCAACTCATCTTGTGAAGCTTCAGAGGGATGAACAAACAAGCGCATACAAAAGTGGACCAGTCTCGCGAACTAACCTAACGCAGGACAAACTGAGCCGTAGTTGTCAAGACTTGTGATGCGCAAATCAAGTTACAAGACAAAGTTCATTCCAGTGGAAGTCAGCGACCAGCCTGCACACACACACCCCAAATGTGTTTTTTCGCTCACTTCTGTAGATAGCAGCTGTATTTTATTGGCGCAGACAGAGCGTAGACCCTGCCCACTCTGCGGTCACAGCCAATGAGCTGTGTGTTGGAGAGGTGAGGGGCTCCCAAAGTGACACACTCGCTTTAGTCATCCTCTGACATGAAATTACTACTGTTTCTATGGAGACATGTCCCCCACAGTCTGACCTGCTGGTGTGACCCCAAACTGCCTACGTAAAAGGGCGTTATAGTTCCCTATTTTGCAGAACATTTACTCAATAAGGTTTCATAAGACTGAAGCTTAACGAAAGGATAAGAGGTCACTTCAAAGTTATAATTTCTTAGGCAATGATCCATTTCAACAGAGGTGGTCACTGAACAGTATATCCTCATCACATTCAGGCTATTTCACTAGCCTATGTTTTAGAAAGTAGAAGAAAGTACTTCTAAGAGTAGTTTTATCACACCAGTGTTAATTTTGACAACATATTTTAATTTAGTCTTAGTCTTTTGACTAAAATGTAATGTAATTTTAGTCGAGATTTAGTCCAAAAAACCTTTTCAATTTTAGTCTAGTTTTAGTCGACTAAAATTGCATGTCAATTTAGTCGACTAAATTTAAGACTAATTTAGTCGATTTTGCATTTATAACATTCATTATAATCATATTTAATCTTGTTCCTCTGCTTCATGGAGCTGCTCCACATGAACAAAGCTCAGAGCTGATCCTTTGGCAGTGAATTTAAATGATATGAGGCTCTTTCAGACAGAAGTTTAGATGATTTTAGTCTCTCCTTTTCATTTTTGTTTAGTCTTATTTTAGTCGACTAAAATATCTGGACATTTTAGTCACAGTTTTAGTCTCATGAAAAACGTTTAATTTAGTTTTAGTCCAATTTTAGTCGTCAAAAATATCACTTTGACTAAAATTAAGACTAAATATCTTAGTCGACGAAATTAACACTGTATCACACAGTACTTCACTTGATTAATATAATTTTGCAGTAACAATGTTCTTATTTGACTGCTCTACCCATTGCTTTATGCAGACATAGCCTACGTTTATTGCACTTTATATTAACAAAAAAAAACACCTTATTTTATTTATTTGAAATACTGCAAAAAACATTGCAGGTTTTTACCATTTGTGTTTCGTTGTTTGAAGTGTCACTCTTAAACATAAATTAGATTTTGAAGGCGATCCTACTCAATAGCTTCATGAAAATGTATCATCACTTAATGCCTTTACGTATAACTGAGAAAATGTACATTTTTGTAGAGCCAATGTGATTATTTCAGTAAATAATTTTGCTACCACTGCTACTATAACAAGACTTTATTACTGTTTGACATCTTAACCCCATCTGAGTCGAGCACATTTTCTCCAGTTTGGCTTTACCCAAATCTAAAAGCTTCGTCAAAATAGCAATGAAAACGAGGATGAAAATACAACCAAAAAGTGAGAACAAAAGGAAGAAAAGAGCCACGAAACAGTGACAAATGCAACAAAAACATAATAACAAAACAACTAAAAAGTGACTAAAAAGTGACTCTAAAGTGTGACTGTAAAGTGACGAAAACATGACAAAAAATTGTCAAAAAGCAAGAAAAAAACAATGAAGAAAGCAACAAAAACAAGACAAGAAAATACAAAAACACACAAAAAAGAGACGAAAACATGACACAAATGTGACTAAAACACAACAAACAAATGCAACAAAAAGGGCACGATCAGTTTTGTAGGTCTTAACTTTCAAATGAGGCGTTACTGTCGGCTTTAGGCTGTGAGCTCCAGTCGAGAAGTTTTTCGATTTGGGTAAAGCCGAACTGGAGAAAATGCGCTCATGAGACAGGAGAGGGAGAGACATTCAGCAAATTGTCAGAGTAGGGACTCGACTCAAACCCACCTTGTTCAAAATTGATCATATGGAGCATTTAGCCCAATCCAATCTCAATGAAACTCTGTGTTTATTGACCAGCCTATTATAACCGTGAAATATTTGTCTAATTATTCTTTTTCTCTCTCTATTGATTGTATATGCTGAGGGCCATAACTCATTGAAAGATATTGCCAAACAGAAAATGCTAAAACTTTGAGACTTATCATTTTGTTGTGGTTGTTGTTGTTGTTTTTTAGTATTTTCCTCTATTTTTGGATGACAGGGAAGACACTGAACGTTTTGCCAGATTTAGTTTCCTGTGGGTATACAGGACAGGACGGGTAGCCAGAGATATTAACCATAAACCATGTCAAAATGTCAGCATTCTCTTGTAATTGTTCTCAGTAATGATCTATGTGTTTTTAGAGTGTTGAGATGTCACACAAATGCAACCGTTTGTCTGCTATACAGCAGCCCCAATAATAAGTAACAATAAAGTAACACAGATACAAGTCATTTAGAGACTTTTTCCTCTTGCATACATAATAGTCTATACCTCTGCTGTGTGATAGGCCTATGGCGTTAAAGTCATCTGAACACATTTCACATCACACCCTGAAGCACGCAGATAGTCCTGACTATTACTGAAACTGTATACTGTTGTATTTGCCCCTCAGGAAACAGATGATGACTTTAGTCTATATGGAGGTTTCTTGTGTTGATTCTGGCGTTGACCGTAAGGCCCGCCATGAGCTGCTCTGTGTGGACATTAGCACTGATGATGAATAATGAAATAGGCTGGTTATACTGTGGCTGCTTTGCTCTGTGACATCATATTTGGCCACCAACTATCAGCTCTCTGGCCACACTGGCAAATATTCCTGTTCTTTTCCACAGTTTTGCATTTTTGTCTCATTGCAAGCTTTTCCACTCTGTGTCTGAAAGGAGTCGCATGGTCTGAACGTTGAGAAATCAGGACAAATTTCACCATGTGTTTTTGGGGGGAAATCTATTTATGTTTACAGCTACGGTGTCGCATCAATTATCCTGGATGACATCAAGAAAATTTCCAAATTGTAAAGGATTTTGCAAGTGGCTATGACTCCACTGTCTAGTGGAAGTTACCAGGCACGTAAGAGAGACAACACAGATGTGAAGAGGAGGGAAGAGGAAATGACACATCCAAGTGCAAAAGAATAGAAAGTCTGAGGCTGAAATTAAACAAACAATATATGCAAGCTAAAATCTTTAATTTTACTGAAAGTTGATGTTTTAATAAAAGGGATGTATGACACAAATGTATGCAACATTGTAAGTATAGGTTGATGTTTGTATTCGTATTGTCTTTGTGGGTTGATTCTTCTCATCAAAGTATACTTCATTGCATCGTTGAGAATTAGTTAACTTGCATACAAATACACCTAAATTTAATTTGAACTTAGTGTTCGAGCAGTTAGTAACAAAAGAAACAAAGAAAATAGAGTAAATCAACTGTATGAAATTTAAAGTAAATGGCTTCTTCTTCTGCTTCTGTCATAAAGTGATGTGGTGAATTAGTGTTTCAGCCTTTCAGATTCATAAGGCATTAAAAATGAAACAGATTTGGGCCTTTTTCTGTTGTTGACTTTTGTTTTGGAAATGTTTGTCATGATCTGTAATAGCGGTTAGTGTCTGGTAATTTAACAGTAAATATGTTGATTTGGAGGACAGGAGTCTCATATTGTGAGCAATAACTATGTTAAATAGTCACAACTTATAGAGCACTTTTCTACCTTCATCAGGCCCAAAGCGCTTTACAGCAAGGAACCACTCACCCAGTCACACTCTCATTCATACATCAATGTACGGATGTCAATGACACTGGGTGCAAGGCATTGGAAGTGTCTTGCCCAAGACACGACAACAGTGTGCATTGTCAGGAGCTGGGATTTGAACCCCGACCTTCCGATCACGAGACAACCCGCTCTACCACCTGCGCCACTGTGTTATCACTTAAAACACCAAACGTAATTCCCAGATGGTTTGACAGGAATTCTCTCCTTTTACCAGAGGTGGGTTAGAGTAGCCATCGTACTTTGGACTAATAATAAACAGTAGTGACCAAGTAAGAGTTAAGTACTTGTGAAGATCCTATTATTTACAAAGAAAATACTGTAAATATATATTTTTAAAAAGTAATAATTCTGAAGAATAAGGTGCATGAAACACAGCTCACGACGTGAAGCTTTTGCCACAAACAGAATAACTCTCAGTAGTAAAGCTACTTTATTATATCCAAGTATTAAGCAAGTAGAAGTAAAAAGTACCATGATAAAACTACTCTAGAAGTACCTCTGCTTGTTACAGAAGGAATTGTAGCAAAGAGTTTCGTCACCTTCTTCACTAACACCCCGTTTCCTTTGCCCTGTGATGTCGAGTGCTGTGGCGTCTATGGCTCCGGGGCATGTTATAAATGACCTCATAAGATAATCATTCTCGGCTCCAGTGGCTTCTTTTCCCACACTGCAAATCTCCTTTTAGACCTGGGTGTTACTCCCTCTGCCCAAAACCTGGATTATCATATCAGCATTTGGTTTTGGACTTCTTAAATGGATTTTTGAAACAACTGCAAAGTAAGCAGAGCAGTGTGTACCACTACAAAAGCAGAAATGAAACCTTAATACTTAAATTATAGACCTCCACTGCCAGGAATACACTCAAAGGGAAATGCCTGGCAGGACAGAAAAAGTGGGTGTCATTGTGGAGACTGTTGGTGTGGTACAGTGGCCCACATCCTCCCTTACAACTGACCATCTGCCCGTATAAGAGCCTAAATAAGGAAAGGTTTACTACAACCCACCTACACTGTGACTGCCCCATTCTGATTGCATTAAAACATGTGCAAGGGTGAATCAGACTGGGCAGTGAGAGTTAAAGGGAAAACATCTGCTGTTGGAAACAATGTAATACACTGTGTATTGCGACTTACAGGTCAGGGATGAGCTCAGACCACAAGGGAATTGTGGGATCGGTCATTGTACTTCAGAACTTTCACTTCTAATATGTCATTTCCGGTCTTACGTTCACACCATGACCGATGGCCTTACTCAAATCTAAAAGGGTCAAAATGGTGACATAAATTAGGATGAAAATGTAACAACAACAAAAAAGTGGGGGGGAAAGCAGCAAAAGGGCGACAAAAACACAATAAACAATTGACAGAAAACATTGACAAATAAGGAGCCACAAAAAAAGGGACAAAGAAGCAACAAAAAGTGCTGTAAAAGAAACAATAACAATAATCAAAAAGCGACAAAAACAAGACAAAAAAGCACAGAAAAATCAGGACAAAAATCAATCTCTGAATCAACACATTTGATTCAGTTCTTTAAAATTGCTAGATTAAATCACAGGTACCAGGTCTTCGACTTGGACTGGACTTGGGACTGGCAAAGAGAACATGCTCGCTTACTACGTGCATGCTGGCATCTCTTTAATTGCCATTATTCAACTATTATCATTATTTATTTATTTTTTCAGTGCCTATTCATTTCGTTTGGAAGCTCTCACCAACTGCAGAGTCTGTGTGAAGCACTGCACGCATCTGGGGGAAAATACGGCATGCCGGAGCACATCAGATAATTGGTTGAGAACAGACAAAGATTTTCCACAACAAGCAAGTCAAAAATGAGTAAACATGAATTAAAACATGATCAATCCATAGTTTTGTAGCATCACAGCACCACACACTTTATTCCGAAGAAACAGCATCAACTTGTCCCATAAGTGAAGGATGTGCTTCTCAGAAAGGTGTGAGTCATATTGTGTTTCTGGCTGTGGACCGATGACAACGGACCTGTCTTGACATGCGTCTGATTATTGTCATTGTGTCTCATTATATTACAAAGCAATTGTAGTGTGACGATTGGCTGACTACCTGTAGGTGATGCTTTTGTAGCTCTTATGATTAATAAAGTGCAAATATTCCTTCATTTATTGAGTAATACAGTATACAGACTGTACATGTGAGGAAACGCTGTGTTTGCCTATACAATATATATGAAATTGTGGATTATTCACATAAAAAGCCAGCACAGTAGTGTAAAAATGGCTTCAATTTTCTCATTTATTTGATTATGAATAAAATCTCAGACATTTAAAATGCATTTACTTAACATGAATCGGTGAAAACAGTACTTGTATCTAGTTACTCAGATGAATTCAGGTCTCACAACAAAAACAAGGTTGTACTGCTCATGTCGACATGGATAGGTCATTGACTGAGTAGCATTTTTAGTCAGATATACATCACTGCTCTTGAAGTCCTGTACTTGGCCAATATGCCCGCTTTCGCACATCAGCAGCAGCCTGTTTTGAAAGACGACTCCTGGTTGGGACATTGATTCATGACCAGTCAGCTTGGCCATTGGAAGAGACGGACACCTCATTCTTCGATTTGAACACTGATATGGGGTCAAAAAGACAAATGCGGTCCAGCCCAACTTTTTGTCTTGGAACATCAAGCTACTGTGATACGGGACATACACGGTCCTAGCATAGTCATTAGACATTTGGCCATATGAGATGCCAAAAGACGTACTCCACATGGTATATATCCGAGGCTGGTAACAAACATCATCTACCAACATCTTTTCTTTAGATTTAAGATTAGTGAAGATCTGGACATTAAACTGCAGAGCTTTGAGCATGTTATCATCAAAGACCGCTTTATGTGTGCTGTAAAGAGAGGAGTTTGACAGCATGTACGTCTTGGTCAGCTGCTCTGCCGGAATCATGGGAAATCGCACTAGAGATATCACTTTGTTCTGAGTGTCCAAATCAATGTCAGCATTGTTTAAGATCCAGTTTTCCACCGACTTAAGGACAAAAAACTCCTCTGGCACCACTAGATCTGAGCGGACCAAAAGACTGCTCAAGAGGTCCGCTGAGATGTGGGTCCACGCTGGAGCCTGGGAGAAGTTCTGGAAGTTCCAGGCCATGTACTGGACACAGATCTCTTGTAGAATCATGTCTTTGGTCTCTACAGCGTATTCATGGACAGACACTGGTGTTTCAAATGAGCTGTCATCGGGGAGAATTTGGCTCAAGAGAAGGCTGCTATCTCTCATCAGTTGTACCACCCCAAACTTTGAGGAAAACCAGTGAAGGCATTGCACTGATGAGAAGGTGACTTCGATCTTACGAGTGTACAGGTACCTAGGGAAAGAAAAGAATGACCGAGTTATTTTTAAGTCAGATTTAGACTATTGTGAGCTCTTTATTGCAGTTGGAGTAGCTTTAGGTCCAGATTGGCAAACATGCTTGGAAAGTAAATGAGCAAAGAATGTAATTGTAAAGCAATCTGTGAAAGTGCTATAATAATAATGTTGTCTACTACTTGTTAAGTTACAATTTATACATGAACCGCTCAAGGAGTGACAATAAACACTGCGCGCAGTTGAACTGTCAACCCTCTTAAGGGATTTTTGCCCATTTCACGCATTTGTAAGGGCTTTTATCTTTATTTGACCTCTTACAGTTTGATATGCTTCAATGTCACTGTCATTTTTTCCCTTTAATACTTTTAATGACCTTCTGCCAGTATTTAAGCACATAATGCAACATACCTGATGAATGAGGAGAAATGTGGAATGCAGCTCTGGACAACTAGAACTGTGATATTCCTCGTTTCTTCTGTAATATTGAAAGCATCCACCTTTGAGAGAATAGCTTTGTGTCCACATAATGTGGTTGATTCTGTTGCTTGCACTGTCCCGGCCTGGTCATCTGTAGATAAACTTTGGGCAGTGATGGAGAGGTCGCAGAATGCCCCGCTATTAAAGAGTTCACCCATTTCATCAGACAAAACAGCCCTGTGGTCAATAGTGTAGGACGAGTCTGGAAGAGTGCCCTCAGCTGGAAAAAGTGAGTTAATAAACAAACATACAATTCAATAGCTTAAAGAGGGGGTATTATGCTTTTTCCAATCACATAGCACCAGTCTATAGCACACTACAATGATGACGAAACCTTCTGTTGGTCTGTAAATGCAGTAAATGAGAATAACTGCCTTGTATAAAATTGCTCTCTCAAAATGGCTGTAGTGAATGTCTTGAAATAGGCCTCTGTCTCTTTAAGAACCTCTGACCCTTTCCGACACGCTGTCAGTGGCATCAATGGGGAGGGGGTTCTGCTGAGGAGCAGTGGTTGGTTACTCGGCTGGTGACGAAAGCTCGGAGGCGTCTCCAGGAGGTGGGGGCGTTCCTAGGAGGACTCAAGCATCCCTAAAATGGCCGCCATCAGAGTTTTTACAGATTACTCAAAAATACGTGAATGTGCCAAGGCAACACTTCAGGCATGTTTTTAATGAGGGAATGACATAATAACATGATGTAAAGCTTGAAAAGGTCGATTTTGCATAATACCCCCCTTTAAGATTGACATTTACAGTGTAAATAACAAAATATGTGTACAATATTACCTGTGTTTCAAACTACTGCAACATCCTCCTTGTGGGAGCAGTCAGTCACTCCCCATCCTTTGAATTTACAAATGTGAAGGTATTTCTCGGTCCCCGTGCATTCCATGTCATCCATCCATATCGGTCCAGATGCTGCGATCATGATGACGTTAAATAGAACACATACAGCCATGTTAATAAGCCTTGTTATTACTAAGAGTGTAAATAGCGCCCTCTGCTGGCGTAAACGGGGGAAATCAAGTCGACCTTTTCCATAGATTTCTTCTCCTGTCACAACCGACTTGGCACTGAGGAATTTCAGCTGGCGACACACGACCTGGGCTTCTTTGAGGTCCCATCCATCGTCGCAAATTGTCCCCCACTGTCCGTCATGATAGATTTCCACACGACCCTCGGATTGTCGCGGGGACCCCGCCAGTCTCAGGTCGCCCTCCTGCACCCCGGAACTCCTCTCTGCATCGAACACACATATCCGACTATTGCCCCCAAAACATTTAGTTTGGACACACAGGCGACGGCAACTCACTGAAGCTGGTGAATTGGATTGTTCCTTTGCAGATCAGAGGAAGGAGCCATAGCCACAAAAGGCAAGAACACTGATTTCTTAACATTTTGTGCACCCTAATGGGGAAGCAACGAAATACTTAATTGTGAGGTGAAATCACATCGACACACGTTGATAAGCAAAAATTAATAATTAATAAAAAGATAATAAAAGAGAGAGAGAGAGAGATTACCAAAGTTGCAATGGTGCAATGAGGCAAAACGAGGGGAAAACCTTTACTGCAATAGAACTTTACAATACCTCTCGAGTTTAACCCATCGAAGTGCTCCTCTCTTTGCAGATCATGCAACAAAAAAAAATCAGTGTGACTCGCCCAGAGATTTAGGTTTCGTTTCACGTTGAACTGAAGTTTTGGAGTGTTGTGCAATAGGCCCACGTCAGGACTTGCGTAATACAGTATTGTGTCTGTGGTATAGACAGAACAAACACTATCAACACAGTATTGTGATCAATGTTTTACTTTCCACCCATCCAAAATGTCACATACAGCAACAACTGATTAGAAATAAAGTCCTTCAAATATACATAAGAAGTTGTAGGTTATTTAATATCAAACAATGTCGGGAGCGTCTAGTATGTGCATACAATGAAACATGACAGATTAAAATCACAGTCTTGTAAATCAGTTGCTTTACATTCATTATTTCAAAGGTACAGTACTGTAGAGGCATTCATTAAAAATATTGTCATCCCAAAACAGGACCTTTGCCCTCTTCTGATAATGTTGATGAAGACTAGGTACTCAACAGCGATTATAATGTAAACAGGACAGACCCACAGTGCTGTGGACTCGGTACCTTAGGATTCTTGTCTGTCAGTGTGCTAAATAAACTCCACACCTTCATATTTTATGTCCCCGATTTTAGTCTCTGGCAAAAGGATGCGTCCATCAAGAGTAAAGGCCATAATATATGTAGCTATTTTTCCTGCGTCTTCCTCAGATTTCAGAGCCAGGATGATTTGGTCGTCTGTGTTGGGAACAAACTTGAACGAGGAAAACCCGTGTGTAGGGTTGAGCTCCCCCACGTGGCTCACACGGATGTCTTTGAAGTCCGACGAGCAGCTGAGGACCATGTTTGTGGCTCGACGCTCGTCTGCCGTTTCCTCATAGCGCTCGTGGCTGGCACGACGTGGAAGGAAGAACCAGCGTTGCAGCGTGTCACTCCAGGCCGCCGATTCATGGATGAAATAACCTGTGTGAAAGGAAACTATTATACACAACGAGACAACACTACATCATACGTCATAATCTATGCCAGTGGTTCCCAAAGTTCCCAAGATAATTTACAAAAACACAGCACAAAAAAGACATTACAAAAGGCATATCACAATGAGATTTTTTTGAGAAACCTAGGGAGAACATACAAGCTTCAGTCGACAAAGAAAAGTCCCCCCTAGCCAGGGAATCAAACCCTAAAACTTCTAGTAGTGAGGCAAAGCCACTAAGTGTTGCGCTACTGGGTTGTACCACCTTTTCGGCAACACTTGGGGGACAAGCCTTCCTCCTTGTTGTTATGCTGCCTTCGTGTGCTCTGGTAAAGATGATCCTTTCCAGTTGTGAAGTAGAAATTACGAGTGCATTGTGTTCAAGTGCTTTTGTGTCGTAGCAAAATGAAACATTAAAAAAAACACACACATTAATGCACTATAAACAAATAAATTGACGTGAGAAACTTGTCTATAAACCGCTGAACTGCGACGTTGTATCCGAGTTGATTGAAAAAACGTATAAAGTTTGGCTTTGTTTTTTACAAGACGATATATGTGGAAAAAGAGATATTAAAACTGAGTAGCTAAATAGTGAAATGCAAAGTAACAATCAGCTATTAGACATAAAAACATATCATTGCTGCTCTCTGTCCTCTCAGGAACTCGGGCAACATAAAATCTTCCCAGTTTCCCAGTGGAGAATACAAGATGAGGTGGTGTTCATGTGCAATTTCCCACTCAGCAAGTGGTATTTACCATAATTACGACACCACATGAAGGCAGCATGAGTCTGTGGCATTATGTGCACACCGCCACCTACTGTTCTGCGGTTTGCATCATTTAACGTGCTGCAAATCGTATACTTTTGACTTCGGGGCATTTCTAGAAGGGAAGAAGGTAATAAGTTCTCAAAAATAAAAAATACTTGAGAAAGTTCAGAGGTTAAAGCTTGATTGGATTGGAAAGCTACTCTAAGCCAGGGGTTCCCTATTTGGTTGAGACCCCGAAAATTGACACGGTAACTCGGGACCCCGATTGTAGAAATGTATTGCCACCTTATGCGACTTTAAGACAGAGAAATATTTTAGAATCAAGTTATTATGTATTTAAACTGTTTATTTTTAATATTTGAATGGATTTCACAAATTATATGCCATTTTACACTCAAAAATACCCTAAACAAATACTATTTTTCTTCTTATTTTATCTGGAAATCATATAGGGACCCCACCCAAGGCCTCGTGAGCCCTCAAGGGGTCCCTCCCGACCCCCACTTTGGGAACCACTGCTCTAAGCTATCATTAAGTGTCAGTAGTACCCTTTCTCTGCTTCCACCTTTCCTCCCCTGGATTTCCCACTTCACTCCCTACACACATATCTCATTAATCTTGTGTACAAAATAATTTAAGATACGGAGCAAAGTAAACACGTTGATACTTGAAAGCGGACATGGACATTCAATGAGGATTTCACCTGCATCAGAACAGGTCGGTCATATGTTTATCAGTTCATCTTTTGTAAACTTTTTTTTAATAATGCATGACTCTCCTTTTACTGCTTCAAACACTTGCACTTATTTTGCTATCTGTGCACATGGTTGTGTTTACATGGTGCGGGGGCAGATGAGGGGCGCACTGGGGGATGTGCAGAGCTAGTTTCTGCTTCTGTGGGACAAAGTTGTGTGGGACAAAGTTAGCACACCGTTGGTGGCGCTTCCAGCAATGCAATGTTAGAATGCAGCAATTCCGGGCAAGCTGAGGGCGACTTTAACTACAGTACTTTCAACTAGTTCTTCTACTTAAGTAAATGCACTTATTTACTGATCACCTCTGCCAACAAACAAAAAGTCAAACTGTACTGTACCTGGAGGCTTGATCCCTGCAGCAGTCTTGAGAGCCTTGTAGCGTGGTACCCAGTTCTGGTGTTGTATATCTCCCCTGAAGCCCACCACCTTCACCCACTCAGGGTTGTTGTTGACAAATTCCCCTGCTGTAGTAGTCCACTCCTTCCCCAGACCGCCAACATAAAGATGCTCATCCTTGACTGCCAGCCACTCAGCCTTAAACCCTATAAACACACATTTGAAATAGAGGATTATGAGAGGTATACATAACATTACACTGTTAAAGCACTAAGAACAAACCTTTAGCAACACTGCCATCCCCATCAGGCAGAATGACCCAGGGCACAGCCTTGTCTCCTTCAATTTGATAAACCACTCCTGTGCGGTCGTCAACAGTGTATAACTTTCCATTGAAAGCCACCAACTCGGACAGCTCCATCGCCCTTCCCTTTTCAGCGAGGTGGCTCTCCAGCACCACACGTTCAGCATCCCACTCCACACTCACTTTGTCCCCACTCTGAGAGACCAGCAAGTGTCCTCGCCGCATGTAACTGAACCATGTCAGTTTCTTATCGCTCAGTGAGCTTGTGTCCAGATCAGCAATGACCCCGATGCGGTATCGGGTGCCCTGGGGTGTCCGCTCTGGTGGGGTAAGGGGGTAAGTGTCGTTATAGGGTGAATCTTCCCTGGACCAAATGGGACTGGACTTCCAGCTAGTGGAGGTTCTCGGATGGAAGCCTGAGTTCAGGCGCATGAGAAGCACCAGAACCAGTGCTAGTGAAAGGAGAACGGCGACAATGGGCCTCCACTTCAGCCGGAAACGAGAGTCAGTGGTTTTGGCCATGGACGCCAACATGGGAAGGCCTCCGACTGAGATGCGAAGAGGGTTCATGCGATCATTCTGCTCTAGAGGAGTGGGGCCTGGGACAGCAGGCATGGGAGAAGGGGGCCTACGCAGACCTATAACAGAGACAAAAAGATACATACTTATTTACTGAACTTGCTTGAGCAACAAGCAATTAAAGTCCTTTCAGTTCTTATAAAGTTAATATATGTGAAAAAAAACTAGTTACACATAACGTCTTCACGCTGCCATTTTGTAAAAGCTGCATCTGTTACCTGTTTTTCTTGTCTAGTAAGTAAATAAGCAATAGTTTAACTATGAACCTTAGACAACAAACTCAAGAAATCTGTGCCTGTTCTGAAGCAGACAGTTTCCTCTAAAAATTAAAATGACAGCTCTAATACAAATGCAGATAAAACATGACATTATGGTCGAACAAATTAAATAACTCACATACTCTCCATGAGTACGCTCCTGCTGCTGTTGCAGCTAAACAATCCTGTGTGGTTATCCGGACATTTTGCTAGCACTATAATAGAAATGTAAACAATAAATTCTAAGTAAACGCACACATCTTGGACTAGTGAAACTACACTGAACATGGAGACCTTTAGCCAAGTGACTACTACTTCCTTGTCTACGTGTATAATAGGGGGAGGGACCTATTCAGATGTGACGAGGTGAGTAACTCCAGTATATCAGGAAATCCTTTGAACAACCCAACAGGGCAACAAAGCATGTGAGACTCTTTCAGTCTTGATGAATTCATGACTGATCCTCATACGGTCAGATGCATATCACAACAAAAACAATGAAGATCTAAGGTTTGCCAACAATGTTATTAACTTCTGCACTCTTTTTTATGTTTTATAGGGCTAGAGGTCACACAATAAATGCAATGCATAGACGCAGCAGGTTATAAAATTGTTGTAGAATACATTAATTAAGGATTGCTGCGCACACCATTCAGGGGGGGGGGAGTTGTATGGATTCTTTTTTTCCAGTCAGATTCCACAAAGGTCTCACTCAGAACTTGAGTCTCCAGTAAAGCAGAAGAGAAGCTGAAAGACTCTTTCATAAAACCGTCTAATGCAGAAACAGCAGTCCATTTTACCAAGCCTCTCCACTATGCTTTCCTTTCAAGACCCTCAGACAAAATTCTCTCTTACAGCCCTGTTTATAGCTTAATAAAAATAATTCTAAAGTTCACTATAATTCATTTCTCTTACCCTTTCGTCTCCTGCCCGGCCTCGAAGCCTGTGCCATTATTCACAAATGTCTTACACACCTTCACACAAAGTATCTAAAACTCTTTTGGTTAGAAGAACCCCGGAGTAATTGCAACCATGACCAGAGCCACAATAGCAATGAACTTTAGCTGGAGTTAGAAGATTATAGCAGAGTCCAAAGGGTCAAACCAGTTTATTCATGTAATCGGTTATCAGTCAAATCCAAGACATCAAAACGTTACCTTTTGTAAGCATAGGGGTGTATAAGGCGTATATTTTCTCAGGAGTGGAGAAGAAAATGAATGGTAGTGATGTAACCCATGCTTTCAGAGCTGCAGTGCAAAGATCAGTCTATACAATAAACACAAAGTCAACATTGGCACATATAAAGAGAAGTCTAATTCAAACCTCAATGTTTTGGTTGCTCTTTAACATGAGATACTGTGCCTGAAGGCCACATTTGGGGGAACATTTACCAGTGAGAACCATAGCTTTTACTTTAGAGCATGTTTGCAGAGTAGGCTACACCAAGCATGACGACAATGCATCCTTTTTTTTTTTTTACGATATTGCCATGTTTGGATTCAGGTATTGTGTAGATCAACTCTTACAATTGGTCAGTCCACGTGTGAAATGTTGTGAATGAGTGACAGAACATGACATGTGATTGGATTCAACCCATCACAGTGGGGTGTGAACTCCCAGTCCCAGATGAAGCCGAGAGGTTCATATTAACGAGATAACAAACAAAAAAACTAGTGCACAAGAATATGGATTACATCAAATCTTGATCAAGGCTCTGAGGATAGCATGTGCTTTCACAGCAACACTCAGGGTGACCAAAGTGCTTTACAGTCAAATCTAAAGTATTCAGTACGACGTTCATGGATAGAATATAGCAAATAGTTTGAGTCTTTTTTGTGGCCTATAAGAAGCAGACATTTGAATAAATTGAGGTTGCTCGTAACTATTGCCATTTGCAGCTGAAGTAGTCCCTGCCCACAGCTCAAGCGGCTGAAACGAGCAGCAGAGATGCCATCACTGCCCGCGGTCGTTCACAGTCGCCCGAAACATTTCCCACGTAGCTGTCTCTATCTTTACATCCCACTCACCACATATGTTCGATGTCCCGCTCTCAGCCCAGCCCTACGTGAAGTTTAAATACCATCTTGTGACCATTTTCTGAGCGAAACGATTGTCGTTCACTACTTCCTGTACCTGTGACGACATGACGTGGCCATTCACGCACAGGAGACGCTGCAAAACGCTGCCTTCAGGGTCCCTCGGAAATGTGTCGATTGTAGATAGGGAACCACCTCGCAGTCAGGTGACTTCACAGTTAAAGGAAAGTCCCGTGTTATTGTGGCCAAACTGCCATAATAGTAGGTGAAGCACAAAGACATTGTAACGCGCCACAAATTCTAATTTCTAAAGCTATTCAACATGGCTCGATACAGAACAGTGACGGATTACTTGCAGGGTCATATTTCTTTATCCATCTCACTACTATGTAAATATTTGCCCAAGATGTCTTGTGTCCTGCTCTTTGTGTAGTAACAGTTAAATAAATACAACAGTTAAAAGATGCTTTTTATTTGGCATTTATGTAATACACAGAGTAATGTAAAAGGCAAAGTCTGAGAAGCATGTGACGGCAGTAAAAGTGTTTGATATTGGAAGTCAGAGAAAATGTGATTGTTGTGTACCATGGCCAACAGTAATAAATACAATTTAAAACTCTGTGTAACTTAAAGCAGGTGAATAAATCAAAGTAAAGGCTGTCCTATGAAATATCATCTATAAAATATAAACTCTTAATTTAACCATTTATACAACAAAAAGCAGATATAACCACAGCCTCAAGCTGAATGTCTTATCAGTGCACAAAATCAAAATTTCAGTGGTTAGAAAAACAAAAAAACAAAAACAGAAGTAACTAAGAAACTCTTATTATTGTATCCAAAATATTTGGTATAGATATCGTTATCGTACGGATACACAAACTTTGCCCGTTGACAATCAAAGAACGATTTTCAAAAATAAATGAATGCAACAAAAGAATTTCAACCAAACCCTGTTAGTTACTTCCTTGGAAATTATACCAACCTGAAGTGGCAATACCAGTTCTTGAACAAGTCAAAAGTATGGCACAACAGTAACCAATTTACTCATAAAATGAGCAGTAAAGAGCGTTTCAAACCTTCCCTAAACCCAAATATAATGGTTATCAGGACGCGTGAAGTTTCATGGAAAAATCAGATTTGCATTGATACATTTGAGTCTCATGTTTAGTAAGCGGGTGGCTGGTACTCTCCCGCAGTTGGCCCCTGGTTGGAGAAAGGGGACTGCTGGTATCCTGCTGGGACGCCACTGCTGGCATGTGGTGGGGGGTAAGGAGACGTGTGGTCGTTGGCTGGATCGTTGTAATCCTGGTTCATTTCGGATAGGCCTTGTCTATATCTCCCCAACGCAAAATAAGACAAGAGCCCCTGCAGAGGAATAGAGCAAATTGTCAGTTCAAGACATTGTCTGTTTCACGAGTCATGCACTTCTTTTTGGTTCTTACCCATGAGACAATGGAGAAGAAAGAGAAAGCGATGCCTGCCCGTGCTGCATCTTCATGGACATCGTATTTCTCAGTAATCACTGTTTTGGACCACTGACTGGCCAGTAGACAGAAGCAGACAAACCAAAGGAAAGTCCACACAGCTGAAAGACAAGAACAATAAGAATCACCTATAAGCACCAATGCCACAAGTGGACTGGGGGGAGACCGCTCAGTCATTTGTACATCTCACCTGAAAACCCCAAATCCCCCATGACAATATACTTTCTGTCCTTAGCATTGCTGATTTGTGGGAAGTAAGCGTCCAGCAACAGGAACACGACACAAGCTATGAAGGCCAGGACCCCAATTCCGACTCCGTAGCTGCAGGCACTGTCATTTTGGTTGTACATGCACTTGTCATTACCGTCGGTCTTGACATTGGTGTAGCCCTCCGCGGTGATAGTGGCAAAAACCACAATGGCAAATAACTGAAACAAGCCAGGAGGAAAAATGTTAAGCAACCAGTTCCCTGCAACACAAATACAGGATTTAGACTTTGCAACTACCTTGTGGACAGATGTTTTTATTTTATTTTATAAAGGCTACTCTAACAACAGGGTAACTGCAATGTCAATTCATGCAGTATTTGTGTGACTTGTAAAATAAACCCCAATCAAGTGATAAAATGCTTTGATCACAAGTTCCCAAAGTATCCAAGTAACCAAATCAAAATGCAAATCCGAAAGCATGATATATTATTTATAGCTGCAGTTTGCATGAGTGTAGAAGGGCAAGCTCATGTAAGCAATAAACTACCTGATTTGTACCTTTAGATCAATACTGTTGCCTTCCATCTGTTACACGAACGTGCTACCAATGCTAACATTTCTGTACAGTCACTCACCCAACTTATGATGCGCAAAATAGTTTGCGGCCGTTTGAAAAAACTCGCCATGTCAAAAGCTCCACCGGCAAAGGAGGCTCCATAAGCGGTGTTCTGCATTGTATTAAGTGTAGCCGAAGATCAAGACAGGTTCAAAAAAGAAAGAAAAGAAAACTTCCCTGTCAAATTAGTGCGAGATAAACGCCACAAAAGAGCGCTTCCTGAAAACTTTAGTGGCATCGCGGCCCGCCCCCAGCGCGACGCGTTCAAGGACTTACATGAAATGGCTTCATGAACATTAATACAGTTCCTCTGCATCGTATTCGCCCACAAAAAAAAAAAAAAAAACTTTTGTGAATTCAATTTCAGTTTATCCCAATAGTCGAGTTACAAGGAGTGATGCTATACGTTAAAAGTCATATTGAGTTTTATGGGAAACATAAAAGTAAAAGTAAACAGCCTTTGGCAAAAACCCAATATTCAAAAATCTGACCAGTAGAGGGCAGTAGAGCTACAATCCAAAACTCCCCAGCATAAGTGACAAAAATCCAGATAGTCTGAATGGACTAATTTACAATTTAAGTAACTTATCCAGGTTTAATTATTAGCGTACTTAGTAGCTAATAAAGTAAATAATTTACCTTAACAAATAATAAGAGAGCGCTGCTTGCCGATGCAGCACCAAAGGTTTCTGTGTGTGCGTTTGTTGTCCTAAAATATGGCATGAACTACATGTAGACCTCAAACGATGTCCAAATATCAGACAGTTTAAGTATCTGAAGTAAATATGACTTTTCATGTTCAGCTGTTGTGTTGTAAACCAGATGTTGATTGGTAGGTATAGTGTTCACACTGTAGGCATCCCTGACAACTTGGATTTATCACAGTGCTCAAATTATTGTTTTAAGGAAGCCTAAAAAGTAAATAGTAAATAAATAAACAAGATACTGAGAGTACTTAAAAGGGGTGGGACTAAATAAGTGAGTACTTCCCTCCACTCCTTTCCGGACAGCCTAATTTAAAATGTCCAAAAGGTAAAACAAAATTGTTTGCCCTAAGATGTAAATGTATGAGCTGCACAATTGATTTTGAGCTCACAACTGCCTCAATTATGGAAGGTTGTATTTTGAGTTCATATAAGTTTTTATTTTTATGTTTTGTTTATGGTCCGAATAAATATTTATTCATTCATTCAAAAAGTTGTTTTTACTTAATGCAGCAGGCCTTCCAAGTACCACAAAGCACAGATCAAGATCAAATCAGGTCTAAATGGAGTCTAAAAATAGACCTCAATTGGACAAATAATTTGTAGAAAGTGTGAAGGCCTCGTCCAAGCAAGAAAAAGAAAACACTTTATCTACATGTATTATTAAAGGATAGTTGAAATGATCTCTAATGAAAATAAGTGCCACCTGAAGAAGCTCTAGTGGTACATGTTACTTGGTCTGATCAGTTTGAGAACCACTGACTTAGACCAGGAGTCAAACCATGTCCCATGTCATCCTTGAAGTATTATTGTATTGTGACATATACCGAGTGCAAATTCCAACTCTGCTTGTAAGACACAATCAAAAGAAAAATGCAAATAACCAGGTGCGTGCAGGTATTTGTGACTTCATGGAAAATCTATGGAACAGATACTTAACATTTTTGTTTTTGTCTGCGAGGTCCTCATCATGAGTTTAAAATACTCCAGGAGCAGGTTGAGAGCTGATGATGATGGAGACATGCATCATGAACTACACACACTACACACTACAGTCCAACAATCTGTGCAAAAACAAGTCAGGTAACACAAAACCTTTGCCATGCCTTGTTATTGCATGTCTAAATGTCTTTGTGTAACTTAAAAGACTTGTACTTGTTTAATCATATCTTTCATATATTTCTTTTAAGAGCATGAAGTACCTGTTACCTGGAAAATAAAGCCAGACGCAATCAATTTCTCTGCTAGTAAGAAATTACAAAATAATAAAGATAATAATAATTGTCCTGTTGATCTAATAAGTATTTAAACAATTTTGAATTATTTTAAAACAATAATTAAGACACACACACAACACAATATAAAATATATGTCTACTGCTAATGTTGTTTACTGGATTAGTATGTTCATGTTAGAAAATGTGTGAGCGTGACTTTGTGTGTTACAACATTTTTGGGGTCAATAGTGCCTCAAGGCCTGCTACAAAAGCTTAAACTCAGTCATCTAAGAACCTGTGACAGGAGAGATGTTGCAACGCAGAGTCAGGGGGTATTTAAGTAGACTTTGTCGTTACAAACCGCATTTCCGAATCAGCTCATGAAACTCACCACTGGTAAGCATGAAGCCTTCTCGTTTTGTTGATGGTTGTAGACGTCTGCGACAATATATCTGTAATGGCTGATTTTTTTTTTACACAGAAACTATGGAATTGGAGCGAGCCCCAAAAAGAGTTTACATCAATCTCCCAAAGAAACACATGGCAAGTTTGTCCAAAAGTTATGATCTGGTAAGTGTCAGCTCATGTGTAACGAATATAGGGTACCTCGGGATATTTTATCTTGACTATTATTATTTTTTCAAGGAACATGGATTGTTTGTGACTGGTTTGAATCCCTATTTAAATGAGGGATACGTACAGGCTTACTTTAGAGAATGGGGAAATGTCACTGGTTGCAAGGTGAGTAACTTGAGTAAAGTAACTTGGTCGCCCAAACAAAACATTTTCTGAACATTATAACTAATGACCATTTTTATGAATCTCAGATAAAGAAAGTCACCGACAAGGCAATGGCTTATGTGAGGTTTGCAAGTGAGAATGAAGCAGACATAGCTGACTGGAACGGCCCTCACTATATTGGAGGAACTGAAGTGATTGTGTGGAGAGTGGTTTGCCCTAAGGTGAGTCAAGGAAAAATATTCCTATGCATTATATGACGTTGGGTAGTTTATATAATCTATACAAAAAAGCAGGAATTAAAAAAAAATCAATAAATAAAAAATTGCACAGAAAAGCTCAATGGAGCCTGCAGTAAGATATTGAGCCCCACCCCATTTCTTCCAAATACACTACAATTGTCTCATGTAAAGCACTTTGTGACCATGTCTGTGAAAGGCGCTATATAAATAAAGATCTTCTTCTTCTTCTTCAAATCTAAAGGCTTCACAAAGCTTCCTATTTATTTTTCTTAAAAAATGTTAATTACATTCCCTGTTCAGACTCATAAATAAAGTATCTTTCATTTTTCTCAGGTGGAGGGAGAGGCAGAGGATCAGCTCGCAACAGTGGCAGTGGCGCAACCTCGGCCCAGGCGCTCCATGGGTCTGGGATACATACTGGAAGATGCCCAATGGCTAGATGACAAGCAGGATGACTGAACCATCAGAAAGATGGCCCTAATGAAGACTCAGTTGCGAGTCAAAACGCGTTGGCGTTCAATTAATTTCACTAGTAGCTGATTTTGTGTGCCTCGGATCTCATTGTCTTTCTCCAAGAGAAAGATATTTTCTACATTTTAACTGTTCACATTGTAACCTTTATATAAATTGTGTCTGAAAACAAGCTGGCTATCTATATTATATGTAAGGCAATTCTATACTATTATTGCTTGCAGAGGTTCAAAGGGAATCTGATGTTGTAATTCATGCTTGTGTTAACTACTTCATAATAAATATTTTCTCATTACCTCTACATGGTTTTCTGTCTCATTGTAATGTTCCAATGGGAAAATGTATGAAAGGTAGGAAGGTAGGGATTCAAGACATTGTTTGATTTTTTTCTTTTCTTTTTTGCACCCATATAAGCTACAGTGTACTTGGCATACTGTAGATGCTGTGGGCAGGTAGATCATGGGACCCCCTGCCTTCCAAAATAATATTTTGCAAACAAGCCATCTCTTCAAAATTATAGCTATAACATTTATCATATTAATAGGCTAATCTTTATCAATTTGCTAGTGTTTCAAAAACAATTTTCAGAAACCAGCACGCCTTTTTACAGTGTATCTCTAGCGTTCAATTTTGAGGTGAGTTTTGGGTGAGTTCTTGTTTATAACAAATTTATTTATTGCTTATGTAGGCTATCTAATGCTTTTTAGACCTAGTTTAGTCCTAATTTAAACCTGGTTTATTCATAAAATAAGATAAGATATGGCTTTACTGATCTCACTGTGATCTCGCTTGTTTCATTCTGGTGGTATTCAGGATGTTAAGTATTCGGGAAGATAGGTTTGACAAACTGCTCGAAGATATTTTGTATCCTGTTGTTGATGATAAAGGCCATAGATTTTTTTTTTTTTATTGAAAAATATACAAATTTAACATAAACAGGGCTCGAGGCTCAGGTGTGCAAGGCTTCAGTTTCCAGTGTAAACAAAAATACATAAAAATATACAAATAAATAGTTTTACAGTGCAAATTCATTACATAGAACTTTGGTCTTCAGGGCTTTGGCATTTGTGCAATAATTCAAGGAGGTCACATAAGAGGACATTAGTGATTCAAATACAACAAGTTTTGGTTTTTGGTTAAGGTACTTACAGCTATGGATATGATACTTTGCCATTATTAATATTAAATTCATACTAAAAAGTTTATTTGGGGGTAGGTTTTTTTGATAAATACCAAACAAAATATCTTTAAGGTTGATTTGTAAATCTATGGTAAGTTTTCTATTCACAAACAGATTGATATCTTTCCAAAATACTTGTGTGTAAGAACATTCCCAGAAAAGATGGCTAATCGATTCTTCAATACTATGACAAAATGAGCAAAGAGGGTCAACATTTAAACGATACTTGGATATTACACTGTTAACAGGATAGCATCTGTGCAAAATCTTGATGCATACTTCACGAATCTTATTGGTAACAAAGAATGTTTTAGGTAAAAGCCACACAGAGTTCCATTCAATATCATTAAACAAATTGTCCCATACAAATACAGATGCTGGCTTTCTTATGGAATCTCTTATTATGAGCTCTCTAATACATTTGTTATTTGTTTTGACATTTAAAAAGGGGTCAGAATTACCAATATATAACTCTTGGGACAAATCTACAGTAGGATTGTGAACATATGTTGACATCAGCATTTTGACACCCGATGGAATAGCATCAAAAACAATAGAGTTTTGCAGTGAACTTTGAAGGCATTGGTGACGTCAGACACGTGAGCCAATCGCGTCGCTGAGCGCCAACGCTCCACTTCATAAACATCATGGCGGACACGGAAGCAGAAGCAACATTTAAGAAGGTAAAAGTTGTTTTTAGTGACGTTAAAGCGTTAAAGTCGGTGTACCGTGTCATTTAGTGGCCTTTTAACTGTACACCACACATGCCCTCGAGCTCGAATGAACATGAGCCCTGAATTTCACTCGCACGTCTCCGTTATTCAGTCTCTTAACTCATGTGTGAACAGAAGTGTGGGCTTTTTGATTGCAGGAGACGATGAACAAACTTTTGACAAGTTTCTTCAAGGAAGAAAAGTCAAGATGTAAGTAAAAACATGTACAACATTACTTTAACAATAGTGTTTGCTACTAAGCCAGTACTGTACTTGCAGTGAGTAGTGATGCGGTGGTACTCATGGCAGAGATGTTAAAGATATTTGTTCAAGGTAAGTCACTGAGATGGCTTCACTTTGCCACATGCATGTCCCCAAGTAACAGTTTAACTCTGACCTGCAGAGGCTGCAGTGAGATCACAAAAACAAGCAGAGGCGGAGGACTGCGAGCAAGTGGACATCGAGCATTTTGAAAAAATCCTCCCACAGTTGGTAATAACTATGAATAGAAATACTTTAACTTTGCATGAACGTAATTGGAATCATGTAATCTATTGTAATCATATCGTCGCGCTCACCGGCGGTGGCCTTAAGTAAAAATCCCATTTAAGATTTCTATAATGTTTTTGGGATAAAATGCATAGAAAAGAGTAGAATGGCGGCAGCCGATCAGCTGTGTGGTAACTCATGAAGATAAAACACAGCATTTGAAATGAACTGTTCTGATGAAACTAGGGCTGAAACAACTAATTGATTTGTCGATTACTAATCGATTATTGAAATAGTTGTCAACTATTTTAGTTATCGATTAATCCATTTCTAGTAAACACAGACTTACATAGAGCAAAAATGACATGAACATTGTTTATTTTTGAGGGAAACTTACTTTGTTTTTCAAGTTGGGATATGTAGTGTCTGTCTCGTCTAATCAGAAATCAGAATTGGCACCAAGAGGTTCCAAAAACACTCACTTTAAGTTTACTCCATCAACATGTCCTCAAGCGGCACCACTTTAGCTTTATGTGATTAAAAACCAAAAAGAGCATTTTCATTCACCGAAACAGAATGAACACAAAGCAATTAATTGTAAAAATAATCGGTAGATTAAGCGATTACAAAAACAATTGTTTGTTTGCAGCCCTAGATAAAACGTAAAAAAAAACATATATTTACTCACTTGTAAAATACCCATTTCACTAAATATCACTAAAGATGTTGTCATTTTTCCAAAAGATTTTGCTTTCTGATCCAGCACAAGAAAAGAGGTCGAGACTGTTAAGCTCCTTTATTGATCAGGCTATCGTGCATCACCTGATGCACCTAATGAGAGTCTTACCTGATCTTACTGTCTACGCCAGGCGTCACCAACCTTTTTAGAGCCAAGGGCTACGTCAAGAGCATTAACTTGTTCAAGGGCTTCCAGTTTAAAATAATATCCCTAAGACTTCAGATTAAACTGTTTAATTATAGACTATTAAGCATATTGTATGACAAAATCATGCTTTTGAACAAATACTGAGTCTTAAGATCACAAATAACAAAACTTTTGAGATCAAGATGCAAGAAATGGAACTGTTATATTTTTGGAAAAAGTCTCAAGGCGACTGGGAACGCCCCAATGGGGCAGAGGGTTGGTGACCCTTGGTCTTCCCTGTCTATTAAATATTATTGTAGCCAATACCTGCTCTAGTAATAAGACTGCTAGTGCTGTTCCTTATGTTTGCAACACAAATACTTAACAGTATCAATTTATCTTTCTTTTTCCAAGCTTTTGGACTTCTAGTAACAATGACCAGAAGATGGAGCCACAGAGCTGCATGTAGTGCTTTCTATTGTCCTGCACATTTTCTCATATTGATCATTGCCTTGTGTAAATAATAACTTTAGACACTATTATTAAATGTTTCTCTAATTACATTAGTTTGTCTTGTATAATTATTAAACAAACTCAACATTCCAATAACACCCACCTGTGCTTCTCGGTGCAACAACAGGTGCTTCCAGCATGCTCCGTGGCGCCCTTCATCAAAGCCTCCTGGAGCAGTTGGAAGCAATTAGAGTAATAAGGGGAGCAGCCAGTCCCTTAGATGATGACAAGTGCCAGGAAAAAAGGAGTACCCCCTCCGGCCACTTTGAAGTTCCCTTTTGCTGTCCTCCGATGTTTAGTTAGAGGTGGGGGGAAGGGCAAAGGGGACCTCTGCTACGTAGTGAAAGTTGAATGGGAGTGTGTGTGCATGTGCTAGTCAAACATGTCCAAAGACCACACGCATAGATATTCTGTTTGAAAGGAAACATAACAAAACACATTGGAACATGGTCCAAGAGGAGCAGGGTGTAATTCTGAAGGTAAATAAACAAAAGAGGCGAGCAGTTGAGGTGCTTTCTCTCCTTTCATCACAGCAGATGGGGGAAATTGAGACCGCAAGGGAATGGGTAATGTTTTTTTCTAACCTCAGCACTTCTGATGGTTTTCCAAAAGTGCCGCATTTAACCAACCTGTCTGTACTATGAGTCAGCATAGCCGTACAACACCTCACCTATTTATTTGTGTGGCTGTTGGTGACTCACTGTGCTTACAAATGATGTTTATAAACTTATATCTGGAAGTAACTGAGGGCAGAGTCAAGAGTCCAGGCTCACACATCACCTGGTCTTTGACAGGGCACAGATACAGATTCATGCGTTTAATTTGTATTAATTCATATTTTGACCAGTGTTCATAAGAATGTTCAACAGAAAGTTAATTCAAGGAAGTTTGGTACCACAATACCTTTAATTTACAACAGATGAAGTGAGTTCCTTCCATGATGCATGGGAAATTTGGCTGATAAATGATTGATATTTGTTTAAAAATAATGCAGTATGGGTTGAAGAAGAAAAGATGTTGAAAGAAAAAAAGCAATGAACAAATCTAATGTATTTCATCATCTTATGTGTCTTAAAAATCATTAAAATTCCTGTATAGAGGCATTATTGAACCTCTTTTGCATCTGTGTGGATCAAGTCACTTATGAAGGCAGCATTATTACACATATGAAAGCAGTTTGGATACAAACGAGGAAAGGCAATGAAGAGAGAAATCCGTTAAAGCTTTTCTTGATCAAACATTAAAGGCAGAGCGTGTCGACAGCTAGTTCAGACATTTTGGAGAAGCTCTGGAGTGAGAAACTGTTCCCAAGAGACACACATTGATCTGTCTCCAGCTGAATGGCTTCTATTGGACAGTCTACAGAGGAGACCTCACAGCAACAACCACTGATTGCAGGCACTTTTGATTGGCATTAATCCAAATTAATGTGCATTTTACATACAACAACCCGTTCATTGTGTGCGTTGGCCGAATTAGGTTAAGAATTATTCCAAAGTTGATGAAAGGAATTGTACAAGTTGATATTCTGTGGCGGCATTTTAAATGTGTGCAGTTTAATGAGGATCTCAGGAGTCAGTAATCCTCTGTTACAGCCACAGATTTGGTTCACATTTGGTCCAAATGTGAACTCACCTCTGATGATGCTACCAACATGACATAGTCATAGCCTAATACACAAACAGACACATTTTAGCATTTGTAAAGATTTGCTGGAAGGCATTGATGTGGCTTAAGTGTCATCACTTGGAGCGGCAGTGGCGCAGATGGTAGAGCGTTTCGTCTCATAATTGGAAGGTTCGAATCCCATCTCCTGAAGGTGAACACTGGGCAAGGCACTTCACCCACCTTGCCTCCAGTGTCTACATTGGTGTATGAATGAGAGTTGAGACCATTTACCAATCACGGTCTGGCATGCACATGAAGTGTGCATCTTCACCATTATGTCAAGTAAGGATTGTACAATTCAAAATCATAATTATTCATGCTTCTATACAGAAGGCAAATACATTGGTTCTATGAGCTTAAGCCCCTGTTGATGGGCCTAAGGTCCAAGGTTAAGCCCGAGTGACCACGGGGCCCACGCCTGTGATGATTTGAACATACCTAGCAGTTTGAGCCACTTGGGCGCTGTGCTGGGCTCACTCTTAAGTGGTTGTGGCGCTTGGCAGTTAGTCTGAAGCTGGAGATGGTCTGCCGCTGTGTTCTGTGTATTGACTGGAGCTTTTGTCGCCACAGGTGGAAGAACAGATTCTTCCGGAACCACTGAGGTGGATGATAAGGTCAAAGACCTTGGCATGCCGCTGAAGAGGCACTCGGGGTGTAAGGGAGATGCACAATTAGGCCTTGAGTTGGGTTATTCCTGGAGTCTTGAAACACGAGTGCTACCTGTTCCTTCTTTGTCCTGTGTGTGGTGGCCTATGGGCGTAGGCAAAAACAGTGGATTAATCCTATTATACAACCCTCAAAAGGTTCAGTTAGATTTGGAGGGTTTTTATTCAGCAATTCAGCCAAGGATATGTCAAGATCAAAGTGTGTGTGGTTGGGGGTATGAGTAATCGGCCACCAATTTGCTATAACAAGACTAGGTCAGGAGAGCGTTTCTATATTTAGGTCCCATTATAATTGTGGTATAAATATACTGCAGAAGTGACCCTGAGACGTGACAATGACCTTTGCAGGGTGGATGAAAGGACTTCTGTTTGTTGATATTAAAAAGTAATGACCAAAATCTCTTTAGTGAATGGCAGGAGGCACAGTGTGAGCTGCCCACTGTTCGACTTGAGGCCTTCATTAGACAGATAAAGCCATCAGCAGAAGGTTCATATTTATTACACTCAGGCTGCTAAATTAAGACCTATTTTCATGCTGACATTCAGCCAATTTAACAATATAAACCCCTCACACACAGTTACTTGTGTTGACATCCAAGTAATGGTTTTTAAGGTTGTTCAATGTGTTCTACTTCATATGTCACTGGCACAGTTTAGGGTTTGTTTTCAGGTGTAGTTGTGATTCCACTGTTACAGACAGACCTGTTTGTTCATTTTATCCCTATACTACCTCATAATTGAAATGATCACACTGTTGGTAGTAATAATTTGTAACCCACACAGAAGTAGCCTGAACAGCAAGACCCATTACTTTATGACCAATCAAAAAGAAGTCGGTCTGGCTCTATTTAGAATAATAAATACATTGGTCTGGCTGGCCAGGCTAACTCAGAAGTGGATAATTCTTCTCTTTCAACAATAGCAGGGGTTTTATGCATTAGGTGAGCCGCACTAAAGTTTCAGACTCAAAACAGTGATAACTTCCGAACTTTGAAATATCCAAGCCACAGTGATCACCGGCACCGGAACTCAGAATTCGCCCCGCAGAGGCAAAGGTAAAGCCTACATAAGGAACTCCATGCCCGATTGCAGGAGAGGTCAGGATGTGGGGGCCAAAGGTCAATGTCCTTGTTGTTAACGGTTTCCTGTCTGTCCTGTTATGCAAACCTGAGCTCTGATGCATTTCATCGCTGCATCAAAGCAGAGAGGCTGCCTCCTTGTCCGGAGCAGTTTAGGTGTCATCCACTTGTGCTTATGCCTCGTTTGAATGGATTGGGTTCGGCAGATGGAGGGCAGGCGTTAATATAACGCTATGGGAGCGGCGGCACAGTACTGGAAATAAATCCCCTAACAGAAAAACTGAAAAAAAGTTCCATAGATGAAAGCCTGCTATCCATAGATTGAGAACCATTGGCTTGTGTCATCTGCTTAAAATGACTCAGATTTCTTATGTATGCCAATTTGTGGGTGATGTCGACCTGGGGGATTCCTTAAAATAATAAAAAAAGGCTTGCTACCGGTAACTCTTTTTGTATTCATTATTACAGGCCTTGACTTAAAGCAAGCCAGCTCCAAAAACAGCGAGAGCGCGTCCAATCACAATGAGCGGTAATTTCAAAACGCCTCGGCTGAAAAAACAACAGTAAATCTCTGAGTCCATCAAAGGCACTGTGAGAGCTTTAACTTTCTGTGCGTGAAACAAAGATCCACCACATCGCTCAGCCTCCAGTCTAACAGTGCACACACACAGAGGGATGGAACAGCTATAAGAAACAAGAGACTCCTTTGAATTTTTTTACTAATCATCTGTTGTTGTTTTTTTTTGCAGGCCTTAATTTGGAAACAGATTTGCAGTTAAATTGGCTTCCAAACATTGAGGCAGTGCTCAAAGTAAAGAAGATTTTAATTTTGGGTTGCCATTTTTAACAGGTAAAGGAAAATTTTCCTAAAAAATGTACTATAATTAATCATCAAAAATCCAGTGAATCAACATACAATGGAACAACATTCAATATTGAAATAATAAAAACAGATATACAGTACTATGGATTTAGCCTCTTACCCCCCACCTTATCCGAGCTAATTTTTTCCAGTTCAGCTTTACCCAAATCTAAAAGTTTCTTGACTGGAGCTTACAGCTGATAGGCCAGTGTAATGCCTCATTTGAAAGCTAAGATCTAGCTTTTTCTCACTTTTGACTTCATATTTTTGGGGCCATTGCTTTTTTATCACATTTTGTTGTCTGTTTTGTAACTCTTTTGATGCTTTTGCTGCGTTTTCATCCCTACATCTTGTTTTTGTTGCTATTTTGATGCTTTTTTCAAGAAGCTTTTAGATTTGGTTCAAGTCAAACTGGAGAAAATGGTCGGTCCAGGCGGTGGGTAAGAGGTTAACGTGATGTTTGTAAGATTTTTTAGTAAACACATGACCTATCTGTGTCCACGGTAATGACGAAAACATATGCACATCATATTGGTTTCACTGAAGTGCAATGTTGACTTATTCGCAATTACCACATTTTGTAGGGTTTATTTTCCTATATTATCCAAAAACAATGGTCTCACATTTACAATCTATGACTAATCGAATCTTTGGTAATGAACATCCTCCGACTACCTTTCTCCAATCCCAATCAAATCCAAACTAGTGCTAGTCCAGTTAAAGCACTGTATTCTGGAGGTATTTAGTTTAAAAATGAGGAATGGCATGTTCACATATCATCAAACTTGTGCTTGTGCTCCTCATATTAAGGCAACTCAACTTCAAATGTAGATGCTTCCTACAGCCATTACCTTTAAATGTAAAAAAAAAAAAAAACATTGACTTTAACATGACTGGTTTCTATAAAACTTGAAATAAGTGTAAGCAATGGTTTACTCCATGTGAAAGCGGCACCATGTTAAGCATCAGTGAGCTTTGGTGAAACATCAATGGAGGCCAATATCCTGTATACTCGTTATGTGTGGATGTCTGAGTGCCCACAATGAATAGGCCAGGTGTCCCCCAACCCTCTCCTCACTGTCCTCGATCTCACTGCATCATGGAGCTGCACCCCGGCACAGGAACCATGGGCTGTCAGCTGTGGAGAGGAGACATGTTGGAAGACAATTATTTGCTTGAAAGACCTTGTCAGATTTCGGAAAAGCTGTTGGCTAAATGGTGTCTCTGGAATCATTAGCTCCTTCTACTTTCTCTCAAGTAAAAGAAAATCATGTTTTTCTCGAACAGGGCGGAAAGTAAAAGTAAATGGAAAATTAACAAATATAACATTTTGGGATTTTTTTGTAGAGCATATTTGCAAATACAAAAAGGTTTTTATTGTCTTTAGTTCTTATCTGCACATGGCATGTTTCAGATTATGTATACCATCCAAATAAGTAAGTACATAAGTGCTTTGTTTGTCACTGCACAAGTGTACAACGAAATAGAGTTCAGGTGTTAGTCCTGAGCCGCTGCAACTGAGCCGCGCTGCCACTGCAGGTCAGCCTGACCAGCATGTTTTTGGAGGAAAGGGGAACTGTAGCACCCATAGGAAACCTGGCTGGCTGCCTTCAGCGCTCTGATGCTCTGAAATGGTGCAGCGCCTCCTGGGTTTGTCCCTGTTTCAGAGCATGGTGTCCTGCACTGGTCAGCTCCTCCTTCCTCTTCCTCCTGCGCAGCTCCCTCCGCTCCACAACAGTCTTTCACCATCTTCTGGGAAGAGCTTAGCAGTTAATCTGTTGTATTCTTCAGTGAACGTCCATTAGCCAGAACAATAGAAGGCATGTATGGCTCAGCTGTGAGTCTCGCCCAGATTCCTCCTCGTTTGTCCCTTTTTTGTTTCCTTTTTTGTTATGCTGCAGGTGTGGGGGAATCTTCATGCCTTGTCAGTGTCTCTGAAGAAATTTGTAGGTCTAAAATGGGTTTAGCTTATTGTCAAAATCTGCTTTCTTCAGGACCATTATGGACTCTTTACAGTAAAAAAAAATCCACCAAACCTCACAAAAACAATGTGGAACATAGAAACCACGACCCAAGAGAAGAGGTAAAATATGACTCTATGAACTGTATATGCTGACTGTATTTACTTACTTTAACCACAGTGAAGAAAATAAAATCATAGAATCATGAACATGTGCTTTTGCTGCATTTGTAATGTGACAGGAAGCCGGACATGTTCATCTGCAGCTGAACAAACTACTTACCTATCTTAAATGACCACAGACAGGATTCCTCAAGTGGAAAAACCTCAAGCTGTGGTAATGATAACGATAGCCAGACGAAGACACGCTTAATGATGAGGCTTCCTTTGTTTTTGGTTATATGTGTGAAAAGTCTACAGAAGGTCAAACTGGTTTCTGTTTCTTAACGCTTATCCAGTCTGCTTTCTTTTATTCATCCTTTATTTAAACATAAAATTTTCAAAAATCAGAATATCATTAATAGGGGAGATAAACCTTGTGCTGGTCGCTACAGCACTTTTGACATGGTTTAAGCTCAAGTCTACAACGACGACCACTTGAAGAGGAAAATGATTGATTAGATACACTTAGCAATATCTGAGGACCATGCCATTAAAAATCTGCTGTTGGTCTCTAAAGTTATATGTGATTGTGGCTCTGTTTCCTGGGTTTTGGGGGCAGATGGAGGGACATATTGATGGTTAGCAGACTGTTTACACACTTTTCACTCATCTGTGTTATGACTGTTCCCAATTGGATCCATTTGCCATCCAGAGCTCCTCCAGCATGTGCAGCCCATGCTCTCTCTGTATACCCTCCGCTTGTTTCGTGACCGAAGACAAGCAAATAAATAAGATGTGAAGATGTACTGTATGTCCGCGGCTAATTCATAGAGGATCAGGCCTGTTGGGTATAGGATCTAAACACACTGATGACTGTATATGGAGTCAGTTAAACAAGTGACATAGGCTTTCATGTGTTAATTATGGTGGAAAACAAACCTGGCAACTTTGATCGCAGTGACTGGAGTTTTCCACCTTACAAATAATGAGAAAAAGTGATTGAGCCAGGGATGTGGAGCAAGTGTAGCTTTCGCTCTGTAGTTGGATAATTGACACATAAATAGTATGATAATTTAGAAACTCTTACAATAAAAAAAACAAACACAAAGGTGCCACAGTGGAGCAGTAATTCGCAATCTTGGCTCACAGCAAGTATACACTACGTTAAGAATTATTATGCAAATTGTAATTCACTGCAGCCGTTTCTGCTCGTCAGCATTGAATTAACAGTTTCGAGGAGGCCGTACAGAGGGTTTATGCGCAACTGCAAACCTCTGGAGGGTCCTACACCTTGATGTTCGGAAGACTCCTGAGGCACCAGCAGCTTCAAATACCTGTCTTCTGCTTTGTAGCAGCTGTTCTCTTTATCTGATGTATTTGTCTGGCAGAAACCGTCCTCATTGTCCCTTTATCTGCTCAAACCTGTGTGTGCTCTGAATCAGTCACAAATCTCTTAGCATTATGATGATTACGCTTAATCTTTCGTGAAATATCGAAGGTTTTCATACCTAGTCCAAGGTATTAAACTATTTCACGCTTTTCATCAGCAGAGAGATCCTTTTTCTTTCCCATATGATTTGAAAAAGGTGCTGTGCTTAATAACGTGGAACGTCCTTTTTCAGTAGCTCTTCCTTTAACTGGGCTTATCTGACAAGCAAATTAATAAATGCCTTTTTTTAGATGGTGGCACAGCGGTTAACGCTCGTGCTTCACATACAGAAGGTCTCGGGTTCGATTCCTACCTGTCTGTGTCTGCGTAGGTTTCCTTCTGGAACTCCGGTTTCCCCCATCACTCAAAACATGTGCAATAGGCCAGGATGAATGAGAGTGTTTTTGAGTGTGTGAGTGGGACAACGGATGCAAATTAGATCATGGCTACAATCCTGAATGGTGAGTTCATTAAAACTGTCTCTACCAAAGAGACCAATAAATAAGCATTAATTAGCATAATAAATTCCTAGGGACCCCTGCCTCCCTGTTTGGACAATTTTTCGAGCTCTGCTTGTCCCTTTACAGCAGCACTATTTGGACAAATAACATTTTTTGAGATGTGTTAGTGCTATTAAACATACACATGAAAAATTAGAGTAGTGCAAAATAAACACTTTGGTAACACAACAAAAACAATTATGTATGTCCATCTTTGAGAATACACTTAACTGTATGAATGAATGAATATTGTATTCGGACCAGAAGAAAACAACGTATTCACCTTATTCCGTCCCGCCCACTTTTGACTTTTGACTTTGTCTCTGCACTTCCGTTGTCCTGACACATCCGGTCGAGGGCGAAGCCCATTCATTAAGCAGAGAACAAGGGGAAAAGTTCACCGCTCAAATCTGATGTTTCGTAGATTGATTTGTGTCAAATGTCCATTGTTCATTTGCACCAACAAGTCAACACTGCACTGTTTCTTCGCACGGCCTAAAAACGGCTTTTTTTATCTGGACTTCTCCAGCCCCACATTAACAGATAGGAGAAAAGGGGCGGGCACAATTCATGGCGGCGCCCACGCGAGCCTCCGGAAAAAGCTGAATACAACATGCCATGAGTGAGGCAGTTGTGAGCTCAATACCAAATGTGCAGCTCAATACATTTACAACAACCTTACCATATCTTGACATAATTCAATGTATGTTCATAAACAGAAAACACATGAAATAAAACCTTTTCACACACAAATCATCTAAGCAGCCTTATTTGACTAAATGTCTGACTATCTGCATCAAATCAAATGGCTTTTTCTTGATTTTATAATGCTTTGGGCCATGGTGACACGCCTTTAATTTCTGTTTATGTTATCTGATCAGAACAATGAAAACAACTCCGAATGGATGTTGCCATGTTTAACGAGCCCCCATTGAAACTGCTCCTCTGTGTGGGCACCACCAAAGGACACTTCCTGAATCCATCTCCAGTGGAGCAGAGTGGTCCCGTGGGGGTCTGACGGGCTGTCTCCCACTGGGCGCTTTTACAGTGTCATCAGTGACGCTGGCTGTGCATGACTGATCATGTAAAAGAGGCTAGCTTAACTGCAGCAAGCCGCCTTCAAACAAACTTAATAAAACAACTTCAGGCTCAGCTTATTCACTATCTAAACTAGACGTGCTTTGCATGCTCACCCAAAAGCAAGGCAGCAGTTTTGCATGCAAGTGTTTTTAGGTTGGTCTACACAGCTATAGCGATACCTGTGATAACAACAGGGAAACATGCACATTATTGTATGTTTTGGCCAAAGCAGGGGTCTCCAACCTTTTCATCCTGTGATCTACTGTTATGTAACAAAACAACATGGCAGAGAGCGTTTGAATGCTTGGATGACTCTTTCAATGTGACTGAGGTGGATTTCGCACTGCATTTAGTAGCCAAGACAATATTTAACATAAACAGAAGTGTTTTTTTTTTTTTTTAATAAATGACTTGTATTTATGTGATTCATCTAACTGGGACAGTGCATATTAATAAACACATGAGTAATGCATACAGTACATACGAAAAACATGTTCTTACACAACAAAATATTTACAGCCAGGAGCGCTGATAACAAATTTACAATACACAATTTAAAATCAATTATGAAAAGGTTTTGTTTTTCCATCGCTGGTGCCAAATTATGGAATGATTTAAGGTCAGATTTTCAAAGGGATTTTCCTTGTTTGTTTCTTTTCAAAAATGTGTAGTTTTTTTGTTATTATCTATTTATTTATTTATTGAGTTTTGAGAACTTTATTAAGGAACAGGAAATAGATGTCATTAAATTGTGATTGGAATAGGGGGTGGGGTTATATAGGTTAAAGGGACTATACGGAGTGTAAAAATGTTAAAATTATGTATTTTCCTCCCCCTACATGTTCCAGCAATGTCCGAAGGTGTAGAATGAGCCCAGACCTGTTCACCACAACTGCCTCTAAAATCCTGCACTGACACTCAAAATGTTGTTACTTCAGGTCTGAAGTTCCGTCATGTACAAGCTTAATATAGAGACTGCAGTTACACGTACGGTAGCACAGCGGTTAGTGCTTGTGCTTCACAGCTAGAAGGTCCGGGTTTGATTCCCACCAAGGACGAGGCCTTTCTGTGTGGAGTTTGCAAGTTCTCCCCGTGTCTGCGTAGGTTTCCTCCGGGTCCTCCGGTTTCCTCCGGGTCCTCCGGTTTCCCCTACCACTAAAAACATGTACAATAGTCCAGGATGAATGAGAGTGTGTTTGAGAGTGCACATGGGGGACGATGGGTGGAAATTAGCCCAAGGCTACAATCCGGTGTGGCTTGTTCATTAACTTGCACTGTCCCTACCAAATAAATAAATAAAAATGACCTGAGGTGGCAGTAGTGAGTATAAAATGGCCAACTTGCATCTAGCCCCTTTAAACCTCTTCTCACTCCTTTTTGGGTGCATTTGTAAACTCAGCTTTGAAAGAGAGTTTACAAGTTTGCTTTTGTTCTTATTTATTTGTTCATCCTGGCTGTTCACATGTTTTGAGCAAGCACCTGAGAAAACCTAGGGGTGGGGTGAATATGCAAACTCCACAGAAAAGCTCCACCCGGCAAACTGGTAACTCCCGATACCCGGGCCAGTAGCTGGAGATCCCTGGGCTACAAAAAAAGATAGATACAGATTTCTTAACACAATAGCTGATACAGTATATCTGTGCAAGCTCTTTGTCGTACAGGAGTTGTCCACCCTAGATACAGGTTCTTGAATCAGGAACTTTCATCTACAAAAGCTGAGTCTTATTCAGCTCAATTCAGCGCTGTATCCCTATAACTCTTAATTAATCCTTTTTTCACTCTTAACCCCCCACCACACGCTTCCAAAACCTTAACTCCAGCTGATGGAGACTCCTTTGTCCAACAGTGCCCAGGCAACAACATCAAAGGCCTGCAGGGTGTAAATGAAGAGTGGGCCAAAAACAAACTTAGATATAAAAAAAAGTCACTGAGAGACTAGAACTAGCAGCCATATATACATGACATATTAGAGCAGACACCTAATACAAGTATTCTCAAAATGAAAGACTCGGTGCCCCAAAAGAATTCCCGTTTTATGCCTGTGGATTGATTTGCTGGTCATTCTTGTGTTTACTGACGAGAATTAACAAATTTCAATGGAACCATGATGTCAACCTTTTTGTCCTTGTCCCTAAATCCCATTAAGAGGACAGTGAAAGAGCTTCATTACTGTTCATGACCACTTCCTCATCCGCTGACAGCTGAACTGAAGACTAGATTGATTGTTGAGCGAGACAATGTCATGCTTTTGGACTGAATGCTTTGCTTTGATCTCGGTGAATGCCCCCGTTCTGATCCTTGAAGAAGGGCCTGATATGTTAACAACCCGGCCTGGTTTATTCTTCGTTCTATCCTCCACCTACTGGCCTGCCAGTCAGTCAAAGCTCCAAAAGAGTGCCGTGGAGTAGGGGGGGCTGTGGAACATAGACAAGGGAGATAAAAGCCTTTCATCTACGCTCCCACATGGGACTCCTGTAGTGCCGTTCTCAGCTTTGCGGCGTGTCCCGTACCCACAAAGTACCCGCCAGTGACACGCCGACTCCATAGGGCTGGCACCAGGTCGCCAAAAAGCCTGTATTCATCACCACGGAGGGAAACACAACTGCATCGGGCCCTGAGCTTATAATTAAAAGTTGTCAACCTCAAAAGGCACAACATCTCCATCTTAATGGTAGGCTTCCATCTATGGCATCGGTTTTAATACTCACTGTGTCCCATCAGATAGTGCTGTGAGGACAGAGGAGGAAGCAAGACATTACAACTACAAAGACACACATGTCTCCCATTCAGGATTAGAGGTTCAGAGTCTTCCCTCAGTAGCCTAATTGCCGGATTGGCCAGATCAAAATCACTTCATAGAGATCAAGGCCGAAGTCTCGTTCTTCGTCTCACAACACACTGCAGCACAAAACCCTGACAAAAGCAACAAGCGGCCGAGTGGAGGCAACTGAGAGAAAGAAGAAAACCCAGCAGAAGGAGATGGATGTAGATCATGTTGAGAGAGCATGTTGTGTGATTAAGGGCTGCCCACATCAAACATTGTGGCTAAACAAAACCTCCAGTTGAAAAACAAGATGCTTCTTCTTCTTCTGAGCCGAACAGTACAGACTAGTGATGCTGTTGTGCAGAACGAGCCGGCAACAAACAGATAAACAGCGGACATCATGCATTCAAGAGTGTATCTGACAAAAAATAAAAATAAAAACACCAACTCGGATGCTTTGTAAATAGTGAATGGTGTGATATGTGTGTCCTTTATTGGATTAAAGTGATGAATTATTTAGAAAGCTACTGTCTGTACACAAACCAAATGTCCATCAAAGCAATATGTGTCACAGGTGCAAGTGCATCTAGTGCCACTGAGGCCACAAAGAGCACATAACATAGTAAAAATAGTGTCTCAGCTGGAACCAAATGCCAAAGTGTTCTAAAAGTAGATCCAGTTTGTCATCACCAGTAATCATCTGTTATGAACTCTTACTTTTCACAAAAATAGTTGCAAGCATTTTAAATCAACATAATTACCTAATTTAAACCAAGTGCCAAACTTTGTTTCTTGAATGTTATGAGTGAATAAAATACTTATTTTCTTTTTCTCACAGAGAGCGTCTATCTGGACAGAATGGCAGCAATGCTGTGGCCACATGTTTAAGCTTGTTTACTTTTACCCTGGGCTTTTAACCGAAAGAATCTCATAATTTCAACCACAACGTAACAGACTAAATTATTAGCATGTTACCACATTCCGCACACTTCCTTTGATTGAGGGAAGAGAAAGTGTGTCGACTGCCTTCAATGGAGATTCAGGCCCATTCAAAAGGCTTCATAAAATGAGTCATTCAGCGCTGGTCTCCAGCTGGATATTAAGTTTAATTCTAGAAGGCACAAATGCTTTGTCATCTTTAAGAAACAATCCTCATTTACTCCTTCAGAGCTACATTAAACACATTTAAGCTTAGCCAGGGTCAAGATGAGGATAATGATGGGGTTCAAAGCACATGGACTGTGAAACTAATAGGACAGGCTGGTGTACAGAGAAAGATGGAGGAGAAGGTGCAAGGGCTTGGTCTGGTAATGGCAGTCCCTGATTACATTGTTGCACAAATAAACAGAGGTGTTTGGAGGCTCTGGGAGTCCAGCTGTGGGGCCTGAGGTTAGACCTCTCCACAGTCCTCATATATCCATCAGTCAGAGAGCGCCACACAGGCATCTGTTGGTTTGAGAGGCAGGCTGATTACATACCATTTCCTGTACTTGTATGCTGCTGTCGCAAGGTGAATTAGTTACTGTCACTCTCAGAGGGCAAATAAAGATGCAGGCCAGACTCTATGCTCTTAGCCTTAACTCACTTTATAATTTACACATCCAATGTTCTCAAGTTAGTGGTTAGCTGCTTAATTTAGTTCAGTGATTGTGGGAATGTATTAACAGAGTCGTGGTCCCCTTTATGCCCCGGGTCTGCAGCCCATCAAGGTAGGTCCGCACCAGTAGGTCTACATCAGATTTAAAAACATCAGGTCACATAGCAAACATCAAAAGTTACGATAACAACAATTGGTTGTGTCGATATGAATGTGTAAACGAGTTAATGTTTCTAATCAGGCTGGAGTTGATTGATTGACTGCGGAATTCTTCCGCAGTCAATTATTGGTTTTCATGTTCTTTATTATTATTCCTCTTCCATCTTTTTCCCGATTTTCTCCAGCTTTCAGCACCTTCATGCTTTGTGCAATTTATGCAAGTTATGCATCAAAATGTTGCGCATGTTGAGGAGAAGGGTGCTATTACTTTTGGGACTTCTGCAACTTACGGTTTTTCCGCAATCGGCCAAAATGTTGGAGATTTTTCCCATTGACTTATAATGGGGCTGCCGCAAATCCATGCTTTTCTGCACTTTTTTCTGCATTTTCTGCAATTTCTGCACTTTGTGCATATTCAGCTTCTGCAACTTGTGGGTTTTGAGAAAAAATTGGCCTTCTGCAGTTTTCCAGTTTTTTTATACGGGAGTTTGAAATTTTTGCATTAGTGTGTATGGGTGAATCCAGCCAATGGGGAGACTCCAGGCCTTTCAGCCATTTGTGCAGCTTCTGCCAATCAAGCACTGAGGCCATTTCAACAGTTTGACCAGTTTATGGAATTTAAAAGTTTATGCAACATTAATAATTTATGCAAAGTAACCACTTTATGGGATTTAACCAGTTAATGCATTTTAAAGCGTTTATGCAACTTAAGAGTTTATGCCATTTAGGATTTGTGAATTTTAAAGCGTTTATGCAATTTACATAATTTATGCAAATTAACCCATTCATGCATTTTACCACTTTATGCCGTTTATACAGTTTATGCAACATGACATTTTATGCATTTTACCAGTTTATGCAAATTTGATTATGCAATTTGAACAGTTTATGCAATTTCTGCATTCGCTTCCCGCATTTCCGCAGTCAATCGCAATGGCGCAGCCATTGCATTTCTAGTTAGTTATTATTTTTCAGTTATGAAATTTGTTGAAATGAGTTGTTGATAAACTGATGGCCTTCTTTCAAACAAATTCATTCTTGATATTTATGGGGACTTTTCGCTTTTTCCTGGTGAGGAGTGCGTCAGCTGCTTGCGCACTTTGAGGAATTTAACCGAGTTCTTCCCCAAAATAATTTGTCATCACTGCACTAAATCAGCTTTAGTAATTTTTCTCCAAAGCACAGACATTCCACAGACAAGCAATAAAATATAGCGTTGAAATGCAGTCGCAGTCAGTTTAACACTATATCAACATCAACAATCAAGGTTAATAGTTTTGTAATGGCACATTTCTTTCTAGGTAGCAAGAGACCAAGAATAAAGTCCAAGCCCACAAAAATCTGAGAGGCACTGAATTATATCCAACGTATTTGCAATGCACAGCATGCTAATACAGATCATTTACAAGGGAATAGCCAACAGAGTTCAGGATTGTGATGTCATTTCGCTAAGCATCATGGGATTTGCAACAATAATAAACTAATGGAGATTTTAAAAGGAAAAATACTACACATTAAAAAAAATTGGACACTACAGTGAGCTACATGTATTTACTTAACAGAGTTGTTCCACAGCTTTTAATTCCACTTTTTATATTGTTTTTAGCTATTGTTAGTCAATGGAAAATGTTTGCTAGTCCCCACAAACATGGCGATCTCCATGGTAACAGTGAATTTTCCCAAACTCAATAGCAAAAATTAAGATATGGCCAAAGAAGTTCTATTTTCATATCAACCCGTGAGCTTTGCTGGCAGATAACCGGTGCGACTTATAAAGTTGAGGAGGGAAGCGTTGGGGGGCACATGAACGACCACACCACATTAAAGACTCAACACCACAACAGTCTTTGGTTTTGGTTTGTGGTTACTACTCTGAATTGTGACTGACAGAAACATTACAACAGAGATGGAAGACTGCTGTAATCATTGGCTGAGTGGCAGATGAGAATACAGTCCCACACCAAAAAAAAAAAAGGACAGGGTCGGAGATGCCTCTCATGCAAGAAGTATCTCAGTTCTGATCATCCACTGGTTTTATGCACTACTCCTGAAGAGCAGTTAGATCTGCCATCAGCCCTAGCCTGTTGCTTTGGCTACAAAGGAAAACTCCTGGACAACTGAGAACTTAGACAAAAAAAGTCTTAAAAACCTACAGTCGTACACAGTTTACTTGGAATGGGTGCAGAGAGAGCTGCATATTTAGTGCTATTTACATTTTAGGTTGATGATCAAAGAGTACTGCTTGTTATCCACGAAAGGAATAGGAAAGGATTTTATTTTTGAATAGAGTGCCTTGCATGTTGTGCTCCTTGGGGATTCAAAACATGTTTTCTACCCAGAATCCTAAAACATAGTAGCTTTTTTTCTTTTGTCTTGGTACAAATAAGTAGATGTTACATTAAACTGAGTCCATTATTTCATTTGCCATTGCAAGAGCTTGACTTCTCAGATCTGCCCCGGGGCTGCACTTTGAGGAAGAAACTGTGCTTTACAGTCCACTGGTTTCAAGTTCGGCTGGTAGAATTTCTCTTACATTGTCTGAATGAACGTACACGATCACTGAACACGGATGAGACTTCACCATTTGAGTTGTGTGTAACTGTAAAAACTCATTCAAACACCTCTGGGTATATTCTCTGTCTGTATCTTCCCTCTCAGGCCCATTCCAAATGTTTCTTATGCATACCACATAGATACATTATTAATCCACTGCTCTTAGTGCCTCTCAAGAGTGCTCCAGTGGCTGGCTGTTTGTGAAGGCAGGCAGTTGGTAGGTGTTAGCCTAGCATATGCTAACTTCTGAATGATTCCATAAGTCCCACGAGAAGGCAGTTTTTGTCCACATTTGTGCTCATCGCGGCTCACAAAACTTTTAATGACAATGTGTACCTCATGGGGGTGTAGCACACAACAAATGTGTGGTGGAAACAGAAGTGTGTGTGGGGTAGTGTCGATCAATACGTGCACGTAGATCGTGCCGTGCGCGGCCAGGTCGCGCTATGTGGAACGACCAATAAGTGTTTGTATGTAGTAACGTCGTCAGCCAGCAATGGTCAGAGTCACTATTAAGGCCTCCGGCTAATGAAAGACATTAAAGCCCTGGATTGCGTGCTGAAGCAGGTTGTGAATTGTATGTTTTGATGGATGTGAAGGGCCCTCAACTCAACAAACCCAATCCAGTCGACAATAATGAATGAAAAAAATGAACCCACCTCAGCTGTCCGCTGAAGACCAGTTCAAACAGGAGTCTGTCCACATCGACTTTCCACCCAACTCAGGAGACAGTCGAAAGCATCTCCTTTCATCCTCACCACAGACAAACATAGACATATAAAACATGCATGTTGAAAAGTGGCAATGGTCCTTTTAATTCCAGACAAACCCAATGAGAAGAAGCTAATTACAGAAGGGGGGAACCCAGCCCTTTTGGAAATTGCACTTACAGTAAGACCTTTGAAGCAAAAGCATTCTGCACCCAATTCTTCTTTTGTTCAATGTTTTGCATGTCATTGACTTCTGTGGTTTTGACTGTCTTCATCTTTGTCAGACATCAAGGGCCTTCGGACATTTAGAGGGGGACAAACATGTTTTTCAGCCTTACTGGTGGCCTCCTAGCCATACTGTCAGTAACTGAAGTAAAGATATAGTAATAAGTAAACAAATCAATCCAAATTAAATTAAATTCCATTAAGAAAATATTTTTGAGAAACTGTCAAGTTATATATCGACTTACACTTTTTCACTTTTTTTTTTAACTTTAACTTGACTCAAAAGACTCATAAGGATACGGTTGGGATTGATACAGCAACCGATTCTGTACTCTACATTTTTTATTGTATACCATCTCATACAAAAAGCTGTTGAACAAGCTGCCAGCTAAGAATCGAAACTTGAATGTTGATACCACACTGTTCCAGATGTGTTTGTTGCATTAATCTCTGAGAATCTTTCAATCCACTAAGACTGAGAAAAAAACTTTTGTTTGACACTTGTTAAAAAGCACATCCCTGATTGACATCTTCATACCCAAAGAAACAGCTCAGATAAGTTCCAATAAACCATGAAATGTGGATGCGAAAAGTACTTTGTAGATGGCAGGAAAAGATAAAACATTTGGTGGAGGACCTATAAAATATCTGAAACAAATTCAGGACATCAAAGCCAAAGAGTGTTTGATCTATCCGGGCTCTCTTCTCCTGAGTTAACAACGCTTGGGCTAAAAAAGAAAAGAAAAAGAGGCATTTGTTCATATGCAACACTGGCCAGACACTGTCACTGTTTCATCACTTTGAAAGAGAGAATAAGCTAGACGTCCTGTTCTCAACCTCCAAGAACATGTACACCTCGAAGTTTGATTAATGTTCCTGAGGAAGATAAAAGAAACATGCCGCCTATACAAATAGAATGAACCCATAAAAGGGCAGCTACTAAACTGTTGGACAGCTCCAGACTGGATAAAACATGCGGTTGGCTGCAGCAGGCTTTTCAACAGCTGATAGATAATTAGAAGGTGCTAGTGTGGTCTACAGTTTGGGGGATTTCTGAAACATTAATATTACAACTTACAAGTGAAAATATCTCGACTGAAAGCAAACAACCTCTTTATGAAGCTCCAACCATTGCATGTTTAATATGAAGGGTGAGGAATAAATTTGTGACCACAAGAAGAGATATGTACCCACACCCCTCGGGTACATACTGAACTGTCTGACTAACCCTCGTCCTGCTTCCATACAGCACAAACAGTAGCAACAAACCAAAATGGAGTACAAGGAACTCAAGCATATTCAAATAAGAAAAACAAACACACAACAAAGTATCTTAAATGCTAGCTTCAATAAATGTCTGTTCAGTTTGTTATTTAATCATGCCAAAACAGCTCAGTAGTCTAAACAGCAATCTAATGCCTGACATTGTGTCTTTGGGCCAGACACTTGACTTGACATAACGCATGTTTGAAGACATGCAAACTCCCTGTGACACTGGTTCTCTGTGGCAACAACGATGAAAAACTGAGCAACCTGAAAGGATATAGTGAAAGAATAATATTCAAAACATTTGAATATTGTTCTTTGTCCTCCAGGAGGCTGAGTCATTGGTATACTTTTATTAATAAGGCCATGCTTGGTCTTCTGCCCTCTTACATCTGTAACCTAATCTCACAGAGGAGTGTTGGCTCTTACAGTTTGCGTTCAAATGATCATTTGTTGCTCACTGTTCCATTTTCCCGAACAGTACTGGGAAAAAGGGCTTTTGTTCACTCTGCTCCTTCTTCATGGAACATGTTGCAAATTTCATTGAACGCTGTAAGTCCAGACTGAGAACACTTGAGTCGACCTTTTTACATTGTAACTGTTTTTCATAATGTGTATAACGTGTATGTAATTCTGTATTCTGTATCGTTTGCTGCCTCTTGTCCAGGACTCCTTTGAAAAAGAGGTTTTTAATCTCAATGGTACTTTCCTGGTTAAATAAAGGTTCAATAAAATAAAAATAATAAACTAATTTCATTTTCATGGGATATTCTTTTGTGTGTGTATAAAAGAGTGACTGTAGTGTATGTGCGTGTGTGTGTGTGTGTGTATGTATGTGCGTGTGTATGTGCGTGTTTATGTGCGTGTGTATGTGCGTGTGCATGTGCGTGTCTATGTGCGTGTGTAGGCAGCCTCCGCAGACAAAGCCTTTCTGCCCATGGCGTCTGCTGCTGCTCGTGACTGCGCCTGTTTAGCTCCACTAACAGAACACCGTTCTCCTCAACACGCAAGCCACAGATGTCCCACACGAACAGACAGCTCTGCGCCACAACCAACGAGAGGCAGTAATACCCCCCAATCCACGCAGGCAAACCAAACAAACACGCACCAGAGACGCACTGGATCCTCATCACTAAACGACCGTGTCGCAGTCTCTTTGATGGGGCTGCTCTGGGCTCTGGACATGCACATCATAAGGGCTTTGTTTGTCCATGGTTCAAAGTTATGCAGAGTGACTGATCTTGGGGCCGCATATGTGATGTCCGTGACAAAATGGCACATTTTTACTAATCGCAACCACAGAATGTGCTGTGATTACTACTTTCAGATTCTGATTATGGTAATAGTACTTCAAATGCACTGGGTCTTTTCAGACAAAAGAGATGGGATCTGTGTATATTTAAATAAAAATATAGTTATTATTGTCCAATTCCAGCTAAATCTCCTGGGAACAATCTCTCACGTCTGAACACAAATGGTGGTCAATATTTATTTCAAGCATTACAAAACAAAATATAACAAAAAGAGCATAAGAAGTGTAATAAAGGGATTTGGAATTCAATGACCACAGAAGCCTGTGACTTCAATCAAAATACTTCACAAAAAGAAATGAAACATTTTACATTTTGATTCGCCATGTAGGAGGACATACAATGGAAATGTAAAACACAAATAGAAGGATCTGTTTGCTTCGAGTTCTTTGGATTCCCAGAATCAGATGTCAAATCAGGGCTTTGTTGGGTTTCTTTACATTCACAGTTACTTACGATTATTTTCTGAGGTCGCCTGGGGCTGACATGCAACAAGGGCTTGGACTTCAAAGCCTGCAAAGAAAATACATAAATACAAAACCATTAGGAGCCATGTTTTCTTTAGTTAACATTTCAAACACTGTGGAGTGGATCGTGTTTTCAGTCCCTTTCTGTAGCTCAGCCTATTGATGTTTTTTTTGTTGATGATGTGCATGGCCACAGCTCCCTATACAAATACTTAAGAGGTCAACATCCTTCAGCCGCTGCTGACTTGGACGCTATAGGATACAATTTGCACTTGGCCTTCAGAAGAGTGGAGCCGTAAGAATAGGTTTAAAATTAGACTTTAAGTTATACATCTCCATGATGGTACAGGAGAAAAAGACATTGAGAAAAACAAACCACTACGAGACATGGCATTCCCAAAGAAGACACTTTTATTAGAGGTTGGAAGTTTATGGGGCCATTTGACACACTGAACTCCCGATTTGAGGGTGAACCTCTGTGTAAACACTGCATTAAAATCAACAGCTCCAAAAGTGTCACGTTTTGGACACATTTACTACAATGAGCCCGACTTTGGGATGCTCCGGCCACATGAGACAACACCAGGCTGTCTGCCCACAACTGTTTATAATTCCTAGCATTTATTGGAATGGATTCAACAATTGCTTTGAAAGCGTTTTAGTTCAGATCCTACAATGACACGCAAGCCATAAAAATGACGCTGCCTTATGTTAATGCTTGGAATTCCAGTTGTGTGACTATTTCCAAGCCAGTCGAGCGAGCTAAGTAGACATAACTGAAAGAAATAAAGATATACATAAAACACTTTGAGAGAAAAACAAAGAAAGCATTGTTTTTTTAACTAAAGGCTTGGGCAGGGAATGCAGTGGGGCAAGTGTGGCAAAGTACATTTTAATTGTACGGTTATAGTTTCACCTTCACCTTAACAGCAATAGCCACAAAGGCAAGAGCATGGGGTAAAGGAAAAAAGTAACTGACTTGGGGACAAAATAGTCACCATAACAAAGAGCAAATAATATGCTTAATTTTAGCCACGGGCTGTTTTTGTGTGTTTGTTTAAATATCGACAACTACATGAATTGATACAGAAACACTGTTCTTTTTCTCCTCTCATGCAATAAAACATGTCGTTGCTAATGCCCTTCACATCAGGCCAGATCAGTTCATCACATTTCAGACTTCAGTAAAAAAAAAAAAAAAGGATCGAGCGGTGACACCAGAGCAGAGGAAAAACAGACCCTTCTCACTTCAAAGAGTCGGAGGGACGCTTTTAAACATCACACCAGCAATAAACTACCGCAGAGGTTCATCGCTTTTCCATAACTTGAAAGGGATTTCCAGAGTTACGTCTCCTCAAGTAGTCCCCTCTGCCCCGACGCTAACCCTAGACAAAGTGGCGATTGGCGGTGGGCTGCTGGTGCTGACACTGTTGACATGAGAGGTGTTACCATGGTAGCCCTCAAATTATTTATGGTTCAAAGGCACAAGATGAGTCAGTTTAATAGTTATCCCTTTTCAGGACATCATTCTCCTGATATTTCCAGTGGATCAAAACGCAAACGTCAAATGTAATGAATCACTTCTATCCTAAATTAAGAGGTGGGCCATATTGCCTGCAAGACTGGTGTGTGTAAGATGTGCTAAATGACAGCGTACACGAAAAATGATGAAAAATGAAAAAGTCACAGCTTTCAGTGTGATCTGTTACTATGTAAAATGGTGTAAATTCTCAGTCATCCAGGTGGTTAATTTGTTCTTGTGAGGCTGAAACTAGGCAAGGATGATGGACGCCAACTTCTGTCAAACACGCTGTGGCATCAAGTAATATTTCCGCACTTTTATAGTTTATTGTCAAGACAATTCTACTTTAGAGCAACACATGAACCTAAACTAAATACATTTACATGCATGTATTCAAATTGTCTGAACACACATGTTTACCACCTCATGACATCAGCAGGTGGAAGTGAGTGTTTTGAGCTTTAGAGAAAATGGCAAAACACAACGACAGATATGTTTGTCATGAAGAAACAGCACGGTTAAAAGCTTGATAAAGTCAATTGACAGAATATTGGCTCTTCAATGCAGTGGCACATACAGGACACATTATAATCATTGTATTAAAACCTGGGACATTGTGATCTATTATTACTCATGAACATAGAATCATGTGCACTTACACCTTAGTTTGATGGCAATCTGAGAGAAAGTAATGTGTAGTTGAGGTGATACTTACGTGACAGGTGACAGCAGCAGCTCCCCCCAGAGGTGACTGTCTGAAACAACAATTATACCAAAATTGTATACAAGTTTTTTTTTTTTCATTGACAGAACATTCTATGAAAGGTAGAGTAAAAAAGAGTGGCTACAACAAACAATCTTTCTCAAGTTCAATGGAACAGCCTTTACAGCAATGACAAAGAAATAAGATGTAGCAATATGAAATTATTGAATTAGAAAAGGGCAAAAGTGGAGAGCAACATTTGATCAAATTTTAGCGACTTCTCAAAGACAAGAACAGCCAAAATGAATGTAAGACCCCAAGGGATCTCCGTCAGTACACAGAACTACACATTCTCAGATCTTTTCACATGTGCCACAATGGTATTCCTTTTAGCCTGACAAACCTAAGATGCTGTTTGGGTATAAAAGGAGCAATGACACACACAGCCTGAGCCAGGGTGAGTACTCATCTACGCATCGTCATTCATTTCATGTTCATTTTTAGCCCAACACATTCCACGGCTTCCTTTGATTCAGGCTTTTTTACGTAGCGCTGAAAAAGAAATTAGAGGTAATGATGACAAAAGCATTGCGCTAATTACAAGGCTTTGTGTTTACTATTCCGAGCTGGAAATTGACATCCAGTCCAGCGCACCGCTCTCTAGACTAGTTCTTTTCTTTGGAGAAAATACCACAGTCTGCAGCAAGTACAAAGTGAAATAAGAAGAGCCATAATTTAAGCGGGGGATAAAAGGAGAGTAAGCGGCCATCACAAACTCATCTGCTCATCTTCATTTGTCGCTCACTTCTGTGTGTGGCTCCATAGAACATGTCAACATACTTCATGACTAGAGAGAATGCATCAGGAATGAGAGGAACTCATTCATTAAAGCATTTTGTAATTATAAAGGTTGAATGCTCTTGTATTTGTTTATGTTGCATTGCCACATGACAAGCCTATGCAGCCTCGGCAGTCTGTTGTTTAAATGTTCTTATTCTCCCAAAAGGAAAGGGAAATCTAATCTGAGTTCACATAATGTGTCCTCTCACAACTTTGATCAGGAAGCTTCATGTGTAAATCCGTGTGCCCCTTCAGCATTAAGGTGTAGAAGCGATGCAGGATTTCCCTGGAGGCTCCAGCCCCATCTCCTAAGTGAATATCAAAGGCTCACTTTTACAGTTATCTCTGCTCGGCTGCGCCACGGAAGTAATCACAGAGGTCAAGGGCCAGCGCTCAGCTCAAGATCGAAACACAACTGATGGACGGGGACTTCAAAGGGAATGGGATCCTTTGACAAACTGTTGTTTTAGCCAAAGGACTCTGGCTGTCATAATCAGACTCCTGGAGAAGGGACAGTAAGGAGCAACAGAGAGATTATCTTTGAACAATTAGAGCGAAAACGATCAAAGATGAGAGTCAAGTTCGTGCATCATTTACCTCAAAGGGGCAGCAGCAACAACAAACAAAATAGCATCCATTTAGTTCATCCTTGTTTTCCCTGGTTTGGAGAAACCCAAGAACATGTCAAACCAAATGGAAGATATTTGAGGTCTTCCTTTATTAACCAAAGGACAGCTTTGATGTCTGACATCTTTATTTGCTTTAGAACAAGAAAGGGACACAGCAATACGGCACGCAAGCTTCTCTTTAGACAATGGAACCCCAAAACTAATGAACGAAACAAACGCAAACCAAAATCATGGCAACTCTTCTTCATCACTTTGGCATCATCAGTGTGCCTTTCAAGAAGCTCAGGATCAAAGACAAAGTAATGTCTAAACTGCATTATTTTTGTTTTTCTGTTTTGAGAAACTATAATATAGTTTCAGCAATAAGGCTATATAAAATACTTCAAACTTCCTGATGTCTTGTATCATTTTTACTTTTAACCTAAAGTACTATTACTTGAGCAAATACAGTACATTATTATAATTTTACCTAATCAAACAAAGTATAAGTAAGGATTAAACAACAAGGAGCCGTGCATTATGTAAGGGAAAATGCACGACGAGGTGTCCATTATCAGAAATAACTGCATTATCCCGCTTATACCATGGTCCCGCGAACTGAAACTGTTCATTGGGGCCTGTTTGCTTCTTTCTTTAAGTCCTGTAAGTTATTTCACTTTTTAAGCTGTTTTACCTGAAAATAGTTCCAGCTCAAATGTTTGTCGTTACTATGGAAACAACTGCAGTGGAGTGATATAGAACATGATTTTAAGGTGCGTTCATGTGGTCCTCGGGAACTGGGGCAAAAGACTTCCCCAGTTGGGGAATTCACGTGAACGCTCGCTCAACTGGAGAAAACGACTGGGGAACTCAGGTCAAAACAAGCTTCCGGACTTCCACACCTGACTGTGGAAATCAGCTGATTTGTTCTCTTATCATCTAATGTGAGCTTTTTAGTTAAACACTGCTACTTTTTTTAGTTAAAGGGACTATACAGAGTTTAAAAATGTTAAAATGATGTATTTTCCTCCCCCTACATGTTCCAGCAATGTCCTAATGTGTAGAATGAGCTCAGACCTGTTCACCACAACTCCCTCTAAAATCCTGCACTGTCACTTAAAAAGTTGTTACTTCGGGTCCGAAAGTGCCGTCATGCACGAGCTCAACATAGAAGGTGCAGTTAATAATAATAATAATAAATTTTATTTGTATTGCACTTTACATATGAAAAACACATCTCAAAGTGCTACAGTTGACAAAGACAAACAAAACAGAAACAAATAGAACAGTTACATGTATGACCTGAGGTGGCAGTAGTGAGTATAAAATGGCCAACTTGCATCTAGCCCCTTTAAGTCGTCATCCTCGTAGTAACAAAAATGCGAGTGAAATGCCTGACATTAACGTTAGCAAAAAGCAAATTCACGTGATATATTTTTTAAAACTGACAAACTAACGTTTAGCGTTTGAGATGCTAACACATTGATATGATTAGCTATGCGCTAATCAATGATAAACAACATTTTTATTTGATGACACCAAAATCTATACTTTCCCAAGTAAAAACCACATGAACACAAACCAACTGGAGACAATGACGTCACATCTCGGGAAAACGAGCACCCCAGTCCACATGAATGCACCATAACTGTGCATTATGTAAGGATTAAACAACGAGGAGCCGTGCATTAGACGGTTATAATGCACGACGCGATGTCAAGAACACCATGACGCGCAGCGGAGTTACTCCGCGAAGACTCCGCGAAGACCATGGTGTATTTTTTAACCAATGGGATGATCAAGGTCATAAATGTTCGGTTTGGATCACTTCCCGACTTCAGTATTTCTGTATATCAACCTTGACACTATGCGCATGAACATGAACCACAGGCACATCAAATGCACAGCCACTTATGAAAAAGCGCCCTTGAGTTGCCGGGGTGTGAAAGCAGGTGGGGGCCTGAGGAGAAGGACATCCTGTCATGAGTGAAGGCGGCGGGTGGAGCAGCATCACAGCGAGCCCGGGAAAAGTCAGCATTTCAGGGTGGTCAGTCGTGAAGGGTCCAGGAGGTCAAAGAAACACTGTGTGAACCTTTCCATGCCAGTATCAAGGCCTACCCGCCCCACTTTGCTGTGGGTTTATAGAGACATATCACAAATCTTCTCCCTTTTTAATGTGAGGTGGGAGAAAGCTGTGATCCTGAGCTGTCTCCTTTTCCTAGATATTTTGATCTTCAAGGTTTGTACTCAAAGAGAAACCAAGTCCATTTCTAGAGTAAACAGAGTGATGGACTTTCTGCCTAACTTATCCATATTTGCACAGGCCCTTTGAAGTCTTTCAAGTTCAGTTGGGCCGACAAGAAAGTCATTATTCCAAAAAAAAGTTTTAGATTTTTCCAAAGTGAACATGATTTAGTGTTAAAAACTCAGAACAATGCATTTATCTATGTTTTTTCTAACATTTTTCCAACCTTCTAGACACAACTAATCGCACAGCATACCAGGATTAGCAGAACTTATCCCATCCTCATATTATATTTATCTTTTTTTTTATCTCATCTTTGGACTAGCACAAGGGTTAGACATGGGACTCCTGGTGCCTGAATTGGTCATTTAAATTGCAAAATAAAAAAGATAACAAAATAACGTGTTACCTTGTTACTTGTAAGGAACGCTCACTTGCATACCGACTGTGATGTCCCATGCAGCAGGATTCACACACCCAGCGCTCATCTGCACAAAAGGGCAGAACAACAATATTACGGCGTCCGCTGAGTGCCTACCCCCCAGTAAAAACATTTCTTGTGGGAGTGCGCCTCACCAAGCTCTCTTCTCATAGGAAAACACAAAGCTGAGTGTATTCGGACAGCTGCTGCTACGGGGATGTCCCGCGGAGAACAGAGGGTGAGCTTTGAAGATCTTGACCTTCTGGAACAATAAAACGCCATCATCAAACGCTCTCCTGAGACAGACTTCTGACCCACGCGTCCAAGTGTCTGCTCCACATCAGTCCTGTTAAACTATAGGGAGCACTGGCTTTGGAAACACCATCGATACAGCGAAAAACCAGAATGTTGTTGCCATAAATGTGAACGTCTAAAGTAAATGAAGTTGAAAGGAAAATTGATTGGAAAGAAGTTGAAGCTCAAAGGTCCTTCCCAGTACCCACCTCTAAACCTGCTCCGGTTACGGAAGTAAAATGTTACCAGTCAGATTTCCCATAATTCTTTTTATAAAATTACAACCATTAAAAGGTTAAAGGCACACGTTCGTTTCAGCCTGCAGCCCAGATAAAGACCATAGGGAGGAGTTGAGCTTGGCAACGTCCCTCCTCCTTTATTAACAGCTACTCTCACCTCTGGGTAAAAATCTACTTTAAAGGAATAGGCCACCGTTTTTTCATACTGAGATATATGTTCTTCCCTTAGCTTAGATGAGTTGATGTGAACCTGTATGGTCAAATGTTGTTAGCATTTAGCCTCTCCCAGCAAAGGTATAGCTCCAAACTGGGATTGACGTTAGAAGCTACAAAGCTGTTCCACGTTTTCCCTATTTAAATCCAGTTACGCGTAATGTTACACGATCCAAGTAAAGTGACACAAAATTAAAACATGTCGATTTCCTAAGCGGATAAAAAGGGGCACTCTATTGTGAGACGTAATAACACCTGGGTTACTTCTAAATCTGCGCAGTAATATTGTCGAGGCTAACAACATTTGCGTGACTGAGCGCAGGCATAAAGACCAGACAGGTAACTCAACTCATCTAAGCTAAGGTAAGAATGTAAAAATGGTGGCCTATTCCTTTAAGAGTCTTTGTAGTTTTTACAAAAGTATTTGCATTTATTACAAAACTGTTGCCAAAGCCTGATGAAGCCTTTTGGATGAGACAATTCATCTGCAGAGTACAGAAGATGACTCAAGATGACTCATGAAAATATTTAAAATGCTTGTATTTTATTCTAGTCATTATACAAAATGTTACCCGATGTGGCATAAAAAAAAAAAAGGGAAGTTTATGTTCAAATTACAATTCAAATTGTAAGTTAAAAAAGCAGATTAACTTTTTAAATTTTGTTTAAATTCTTTTATTGAACTCCCACAAAATCCTATGGGAAAAACGAATAGAAATAATACATCTTGGGGCCGGTTTCAAAGCTGACCAAACTCTATACCATAGATGACTTTACGAAGTCCCAAATTAATATATCAAAAGCTACACATATTTTTTGCTTAATTATGCACAATAAAGGAACCACCAGAGTCAATACAAACTACCTATTGGGCAAACCTAACAGGAGTTTGACCTGCCAGCCATCTTATCCGGGTATGTGTACAACTGTACATTCAAATTAGTGTCATTTTGTCAACGTGCTACAATCTCGCTAATCCGACTGCTTGTGACAGACACAACATTCAAAGCAAGTTATAACCAGTAATAGGAGGATTACAACAGACTGAAGCCGCAGGACTAAATAAGCATTGTGGGAGAGCCATGCCAACATAGTGAGTGTTTTGGAACCTGCCAGCTGACACACTTTGCTCATCACCCAGCGCTGCGGCGGCCTCCTGTCTCTGACCACATGTTAATCTTTACAGGCCGCTCAAGGAAGTGGTGTTGACAGCCGCGATTTGAGGTCACCAAGGGGTCAGGGGTCAAGCACTTCCTGCTGACATGAAAGCACATCCCAGCACACCTTGCTCTCCATATCTGTCATCCATCGGCCGGGCCATCTGTACGTACATAATCTGGGGCTCACAGGCTCCAAACAAAAGCCATGTGTTAATTACCTTTGAAGGTGTAATGACTTCGCCGATGTTCATCTGGTTTTCAAAGAGAACAGGTTACGCTTCGCAGTTGCACTACAGTTGTTCACTATTACTTGTACCTGCCTGGCATGAGCGTTTTTTTTCTTTTTTCTTTACAAGGATAAACAGACCCTTTTCTTCAGTTTCTAAAACTCTTAGCTCCACTCTCACTTCAATAAGTTAATTAGAGAGAAAGTTGTAGCCCGCTGGAATTAGGGGCTACACCTGTCATCCAGATGTGAGGGCATTCACGCTGATGGAATTTCTCCTATTCCCCTCCATTACTACCAAGCAATTACAACATTATTTATTTGCTGCAGCGTTTGCTTCATCACACAAGCAGCTCATTGACCAACCAAAGGCATGTTAAGGAGATACCAATGACATTAAGCCATCAAAGCGGGAGACAAAATCCGCTCCTTAGTCATCAGCAAACATGAAATGCGGTGTCCTCCTGATGCTTTTGTTCTCGTGAGTAAAACCTGACTAACACTTTCATCTTCCCATAAATGACCGCAATCTTCCGGCCACAGGAGAAAGGAAAGAGGGTGAGGCCTCCCATATTCCCAAACGGATATGTTACCTTGTTTTGAATAAATGTTTCCACAAGCCAACCACAAAGTGACCTCAAAAACAAAGATCTTTGTGGGAGGATAATCTGATTTCAAGCTATTTAAACAGTGTCTTGATTTGTTGATTCTCGTTCCCACCAGCTACTGATGGGTTTATTTGTGTGCAAAAAGGGGGCATCTCAATGTTTCAAAGAGTTAGAAAGTGTCCATCCCACCTCAGTCTCCAATGTAATGCAGCTATGCTGGACATCCTCTTTCCTCTTGGAGTATAAACATACACAGGCAGCTCTCCTTTGAAAGTCCTCATAGTCAGTTTCCAGTCAGGGGATGGTCAGCCGCCCGCAGACACCTCCTAGTCCCAGGCTAGACTCTGTGTAATGTGGGCAGAAAGCGATGTTTGCATCTGACCAACAGGTGAGGACAGGAGGTCATCGTGTGAATGTGGGAGATAAAAAGAAAGATGGTTAGAAATTTGCCACTAAAGCAACATCAACCAACTTTTCTTTTTTACTTATTCCTTACTCTTGCTCCTATCCCAGAAACTCTGGGCCTGAGGGGGTAAACCCACCATGAACAATGTAATGAGTAAAACCATTCACTCTTGCATTTAGAGGAGAGATTCAGCCAATGTCCAACCTGAGGACCAAATTCACAAGATCTTTATAGTCTGCTTCACTATGTTTCCACTGTTGTGGGATTTTCGTGGAGAGTATGAAAACTGTATATTTATTTAAACTTTATGGTAAAAGCAATGAGAAAAAACAATGCTTCCATTTGCCCTTGTCATTTGGTAAAATTGTGCAATTATACAATTTTCCCATTAGAGTAAATGGGGAGTTCTGGCCATCGCTACGGTAACGCCATGAAACATATGACAAGGGTTTCATTTACTTTTTTGATTGGAACAACCAAATGGAAATTTCTGCCAAATGTTGAAAATTTCCACCAAACTACGTATTTTACTCCCCATGTAAATGTTATTATTGCTATTATCACACCTATTTATTCCTTTTTTCCCCTTTTTTTTATACATATCAGAGCAAATGGAAACATTGCTTTTCTGATTGCATATTTAACCATCTTCTGGGAAGAGCATAGCAGATGAATATAATCCGTCTAATTCTCCAGTAAATGAACAAGAATAGTAGGGACAGAAGGCATGTGTGGCTTAGCTGTGAGTCTTGCCTGGATACCTCCTTGTGTGTCTCTTTTTTGTTTCCTGTAGCTCCTCTTGTGACGCCTCCACTGTGCTGCAGGTGTGGGGGGCTCTGGGTGCCTCTTCATGTAATATAAATGTCCAATTACAACAGACATATGGAGGTTTAGCTGTTGGCTTTCACACTGATATATCTAACTTGTGCAACACATATTAAAAAAGTATCACAAAAAGGTTTTGAACAAAAACTGCAAAACGTCACTTTCCAATGTCCATGTTTCAGCTACGAGGGCAGCAAATGGATGATTACTGAGAAATAGCCCCTAATCCACCATCTTTAAGTGGTATCCAGCATAAAAGCCCACATGAATATTCCCCAGTCCTTTGAAGTGACATTTAGTGTATGCAGATTTGAAAATAAATGGTACACCGCAGTACCGTTCTTAACTATGGGTGTAAATGGGGACATGATGATTTCAGATTCCTGGGTGAAAATTCCCAGGCCTGGAAGAAGCCATGGAAAATAATTAAGTAGCAAGTGATGTCACTATGATGAAAGGCAGCCTGTCAGACAGTTGGCGACGATGGGTGTCTCTTTGCCACAGCCCACGATAGACCAAAATATGACATCAAAGCAGGTAGTAGGGGCCAGACCATGCCACTGGCACCAAGTATTGTCTTCTTCGATTACAGAAGACCCTTTTTCACATCGAAAGCATAAGTGAAAATGGTATACTGATGTTGAGAGGGTTTCATACTGTAACGTCTGCGTTTTTCAGGCTTTTTTTTAAAGTCTTCACAACACGTTAGCATTAGTATTTTATAACTTAAAAGGATTTAAACTAATTTCTGATCACTTAAAATGCCTGGACACCAGCAACAACAGTTCAAATAAAGACAATAAAAAACAATAGTTGCCAGCCATAGGGAGGAAAAAGTAATAGTGAAAGCAATTTGACCACCAAAACGAGTCTGGTGAAAGTCTGGTTTCTGAATGATGTTTTCCCTACACCACAGAAGGAGTATTTTACTCTGTATAACTGAGAACTATGCATGTTTATGGAAATGCAGGTGATTCACACGCACACAAGATGCCTGGACACGTCTTCAGCTGTTTCAGTGGTGAGTGAAGCTGCTTAATTAACGCTAAAAACAGCCATAAAAAAAGAAACGCATTAGACAGGACGCAATTTTGAGCACAGGTGTCTGGACTCATCATCAGCTGGCGGGAACAGACAGACTGAATTTGCAGGATTACCTAACCATGAATGAAACACAAGGCTAAAAGCTAAACAAAGGTTTAGGCAAACTTAATCTCTTTCATCACATTTTCTACGTGACAGTACCATCTATCATCATGACACAAATTGACTAATGACCATGTTTTACAGCAGGGTGGGGATTTCAAGTAGCGTGACGGGACATAATAAATAATGCATTGTAGCTCTATATTGCCCTGACCTGTAATGAGGGCTTTCCATGTCCTTTGGCAAATTTGAGACATAAACATATCCAAGACTTCATTCTCCTCCCGTCTCATCCGAGATGCAAGGGAAAGATGACTGTCGCCCTTCTGATGGTAATAATAGCAGGTCTAGTATAGTAATTGGTTCTGCTCCCTAACTCTGTTGCTACCTTGCAGATGGCACCGTGCGCGATGATTCAGACATGGCACGAATGGAAAACTCCTTAAAAAGGACCAAAAGGTACTCCCTAAAGGTCAGGCACTCCCCTTGCATCCTCTGGCATACTATTAAACTGTTTAAAAACATCCCCCCACACACACACACACAACATCCTTCTCTGTTCTTGTTTGCAGCAATCACTCGAGATGAAAGGCCAAACAGCTGAGCAGAAATAGCAGGAATAGTTGGTTACCCTGTGGTGCCAGAGACTAGACCCCAAATGCAAAAGCTATGTCCTATCTTGAAAGAGTTCATTTTTATCAAACAAGGCATCATCTGCAACCAATAGACGGCCTTACGAAATGAGAGCCTGCAGGACAGATGTCTCCATGCCGCTCTCTCCCTCTCTCAAGCCCCGACCGTTTACATCCATGGGCTTCGATGGCACCTCTTGACTTAAGTCAGGATCAAGGCTGTTTACGGATTCCCTGGGAAATATCAGGACCATGTGGAACAGGCACATAAAAGAGGGGCACTCCAATGGTATGTTAACACCCAAAAAGACGATGGCGCAGGCTTCTTGTTTGGAGTTTTAAACAATATGACCCCAAAAATGAAGCGAGATTGGCTTTCAAGGGGACAGCAAACAGAAGCTGAAGTTCTGAGGCATCTCAAAGTCAGAGTATTTGGACTGAAATTTCATCAAGGGTGCATATGAAGCTTTAATATTGGATAAAAAATATTTAGATGAAGAAATGTCAATACAAATTTTCAATCAATAAAAAAACCACCAAGACTTTCAACAATACTTCAGTCTAATTCAACTCATCTGTGCTGTGTTATTAGAGGTCCGGATCCTCCTTTGTCCTGGCCTTTAGCAGATTTCCACACTCAAACACTTTGTGGCATAATACCACTAAGTCTGAGGCTTTGCTATTGTGACCTTTATGGGATTTACAGCTGCGCTTCAGTCATCCCAATCCCTAACCTGATATCATATGTTTTCGGCTTGGACTGTCTACCGTGCGCACACTCCACTTAGGGTGGCAATTTTCAGGAATTTAAAAGACGGTTTTCGATGATATATAAAAGCTTTATGGATGGTGATCTCCGCTTTGTTCTCCCAATGAGGACCTCCACCTGTTTCTGATGATGTGAGCCAGAGCCTGTCCCTTTCAAGAGGCTGATCCCTCCTTGATCTCTTTGATGTAACCTGACCTAACAGTTCCAACTTGCAGGATTTGATGATCGCGGATGGACCCCGGACAAAAGCATGTGCGAATCAAAACTAACAGGCACAAGGGGGGAAGATGGAAATGTGTGAGCAGAACTGACACGGCTCTGATGTATCAGGCAGGCGAGCGGTCACATGATCAATGCTGCCAGCCTGGACTTAAGCAGTAAAACCTGTGGATCTGAGAGGGCACATGCAACTGATCGGAGATGAAAGACAGGCTTTGACTTTCACAGGAGGCCTGGAGTGGCGAGGGGGGCCGGAGGGGGCAAAGGGGGCACTTTTAGGGGAACTGCCATTAGAACAGCTGGGTCATTCTGAATTGACCTAATTCTAGGATTAATCCATTCGGACCAGCAAGGTTTGAGCAGCTTGACGAAAAGGAGGTGAAGAATGAATAGGAGAAAATCTAATTTCAGGGTTTTCCAGGTATTTTAAAATCCTTTTTAACGATTGATAACTGTAAAATGTATATCTAATTTATATACAAAGCTATTTTGTATTTGCACAGAAGTTGTCAAGTAAATACAGACACCAATGTTTCTTGCTGTTGGTTGACATAGCCATAAACAATACTCGGGGATAACCCATTGCAATTTTCTGCTCTTCATTTCCCAGTCTCACAGACATCACCTGACCTTGATGCTTAATGGGACATTCTGACACAGAGGCGGAGCATTTCCCGAATTGTAGTGTGTGTGTGACAGAGCAGCATCCATCTGAGAGCCATTTAAGGGTTGTATTTTGGGGGATGACGTGTGATAGAACAGGAGGTATGTATGGGTCAAAGTGACTAGGCTCAATCCTCGATATGCAGAACCTCTCCACATGTTTTAATCTATACAAGAATCTGTTTGAAGCTTCCAATGAAAACCATCGGTTCTGCTGGTGACTTCATATCCATCTTACCTGGCTCACAGCACTTTAACATCCTTCAGGTGAACTGATTAACCACGGGGCTCTAGGCCTGGTTTGGCCATAGTTAAGTCTTTAAAAGGGCATAGGGTACAAATGTGTGTGTGTTTTTATTTATTTAGAGATATTATTTATATTATATTTGAATATTGGAGTTAAATATGTCTATTTATTTGATCAAGTTTGTCATATAACTGTCATAAATAGTCATAAAGACACTTTCTAAGAGGATGTAGCTATTTATTTATCTACAATGTGTATTATGTATTAAAGACATATTCAGATTGAAAAGCTGTCTTCAGCACATTAGGATGCTCTGTTTGGCTGAAAATATACACCAGAGCAAGAAGAAGAAGAAAAAAAGTTAGGACCTGGCAGCAGTGGGAGGGAAGAAGGAGAGGCTGCAGAAAAAGAGATGGTTGCTTTGATCTCTGTAAGCTCCATCATGAAAAAAAAGAAGAAATCCTGAACCTACAAAAGCTGTTTAAGGAGTAAATGAGATTAATTCAAATGAGGTCATATGTGTTTGTAAGGTGCGATGTTAAATGATTTCAGTTTCAACGGACAAATCAACGATGTAAGGCGTGTTTCCTGCTGGATTTCGGAGCAAGTGTGTAACAAGATGCGTATTCTCACTTCATAAATTTGTGGCGGAATGGGAAATGGGCATTTCAATGCCAATAAAACCCACCACATCAAATAAAAAAAAGTAAAAAAAAACGCGGATCAAAAGGACCAAACGCACGGACTTTTTTCCCACTATAAATTCAGAGGGGGTAGATGGTGAGGGCTGGTGAGGGGGACGTCTGCCACGCTTGATCATTCCCCGAGTCCTGCCCCGCTTCTGCGATTGGCTGGACGGACAAACGAGGGGGGAAAGTTTGAATAAAATACAAAAAAATACATGCGCATGGCACGAGTGTTGTCGTTCTGGCTTGTGTGCTCCATCCTGCAGCGCACCACTTCGAGGAGCTACTAGAACACATAGCGGACTTTAGTTGACTTGGTGCGCTTCTCGGAACGGGAAAAGTGATAGGCTATATACAAAGCCGAGCGCATTTCGCCCTCTTTACACATTAGTCAAGAAGCCGAGAGAGAGAGAGAGAGATGACAGCCTTCAGAGTGCTCACATCCTCAGTGCTGATGCTGGTGCTGATGCAGTCCGGAGTTCGTTGCGCGCGGAGGTTCCGCGGTGGCCGCAACCCGCAACCGCGTCGCTCACCGCCTCCTCCCACTCACCGCGCGGACCGAGGGGAGGCCACGGAGAGCTTCCCGCTGGACTTCACCGCAGTGGAGGAGAATATGGATAACTTCATGACTCAAGTGAAGAACCTTGCGCAATCCCTCTACCCCTGCTCTGCGCAAAAGCTCGACTACGACATGAAGTTACATTTTTTGAATAACACGTCAGTCACCTGCAACGATGGAAGCCCTGCAGGGTATGTACACTCAAGGACACCTGTTTGCGGCTATGGCGACAAATAACATGGGGCTGTTTGAACAAGTTGGAAAAGTGTGTTTAAACATTTCAGATCACTGGGGCAAAACATAGTAAAATACTGTAGCTTTGTATCAGCGAAGCGGATAACCTCTATCAAGGCAATAAAATGGTTACTCTATAAAGTTGCGACTTTTGCGAAGTGTTGGCAATCTTTGAACACGGGAGCATAGCCTTTTGTATTTACTCACTGATTCGTCTTTATTATAAAAAATACGCATATAGACCTTTTCATAGCTTTAGTCATTAAATATACAGGCTACAACACAATACAGTCACTGGTGTTTTCAGTCGGCTACTACATAAAGGACACTGTCACTGTCTGTCATATAGCCCACTGAAAGCCTACATTATTGCATTAATGCCAGTCGAGCTTTGTGTGTATTTCTTGGACCAGTTTGATAATGGTCCTAAAACGGTTAAAAAGCCCGTCTGTATGGATTTAGTGTGTGGACTAATTCCTGCTAAATCCCAGAGTGCTGCTGGTGAAAGCTCTTGGATGTTCTGAAGCATCCAGTTCCTGGCAGATGGCAACTTCATTCATAGCATTTATTCCTAATCCAGAAGGACAGTGACAATACAATACTAACTCTTCATCTGCAACTATGTCTGCAATAGCAATATGTGTTTCAGAGCGGCTCAGACAAAACAGATCTGCACTTTCTCAATGGTTGCTCATATTCGGCACTTGAGTTCATCTCATTAATCGTGTTGGGTTGAAACAATGTCAAGGCATTATTTCTTCACAAATAATCCAGGGCAAATTTATTTATTTTTGAGTCAATACTGCACTTTGATAACAGTACACAGGCGCATTGACTTCATCTATAGGGACATACATAGATATATACCTTTCTTTCAGTCCTCAGAAGGCTAGCAGCCAGTAGCAAAACATAAAGGAGTTAACAAGCATCTCCTTATCTGTCAAACTTAAAGAAAGTTACACATATACAGAAGATATGAGACAGAATGTTCCCACTTGGATTAAGACATTACTACTTGATTTGCTTAAAATGTCAAAAGCTGTTCAATTTAAACTGATAACTATCTTCTACACAACTCAATACTCTTCAAGACTTTAACATGTTGATGTAGCGTCTGTGTTATTCTCTCCAACATCTGCTGCAATATTAATTTTTTGATATATCTTGGTCTGTAGATACTATCTGAAAGAATCTCGGGGAAGCAGACGCTGGCTGATATTTTTAGAAGGTTGGAATAATTAAGATCAAATAATCGATTGGATCTTTTACCTCTATGTCTAAATTTGAATTATTTGTGTTCAGGCGGCTGGTACTGCTTCAACAAAGAAAACTGTGACAGCCGATATGAGACCATGAGGCGGCTGATGAGCTCATCCAAGTGGCCCCAAACCAAAACAGGTGAGCCCGGACCAGTCTGTGTATATTCAGTGGGTTAGCAACCCCTGAGTGATGTGGTGATGTAAGCATCCAGATCCTACTTAAACGTGCTGGTAATTAAAAGGGCTATGCATGTTCATCTGCCATACCCAGTCATAATGTTGCAGCAGGACAGGGCTACCTGGCGCCCGCTGCTGTAGAAAAGGAGACACCTCCCTCAGTCCTTGCTGCGTAATAACTGTAATCCATGTTGTAATGATGATGAGGAGGAAGAGGATATGTCTGGGAGTGCCACAATACTAATAATACATGTCAATCTGCGGCTGTAGGTACAGGAATCCTGTCTCCGCTTCCTGAGGAAAACCCTCATTGGTGGAACGCAAACATGGTGTAAGTCCAAGTGCTTATTTAAGTTTGCACAATTTTTACAGACTATTAAAATAACCCTATTATGTTGCTTGTGCAGGTTCATTCCATATTGCTCAAGTGATGTGTGGAGTGGGGCCTCATCCAAAACAGAACAAAGTGGTTATGCTTTTATGGGATCTCTTATTATTCAAGAAGTCGTAAAGGACCTGCTAAGTAAAGGTCTAGACAATGCAAAGGTTCTTCTTCTTGCAGGAAGCAGGTAGGTTGCATTTATTACTCTGTCCTTTGACTTCAGTGTTGCAGTATATCCACCTCTTACATTAAAATGACTTACAAACGCAGTGCTGGGGGAACTGGAGTTCTGCTCAATGTGGATCGCGTGGCGGAGCTTCTGGAAGGACTTGGGCACACGACCATTCAAGTGCGTGGTCTCGCTGATTCTGGCTGGTTCCTGGACAATAAGCAGTACCACTTCACTGACTGCGTGGACACGGTCAGCTGTTCACCGACGGAAACCATCAAGCGAGGAATCCAGTAGGTCTACACGCAATAAAATAAAAACACAAAGAAGTAATGTTGCATATTTACTCATGCCATGACTATTGGTTCTTTCAGATACTGGGGGTCAGTGGTCCCAGAGAGTTGCAGAAAGAGCTATGAAGGAGAAGAGTGGAACTGTTTCTTTGGCTATCGAGTCTTCTCATCAATAAAAAGTATGTTTGATCTCAAAGTACAACGCACATGTATTAGCCTTGCCTGCGGACACATGGAGCCCATTGTCTGTGTGATACTGTACACATTTAAGTGTTTTAAGCCAACGTCTTTCTCTGCAGGCCCAGTCTTTGTGGTGCAGTGGTTGTTTGACGAAGCTCAGCTGACAGTGGACAACATTCAACTAACAGGACAGCCCATGCAGGAAGGGCAGTGGCGATACATCCAAAACCTGGGAATTGAACTGAGGAAGACACTGAATAATGTCCCGTACGTCTAACTTTAGGATTTAATTGATTGTCAGTGTTGTCAGTGAATGTAGTTTTGATGACAGTTTTTTTTTTTTCCATTCTAGGGCAATGTTTGCACCAGCGTGTCTATCACATGAAGTTATTACAAGAACGTAAGTAGAGAATTGTGTGTTTTGCAAAACTGTTCATGATAAAAAATACCACAAATATGTAAAAACATACAATAATTTAATTTAATTAGGCGCACAAGTTTGTGAGACAAAAGATTATGTAAGAGAATGATTGGCTCTCTTTCTTGACAGCTGTCAAATACTGACCTTGAGCGCCTTATGTGTTTTCCACTTGTGAACTGACAGCGCCCTCTTGTGTTGGCTTGCAGGTACTGGATCGACATCCAGGTAAAGGGAACCTCTCTGCCCCGGGCTTTGCACTGCTGGGACCGTAGTCTGCAGGACCACAGGAACAACAAAGCTCCACCAAAAGGATGCCCTGTGCATTTGATTGACAGTTGCCCTTGGCCACACTGTAACCCCACCTGTCCCACCATCAGAGACCAGTTCACTGGGCAGGAGATGAACGTCATCCAGTTCCTCATGCATATGGGCTTTGACGTGCAGAAGATGGCTCAGCAGCAGGGCATGGACCCCAGTAAACTGCTGGGCATGCTCAGCAGTGGCAGCTAAAACAGACATAGATACAGTTTGCTGAAGCTAAGCCCACAGAGGAGTGGCTTGTCACTGTGGCCACTCTTGATACTGATACCTCCTATTCTCTTATTGGCCCAATTCTATCTGACCTCATTATCATCACACGTTTTATTTTTTTATGTTTTGTTGTGGCTTCTCACGACTGGCACAGTCTAGCCATGAGACATCCCAATGACAAGGCACAACTTTCTGCTACATACAGTATAAATTATCTGCTTTGTGAAAGAAAACAGAAAACTATGAATGTAATCCAGTTTTAAGGATATTTATGTTAATATAATGTTTTTGGTTCAGATCAACTTAAGCCATTGTCATTTTGATAGAGAACATGTTTAAGACTTAACGATGCTGTTTTCTCAGTGGTAATAATAGAGATTATAGTCTTCAAAAAAAGGGTTCATTGACAGTTGTACTTACATCTCATCAAAGTATTCAGCATCAGACAGACATGTGGGCCTACGAAGAGGCATGAAAAGCACTGGATTATAGGGACAATTACATAATTAGATACATGTAAATTTGTTCTAGTACACACTATAGACTCTTTTATAAAAGTGGATTAAAGAACCAAATGGACAGTGTCAGAAAATAAGGTTAAGGTGTACTTTTTAGTCCCCGTAGGGAAATCTGTCCTCTACATTTGACCCATCCCTCAATGGCGCTGGGGCAACCTATGAGTAACAGTGGGCGACTACAGCGTAACACCCAGGGATCCATCTCCAGATGTTGAGCCAGGCTAGACTGTCAGAATCATCTGGCTGGAGGATTACCCTATTGTGCGTGTCTTTGGTTGATGGGGGAAACCGGAGCTCCCGGAGGAAACCCATTAAGACGCGGGGAGAGAACAACGCAAACTTCACACTAAAAGGCCTGCACGGTCCGGGAGTCGAACCCGGCAATACACGAAGCACCTACACGAACAAAATTATCGTGAAGTGCCACACAGCCCACTTTACGTCACAGTGCTAAGGAGGGCCTTGACCATGGTGCCAGTACTGTCCTGTTTCCTATACCTCTGAACACCTTCTTCTACAAACAGGGTCCACTCATTCAAGTCAATGCAATGGACATTTAAAGGGAGACATATTGTGTATATTGTAAAAGGTTTTTCTAAGTGTACAATACAGTTACTCCTTATAGTATTTCAAAATACAGATAATATAATTACATGTCACATACATGTTTTAAAGACCTCTATCATTTACACTCGAAGGAAAGGTATGGCTAACTGTAATTTTATTCTGTAACATATTTTTAACAGTAAAGCTACATTGGTAATTTACATATTTATTTTGTTATGTAAATCATATTTATAATTGCTATTTTCACAGAGAATTGATTCTTTGTAAATTGTAAATATATTGCTGCTTCTTATTTGTGTTGACTGCATGTCTTTGTATCAGCCCCACAGGAGAATACACACTGCATAAATTACTAGTGACATGTTTCTTTTATCCTTGTTATGTGTGTAGAATATTGTGGCTATACATTGTCACAATTTTCACCAGAAAAAACGAGAAAAAACAAAACTTAACAGCAGCAGACAAGAGGCATAAAAGCTATGGTCAAGCTGGAGCAATAGATATAAAATTACCAAATGGAAAGATATTATGTATTTCTTGCTCCAATCACACAGCCTTTAGACCCTGATGCCAACCTGTGTTCAACTTGAATATAGTTAGGGGTGGGGGATGTAAATGGATCAGACCCTGTGACGATATTGTAACTTGAAGAGTCTGCCAGATTATGATTCATTGTTTGATGGTCCTATGTCCACATGCTGTCGGCTTTCCCTCAACCATTCCTCTATTGGTTAGACTTTCAGTGATTGACAGGTGGATTTTACCAATCACAGTGACGTCTCAACTCTCAGAAGAAGCTGACTTTGAAGTGTTTGAAATGAATGTGTTTGAAAAGCAAATGAATATCACAGATGCAGGTATTTTAAGAAACGGCAACTTCCAAATCACATCTCCAGTTCAATACTGTCATCTCTCATGTATAATCATGGCAGTAGACCTGTGTGTAATTTATTCCACTAATGGAAGTCTTAGCCTGCCTCCCTGTCATTACGTCGGGTATAAATGCCAGTTTCTGTCTTGAAGCGGCCTCTCCGGGTGCTCCCAGAAACATGACTCTCAAACTGCTCGCCACATGTCCACAGCCTCCCACTCCTCTGTGGAATATAGACCCCCTATTTATAGCACTGTGAGGCCTGTGTAACCCTGGGCTCAGCCACCAATCTACACACTGCACATGGGGCAGGCAGACATGAGAGAGAGGGTGTGTTTTTGTAAGCCCAAAGGAGAAGACGAAATCCACAAGAGACAGACAGTGAGAGCAGGACAAAGAACAAGCGTCAAAGATCTATTTACAAAGTGTTCTTATGCTACTTATGCCAAGAAAGTACAGGAGGTTTCATTGACAGGACACCAAACTGGAGCACCTGTTGTTATTGGAAGAGCAGACTTTGGATGAGAAAAGACCCTTGACATTTACTGGAGATGGACTTGATTGAAGACTCAATTTTAGTGGATATACACTTCGGCGCTGAGGTATTTACAAATACCTTTATAGAAAGTGAGATTTTCACAGAGTTGGTATATGCTGTGCTTTTGTATGGGGCACTAACATGCCAAGCTGAATAAGTCGACATAAAAAAAACTGTAATTACAAACCTAGCTCAAGTAAAACTTTGTAATTAAGGGCTAACTATAAAAAGAAACCAAGGAAGGGAGAGGCCAGTGAGAAAAGCAGGCCACAGACAAGGCAGCCAAAGACGCCTGGAGACAGGACTTCCATCAGCCTACTTCAGAGATCATCATGGATGCTCACGGAGGACACTACCTCAACAAAGAGGCCGTTCTTTCACCTTTGGGCCTTGCTCGCATGAGCCAACTGCTCCTGGGGTGCGCCATAATAGCCCTTGTGGCCCACAGTGCGGGCTACAGCGCCTCCTACGGGACATTCTGCATGTTTGTGTGGGGCTTTTGCTTTGCAGTGACACTGGTGGTGTTCACATTGGACATTACAAGACTCCACGCCTGTATGCCAATTTCCTGGGACAACTTCACAGTTGCCTTTGCCATGTTGGCTACACTGATGTACATTACAGCATCTGTGGTCTACCCGGTCTACTTCATTGAAGAGTGTGAAGATGAGAGCTGTGAGAGCCTGTACTATCGTATTGCAGTGACTGTTTGCTCCTGTATCTGCTGCTTTCCTTACGGAGTGGAGGTGTTTCTGACTCGAGCTAAGCCCGGAGCTGTGGTGGGTTACATGGCCACTATCTCAGGTTTGCTGAAGGTGGTCCAAGCCTATGTGGCCTGTATTATTTTTGGAGCCCTGGCTCATGACTCTGAGTACACACTCCACATTGCCACTCAGTACTGTGTGGTCGTGTACAGCCTGTGCTTCTCCGTCACTGTTGTCGTGATCATATTGACCGTTTCAGGCAGGACCGCTGCACTGCGGTTCCCCTTTGACCGCTTTGTAGTAATATACACCTTCTTTGCTGTGATCCTGTACCTCAGTTCAGCACTCATCTGGCCAATCTTCAGCTTCGATAAGAAGTATGGTAACACCAGTCGACCTGAGGACTGCCCAAGAGGGAACTGTCCCTGGGATACTAAGCTGGTAGTGGCAGTATTTACAAATATCAACATGATTCTATACTTTGTTGATCTAATTTATTCCCAAAGGATCCGCTTTGTCTCAGGTTCAGCTGTGTGAGAAACTCCTCACCCTAAATATTCTTTAACCACAACTGGGTCAGAGGGGAGGACCTCACATCCTTTAGGACTAGAGGTTTTGCTAAATGCAGTATTAAATCCATGTAGATGTTTTTGCTTGTTAAGTAATAAAGTAAATGTCTTACCTGCTTAAGTGAAATAGCTGTATCAATCAAATTGACTCCATGTGTGATCTGCTCACACATAATGCTCCTCCTCAAAGTGGACTATGCTGTGCTGTTACTGCCGAGGTGGACCTAACAGAGACATATAATGTATTAAACAGTATTATTGCTTATTACTGGTGACATGGACACATGGACTTCAACAAGCAATGTGATAGTATTATTTTATTGTGCACTGGAAATTGTTGTTTGTGAACCTGTTCATATATAGCCATAGAATGATAATAAACTATTGTTTGACAGACTGCATTTAGTTTCGACCATATGAGCTGTCTCATTATCATCGTGTGAAACTCATGCTGTCCTTTATGTCTCCTTGGGTGCGAGGAAGTATCTATGTGCTGGTTTTCCTTTTGGTAAGCGGTTATTACATTAAATGTAGTATTCTCTTCAATGTTGAAAAAACAAAACAACAACACTTACTTTTGCCTTTGGTTCACAATTACCAACAAAATGGCCTGCACTTGCTTTTCAGGCCTTTCGCCAGCAGATGATAGTAAAGGGCCGCAGCCAACTCTCTGCCCACAGGGCCAACCTGATGCAACTGTTCTGGTTTGACGAGCCCGCCCTTCTTAGCCAAAGAAAAGTCCTCAATTGGTTGAAAACTTAAGGCAACAATTTCTATTGGTTGTGACACTTGTCAATCAGTTTGTTTTTCAGCTACCGAAGGTGTCCACGTTGACACTTTGGTGAGTTTTGAAAGTTATTGTTTTACTTATCTGCCTCGACAGTTTATAATAACAATTATATGCTTCAGTTGGCATTCTTCTGTTTGAATATGTGTTTATGTGTCGGAGGCTCCAGTCGCTTGTGGTACTATTAATAGGACACTGACAACAAAAGATGAACGCTTAACTAGACGATAAGTGTATTTTTTTTCCTATTTGAAGGCATAATGAGTGTGGGCTTCATAGGAGCAGGTCAAGTGGCCCACGCCCTGGTCAGGGGCTTTACTGCTGCGGGTGAGTCATGTCTAGCCCACATACGGTGGCCTATAAGACACACTGTGTTATCGATGCGTGGTGATTGCAATCAGACTGATACACTGTACATTTATCCCAAAGGCGTGATTGCTGCCCACAGAATTACAGCCAGCTCCCCAGAATCAGACCTCCCTACAGTGCATGGTCTGCGGGTGGGTAGACCTCTAACCAATGCGTAACGATTGTGGCTACAATGTGATTGTTACCTGTAAAGCTTATGTTGTCTACATTGTAATAGAATGATCCTTGATTACTTCTTGAAAACTGAGAATGAAGGCAGCATGTGTACTAACAAAATCTAATATCTTCAGAAAATGGGTGTTAATGTTATTACAAGCAACAAAGAAACTGTGAAGAAGAGTGATGTCCTGTTCCTGGCTGTGAAGCCACACATCATTCCCTTTGTGTTGGATGAGATTGGACCAGATATCGAAGAGCGCCATCTCATTGTGTCCTGTGCAGCAGGTGTCACTATCAGCTCAATAGAGAAGGCAAGTAAGAGTTCATTATTTGGCCTGTCTGCTGCCATCAGGATTTCTGCACAGCCCTTTCAAAGGGGATGTTGGGATGTAGTTGTATTCCCTAACACATGATTAAAACTTGTGCACAAAGGTTTTGTCATGTAAGCACACTAATATTGCTCTTGATGCAAAATACCCTAGACAAAAAGACATATTGCATTTGTGGAGTAGTGACTTAATGATTGCTGTTTTCAGAAGCTGAAGCTGTATCGACCGTCTCCAAAGGTCATGCGTTGTATGACCAACACCCCTGTCGTGGTACGAGAAGGGGCCACAGTCTATGCCACTGGAACTCATGCGGAGTTGGAGGATGGAAAGCTTCTGGAGCAGCTAATGGCTAGTGTGGGCTACTGCACTGAGGTTGAAGAGGACCTGATAGATGCAGTCACAGGTTTGAGTGGCAGCGGCCCAGCCTATGTGAGTCATGCTAATCACATTTTCACAGTAGTTGATTAACTTCGTCCTAACGATGCTAAATGTTGTTTTGCAGGCGTTTATTGCTGTAGATGCTCTTGCTGATGGTGGGGTGAAAATGGGGCTGCCAAGGAGATTAGCAGTACGACTAGGAGCACAAGCATTACTGGTAAAATTGTATTTCAGTACATAGTGAAAAATGTCAACGATTAATTTACCTTCCTATTATATCTACATTCAATCATCATTTATCATGCAAGACCATATATGTTTACTTTGCATGGACCTGCACCTCATTTATGAATAACCAAACAAGTTCAATTCAAATCCCAAATCGCACATGTCCTGTTTGTTTTTGAAAGGGAGCTGCAAAAATGTTGTTGGATTCAGAGCAGCATCCTGGGCAGCTCAAGGACAACGTTTGTTCACCAGGGGGAGCCACCATTCATGCACTGCATGTCATGGAGAGCGGTGGTTTCCGAAGCCTCTTGATTAATGCTGTGGAGGTCTCGTGTGTAAGGACCAGGTGAGTTGAATTAAACACATTTACATATTGTTTTAATAAATGTTCTACATATAGATAGTGGAGATTAACAAAAAATAGTCATATATAACCACAGACTGAAAAAACATGGACGAGTTACAGTATTAGCTGCTGAAGCTGAGGGCTAATAGGACATGGGGGCAGACTTCAGATGGACAGTCCGTTAAATATTTTTGCCTCTCTTTAAGTCATCGATCACTCATTCTTATCATTCTTACCTCCACATGTTTGTCTCAGTACAGCATTGTCCTGTTTTGTTTCTTTTCGCTATTTTTATTTATATTTACGTCTTCTTCTAAATGTAGGCGCTGGCTCCAAAAACCAAGCCAAGTTGATAGCATAAATGAGCTTCAGCTAGCCTGCGCTGATCGCTTTGGGGGAATTAAGCCACCTTCACATAGTACATCGCTATTCTACAGCCAATGGATATAGAGAAATGTTATAAATAATAATTTAAAAAAAAGACAATAATCTGGTTCACATCATAAACAAGGATTCTAAAGAAAAGTGAAATCATGTTAGTAGCTTCACTTCATGTACTGTAGCATATTTAAAAACAACATTTGTGCAACAAGATAGCAATATAAACATTATAAATTAAGTGGAGTGCCTAAAGACAGGTGGAAATTAGCACTCGTGTTACAGCCTGTTACAATAGCCTCCCATCTGTCGTGTCTGAGGTTATTGTAAATCCTGCATGCACAGTCCCTGTTTGAAGTGAATGAATAACTAAAATGTAAAAATAAATTATAGAAATCCTACGGGACATCGTGTGTCTATTGAACAATAAATGTTGCTATTAAACATTTTCTTATTAATCGACTGTAAAGTGATCAGCAAAAATAAAACAAAACAAAAAACACAAAATATTTTGTGCTTGCTGTACAAAACAAATGACTAATAAATCTGTTCTTTCCCTCTCTTTTTTTTCAAAGGGAACTCCAGTTTTTGGCTGACCAGGAGAAAATCTCCCCAGCCGCCATTAAGAAGACAACTCTTGACAAAGTACTGCAGCAGCCAGGTGTTAGTGCAGATGCTGTTGGAGTTAGATCTCGTGGGATCAATAAGTTTACTGACGGTAGCGCACGACCCAAGAAGATCTGAGATGTTGCTGTTATTTTGCTGAATTTTGTATTGTGAGAATCCTTATGATGCAATATAGAAGCTAATACAGGTTTGACATTCAGATATGCATTAGACATATCAAATAGTAGCCTATTTAATAGGCCGTTTTAAGTCAATGTTGAATACCTTTTTTTTTTTGGGTGGTACTGGTGTTTTGTACGGGTATTTTTATATATTTGGGTATTTTCTGAATGGTATAAACATTTTTTATCAAACAAAACAAAAAACTGCACGTTTCTAAACTTGTCCCATTTCATCTACATCTACCTCTTTATTGAAATAGAAAATAAATGTATTTGTTTTTATGTGGGAAGCTATGTGTAGAGGTCGCCTTTTTAACTTAATACTTTTGTAATAAGTTACTTTAGTCAAAATGAAATAAATGTGTTATCTTTATATCTGTGCCCGTTGAGTTAAAATTACTCTTATCTTTTGAGGATAGAAAAACCTTGATGAATGGAGACACGTGACCAAACACGGTGACGTCTGGCTTCGTTACAAGAGAAAGGAGTCAACAAGGGAAGCAGGTTGGCATTTATTGGGAAACCGCTATCAGCTCGGTCTGTCTCCTCGAAGTTCCTCCAATGATTCTCCTTTCGGGTTACGACATCGAAAGAGGGCCTTAAAAAGTTTCATCTTCGGACAGGACCAGCCAGAACCTGGATAGCTCTTTGGTGAGCGAATAGCACTGGTGTTGTTGTGCTGAGTGTGCATGCCTTTGCCTCGCTGCTGACAGGCGCAGCTAGCTGTACGGGCTAACCGCGAAACAGCAGGATGCGTCAAGTTACCATTATGTGCGGATTTGAACTTCAAATTAAACTGCCATCATCATTGTGGTCAAAGATATAATGTCACTACGCCTTGTTTATAGACTAGTTTTGATATAAATGAGAATGCCGGCTTCCTACACCCGTGCGTAACTGTTGCGTAAAATGTGTAATTCCTTCACGTGAGTTTTTATTTTTTTAATTGTTAGTATTATCCGGAACTTAACTTAATTTGGTATAAATTGACCGTACTGTTACCATGCTTGGATGGCAGCTCATGTCTTGTATGCACATGTAAACTGATAAACATGCAAACTATAGATTTTATTATGACACCAACCGCAGAAATTCCCGCGTTTGGGGTAATTTGTCTACTGCTACAGACACGCACAGCGCGATGTTGATACAGTTGTAGTAGGACAGCACGGGGATTTCCTCGCTTGCTTGTTTGTAGGAGGGGAGTTGTTTGCCAAGCTGACAAGCCGGTGCTGTAGAACTGGAGACGGGAGTCGCGGAATGTCAGAACTGTGTTACGGGGTTGAAATTGTAGTAAAATAGTTGAGTGAGGTGTATTCGTGTATCTTTGCGCTTCTCTGGGGCTTGTCAACTCATGCGCTCCTTGCCGTCCAAACCTGCTGCTTCATCACCCCGTTGTGAGAAGGAGAAAGAGCAGGCAGTGGCAGCGGTCTAGCGAAGCAGGTTGGTTGCAATATTGTTTCTATACAATATAACTCTGTTAGCTTCCTCTAAACATTGTTTTGGGTTATTGTCAGCTTGCTTCTTTATTTCAAATGGTCTTGGTCGTGTATCGAATTGGCTTACCTGAATTGACAGGTAATTTAACCACTGGTTATACAATGGTAATGCCTAAGAATACTCGCCTTTCCGTCCATACCCGTGCGTAAAGGCGTTACAGCATTGCTGTTTTATTTTCAAGGAACAAACAAGCCGCGGTATTTTTTCATCATGCTGAATCATCACTATGATGTATTTACTCGTTCTCAGAATCCACCCCGAAATATGGCTCCACGGACAAAGGTCTGCTCGATAGATAAGGGTCGATGGTTATCACCAAGCTGCTGTTTCTAAGGCGATGGATCGAAAGGGTGCTGATTTGTCGTGAAGCCAGTCAAAGAAGCATGAGCATCAAGTGATGACCATCATGCATTTATCAATAGTCTCATCTACATTCAGCAGAGAATGTGCGTTATATTGCAGCGCTGTCATCATGTGCATCAACAAGCAGGACAGAGCGCATTTACACTAAGTGCTTAGGTGTCAACTGTAGAGTCAAATCAATTATTAGAATGCACAATAAGCAGTATATTATCCGGCTGTATAAATACAGCTGTCATTAAGGTTTTATCGTTGACGACATGTAATAAAGGTGCAATAACTAATCAGTAATCGATTACCATATGTTTTGAGAGAACAGGCCATGAATTATTAATGCCCCTTTTCGTCTGTTTGAACATGAACTCATGATGTTGTTTCTTTTAACTTTGTTTTAAATTGCATGACAATTAAGTCATTTGCATACTAATGTGTTGAGAAATTATGTAGGACAGTTCCTACATATTGGTAACAAATCAATGTATGTGTACTATTGTGAACATGTTTGTTTGGACGCTTTTAAGGCACTGTTTATTTTCCTTCTGCCCTTTTCCTGTGTGCACACGTCATTTCTCATATTTTGTGTTGGCAGCTGCTCTTGTTTCCCTATGTGGATCATGATGAAATTTGCTGCCTATTAGAGAGCACGCTCATAGAGGGTAGGTAATGAATTATCCATGGAGAATCTCTTTGCAATTTGAAAAGTCACCTTGGAAACTATTGGGTGTCTATAGGCAGCGCTAAACAGATAGAAGTTGCCCATTCTTGCTCAGATATTCACCTTATTTCATCATCTCTCTTCTTGTGAGCGGGGCATTGAAGTGTGTTTAGCAGACAGGCCAGCCTCGCATCAGAAGACTGGGCTTTTGCAATAAAGCGTAATGCCCGACCCTGCCTTTCTCTGCAGGTAACAAGAAAAGATGAGGGCCCTTATAAGATCCGGATACGGCTGGCAGCGGTGTGTGGATGGAGACTGGGAGTGTCTGATCATCCCTGAGATTTATTGCGTCTTGCATTGAGGTAGCAGTTATAAAATAGGACCAGATGCCATGGAGGTGAACCAAGTGAGTGCACAACTCATACCCACTGGCATAGTGTAAAATGGGCAACGGGGGGGGGGGGCTCGGAGAAGAGGACATACGAGGTTGACGAAACATGAGGCAAGACTTCAGCCTAGTGTACGGGCCGGCCACCAGCACCTCTGTATAGCCAACACAGCTGTGCCTTGGGAGCAGTTACGCCTATTCAGGACAATTAATAGCCTGCAGTAAGGAACACAAATGTGGGATTTGTCCACAAAAGTGCTGCTTAAGCTGCACAGGGAAATGGGAATGCCTGGAAGGAAGGGAGAAAAAGATCAATATACTTTTTTTTTCTCCTTTCTGCATCAGGGAGGGAACGCTGGTGATGAAACCCCTTGCAAGTGTAGCGCGGATTATGATTGCTTAGCGTTGCGATAGGCCCGCTGCACCTCTCAAAGTGATACTCCCATCCAGACAGAGTACTGTTTGATGATTTTTTTTTTGTTTGGATCTGGGGTTAGACTTGGCATGTTCACACATAGATGCCCTCTGTGTTCGTAATTTAGAATAGCCAACAGAAGCATGGGTTAGGAACAGCTTGTTGGCCATTGTTTTTCCTCTAACCTACTTTACACACTGATTTATGTGTATGACGTGTCAATAGTGAAGAAGGTAATTTATCTGTACACATACACGAGTCAAGGTTATGCTTATTTATGCAGCAGATAATAAATAGGGAGTAATAATTTATTCAAAGCGCGTAAATAACATAGAAAGATAGTCAAAATATAATTATTATCATTTTCTGTGCATGGATGAAGCATTTTAGTTTTTGCTAGGATTGATCTTTCCATGGTTGATGCTTTGTAAATGCAGCTGTCTTGGGTTGGATGCCTTGAATGTAAAGGTCATGGGTTCTTGTCCCCTGTTTGGACCCCAATTTTGCAATCCTCATATTTGTGACTCTCCAAGGCACAGATGAACTGAATTGGTTTTGTCAGGATGGGCATCAGGTGAGAAAAGATTAGGATAAAATCAGGACTAAGCCAGGTTTAGACAAGGTCTAAAATGTATCTAAATTCAATGTCTAACTGTGTGTAAATCATGACTAACTCAAAAACAGAAGAAGGTGAAACTCGGAAAATTAGAATATTGTTAATAAGTGCATTTACTTCTGTAATCGAACTTAAACTGTGAAAGTCATATATGATATAAGCTCATTAAATGCAAAGTGACATAATATGTATAGCATTTAGTTGTTAACATTTTGATTATTATGGCTCAGCTTGTAAAAAAAATGTAAAAATTCTGATTTTCTGAGATTTTTAATTAGCGTTTTTTGCAAGCTGAGCCATAATAATCAAAATGATAACAAATAAAGGCTATACATATCTCACTTTGCATGTAATGAGTCTATCATGTATTAGTTTCACAGTTTAAGTTGAATAACAGAAGTACTTGCACTTATTCATGATATTCTAAATATATGACGAGCACCTGTACTGTTTCCATCAGTACAAAACATGATGACTAGGTCAACACAGAAAATGCTATTTCTGCAGTGGGTAATCAAAGAATGGATTTGGAAGAGGACCTAATTTGTTTCAGTGCTGAAAATATGCTTGTATTTCAAGTTTATTGATTGGGTAGAATTCTGTGTGACTTAAATTTACTCTATAACTATAATGGCTAGTCTAAAATGAGAGAAAATGGAAGTACCACAGTTTGACAACCACTGACTTTGGCAATTGTTAAAAATGTTGTACTTACTGACACATCTTACTCAGATAATTGCAACCTTTTCCATTTGTGACTATTCAAAAATTGCGATAAATCTCACAGCAGTAAATGATCAACGATCCCACAGGAAATAAAATTAAGCGTAAGGCTTTATCAGATGTACTGTACACATCGTCCATCATTTGCTGTAATATGATCCAAGCTGGAGCCATGTTATTAATAGAAAGCAAAAGCTGTGAAATAAAACTAGCTGAGTCTAAAAAAAACCCCACAATATTGGGAGCAAAAGTACTTTACAAATTCTCAGATCTCATTTTGAATCACTGCTTCAAAGCAAAGTTTTGTGCCTCTAAATGAGCTCTAGTAATTTAGCCTTTGAAAGCTGTTAGGTCATTGTTGAACCAATTTACTACAAATGCAACCGGTGTAGTTGAGCTGGTGGATGTTTTCTCAGTGTGTGGGCAGCCTACTACTGTTCGTTTCTCTGCGAGCACAAGGCCGAAGTATCAAGAGCTGTTTCTCTGTTTAATCAAGTCCTGCAGGCACACAGTGTTGAGGCCAGTACTCCTGCCACTGTAGCTGCAATTAGTAAACAAGCAGCTTGGAGCTCTGTTAATGCAAACCAGCGCAGGCCAAGTCTATTTAAATAAACTTAACATTAACACTGGTGTGAGAACAAACCGAGTCCCCGGAGGCAGATGATTCATGTTTTCTCTTAAAAGTACATGGACTAAATGCAAATTTTGACCATAAGTGTGCCGCGCGCATCTGCCATATGAGGAGCATGATTTCTCTCTTTAGTTGTTTCTACATCTCCTACACATGGTTTATTATGCTGATAGTAAAAATGAACAAATAATAAATGAGTGGCCCTAAAATGTAGGCTAATCGTGTTTACGTTTTCTTATCTCGCCTGTGATTACTTCTATGTATATACTTTTCCCATTTTGACTACTAATTTGTTAGCTTGAAACCTTATAAAACGCTCGAGTACTTAGAGGCTTAGTAACAGTCCGTGGGAATGAGGCAACACATTGCTTTTATCAAGTGCAAGAATAGTGCAATAGCCGTAACTTTTTTTAAATATTAAGCCTGACCGCGGGTGTACAAACTGTTTTTCCGCATTAAGTTGTTGTGATGCACATTTATTATTAGATGGCGTTGTCCCCTTGTCCCAAATCGGTGCTGATCCAAAGTCTCGTAGTAGCTTAGTATTTCCCCTCTACTACAAGCGTATCACATTTCCGTGCGAAAGCTGCTGGATGATTTTCTCTCTACCCCTTTTTGTCACTCTTATTTCACGCTCTGAATGCTTAGTACCTAATAGCTTCCCTCCTCTCTTACCATCGCACCTCTCTAAGCTCTCACACTGTTGTCTCCGAGCGCTACTCTCTCCCCAGTCTTCTCCTAGTAAGTCTTCTAGAGCCGTTCGAAGAGTCTGATTTTTAATTTGCAGTTAAATGGTGCCCGACACATGCAGCTTGCTTGATAATTGACTTCACCGAGCTGACGGGAGGAATGATTAGATTGGAATATCCAGGCAATCTTTTCAACTCGGAATAAAAGGGGAGACACTAAAAGCACTGCTTGTTGTGATCGTACAGTGTTATTTTTGGCAACTTACGACAAAAGTATTGGTCTCCGTTTAGCTCTATATTACAAAAGCAACAAGTGAACAGAGCAATTTAGGCCATTCTAAATAATTAGGAATTAGGGAGTGTTCGTTGTACCTGAATTTTCTGCAGGAACCCAGTGATAATAGAGCTAAGGCTTAAGTCTCATCAATAATTGATTAAGGAAACTGAATACTGTGTGTGTGATCAGTCAGACATGACATCGGTTACATTATTTTAGTGCCAAGTTAATCTCTTAACCCCCACCTGAACCAGGCACATTTTCTCCAGTTCGGCATTAAAAGCTTCTTGAAAAAAGCTTCTTGAAAAAAGCGTCAAAATAGCGACGAAAACGAAGATGAAAACACAACAAGAGAGCGACAAAAACGTGCCGGAAATGAGACAATACAACACAATAAAAAAGTGACAAAAACATGATTAAAGCGTGACTAAAACTTGACAAACACACAACAATAAAGCCACCAAAACATGACAAAAAAAGCATCAAACAGGACCAAAAAAAAAGACAATGAAAAAGCAATAAAAACACAATTAAACACAACAAAGAAGAGTTAAAAGAGAGGGACTACAACATAACAAAAACACTTCACAAATGTGTTAAAAATGCGGCGGCAATGCCACAAAGAAGTTGCAATCAGTTCTGCAGGTCTTAGCTTTCAAATGAGCTTTTAGATTTGGGTAAAGCCGAATTGGAAAACATGCACTTGGTTAAAGTGGAGGGGCAAGATGTTATTATAGAATAAGTCTTACCTACAATATCCAAAATATCAAAATATGCAGTAGTATTGGATGCATTTTGTCGCTCCAGTTAATTACTTTTGATTGTTTTGTTTATTTAAAAAGGACCATGTTCAATTATGACATAAATGAACAAACTGTGCATTTGAGAAGCTGTTTGTTGAGCGCTAAACTACAGGGTTAGTCAGGTTCATGCAATGTTTCCAGAGCACCTGAACAATTACTGTCTGTTCAAATGTTAATTGCAATTATTAAAATGATTTGATGCTGTTTGATTAACTGTGCAGCTCTAGTCGGTTGTTTATAGAAGGATGAATGAAAAAAGATCTACATAAAGAAGTAAAAACTTTAATTGCCGATACAAATCTGAACACAAAGTACGGCACAATTTGTTCTTGGGACTATTTTCACATTAATCTCTTGTCCTTTGTGTTGGGGTGAGATGCTCTGATTTTCAAATGGAATAGCAATGCTGGATCTGGTCTCTGTTGTTTCCTCCACACAGTGTTGCATCAGCATGCGCCTCCATCGTCTTGTTGTATTCACTTCATTAACAACCTGCCAGGGCCAAGTGCCCGGACGCATCTTTTCAGGAATTGATCATGACAAGTGAAATTTATTTGCACTTCTGTGGTTTTGGTAGTCTCTTTTTCTTTTCTGTGTGTGTGGAGAAATGTGTGTGATCAGTTGTATGATTTGATGTCCCGCACTTTCCTGTCTCACTAAATCCTGGGTGCCCTGTTAGTCCTCGCCGACCGTGTTTAGTATTCATGTAGCGGGCCGCTGTCGTAATCGGGATTCTGAGGCAGGTTGCTGGGGCTTTTTGTTTGCTCTCATGGCCCTGATAATCTTGTTACACTGCTGTCAAGTGGATCTGGCTCTCCCCGCGGCCCTGAACCACCAAGCGTGCCACCTCCAGCACCAGACAGCCCCCACGCTTCCTCTTCCCCCCACATCACCACACCTCTACTACACCCCCGCACTCTCCGCTCCCCATCACCGACCTATCCCATCCCACTCTACCGCCATTTTGCGACAGCGGTTGATGGAAGAGCCTTGGTCGTATCCTTGAAGAATCACCTCCCGAGCATCTTTATTCTGCCTCCCACCCCCCACCTTCAGCTGTGAATGACAGTGATAAATATTCATCAGAGGATACGGCGCCGGGATGCCAGTGCCTTCCCCGTTCCCCCTACAACAAAGGGTCCCCCAGCTAATGGTGTCCATCCAGAGCTGCTCCCTGGAGAGACCCCGCAGAGAGGATGGGATTATTAAAGTCTGACACTGGCCCTATCGTGTCACATCAGCATTTATCCCACTACTGCAGCCCTCCATCAGGCCAACCTAAACTGACCTCGCCTCCCCCATTCCCCCAATAAGATCCTGATGAACACGGACAGGTTGAGAAGGTTGGACAAGTGTCTTTCGTCCGGCTAGTTCAACTTCACAAGTTCCTAATTGGCACCTTGGTTTTGCTCCTTGCTGACATCAGTGCATTTTTTTTTTTCCATCAACCTGTTCTTCTCAAGCTCCTCTAAATGTGTTGAGTGAGCATATTCGATGTAGCTCCCTCCTTCTTTCTCACCTTTCTCACTCCCTCTCTCGCCTTTCTCCGGGTGACTACGCTCAGCATTTTTCTGTTTCCCTTTGGGTGTGATGTCTCTCCTACACAAGCAAATCAGGTCTGATTTGTCAGCGTTCTTACAGGCGATTCATAAAAATTCAGCAAGCACTTATAAAAGGCGCCCGTGTTCCAGCGTTTGCTCTCTGCCTCCAGTTCACCCTGCGCTCAGAACTGCCGCCCTGTCTGCTTTGATAGGCCACCACAAAGGGGCTGAAAAGATTACCTCTCAGGATGTCATGATACATTTGGTCCTGGAATTAACATACTTGTAATGTGCAAATGGGCTGGATTAATACATGGGAATAAAACTGGATTGAAATAGATGGATCGCTATTGTAAATATGTGTGACAATACAAGTTATTATGTTTTATAAAGTTAAAAGTGTGGATTTACCTTGAATTACATCATATTCATTTTGAGCTTTTCATCTTTCTGACCATCTAACAAACCAGTCATCAAAAAAACGAGGTATGTTGAATGAAATTTAGTCCCCGGTCACTGTCTATTCCTCATATTCTCTTATTGTCTTGCCATTAGACAAAAATCTAATGACAAAATAATTTAAATGCAGTGCAAGTACTACACGCATCTGCAAACTTCATCTCCGGTTTCAGTTTTTTTTTTATATTAAAGGTCTTTGAGGTATATTTCTCCTTCTGCCTGTCTGGATGTGTGGGCATGCCTCTTTGTCTCTGAGGTGTGACATGCCTGCTCCAGGAGGGAGCAGCTGTGCGTTGGACCTTGTCTGTGTTGTGCTGCCATGCCCTGTCATAGAGAGCCGTCTGTTGGCAGCAGCCTGAGCTTGAGGGCTGCAGTCTGGGCGCTATCCTTCCACACTGTCATATGGTGAGCTTTCAATGTGCCAAGCCATGCCTACTGTGTTATCTCCTACACAGCTGTGTGACAGAATACACCCCGAGAACCTGGACTGTATACTATTGTGCTGCATATTTTAGACTGGGTCCTGCACAATTCTGGGACTACGGTTCTTATGGGAGGATTCAGGTTTATATTTGAAAGAACATAATTTCGTCCTCTCATCCCTGTAGCTATTAGCGGAGTACTTTCCTGTCTATTTGTCCATTATCTGTGCATCATCAGGCAGACCATTATCCCATTATGCTTTGCATCTGTGGTCCAAATGCTGACTGGAAATGAGTCACCACAACGGCCAGCTAAAGGTGTTACTATCAGCCAGCTATTCAAAGCAGCCCCCCAGAGATGAGCGTATCATGCTTAAAAAATCCTTTTCTAAAAGGATGTCAACCCAGAGGGATATCGTAGATCTAGGAGAAGCTGGAGCATCCATTGGAAGAAAAGAGTCTAAAATCAAAAAAATATTGTTCATGGCTCTATCTAGTAGATAATATTCTCCATGACCAAATTATATCAGGACTTGCCTTGTATTTAAATCTGAAAAAGTGTTGTTGTTGTTTTTTGTGTGTGATATTGCCGACTTGCTTTATCTTACTTAAATGTCACTTTCATTAAGTTCCATTGTTAAAAGTGCTTAGACCTGCATTGTCTTAGTTTTTACCCCACATTTTCCTGAGTATTACCAGAGACTACTACGCACAGACTATTTTTTATGGTAAACCCCAGTGAGCTCCCACATGTATTTGTTTATATGCTCAATACAAACACGCTGCTGGGCTGTGTAAAGCAGCTTACTGAGGCATTGTGCTGGCTGGGCTCACTGTGGTGGGTGCCTGTTTCGCTGACACAGCATTTTTACTGTGTGTAGTGTAAGCACCCAGGGCCACAAATGCGTTCATGTGCACTTGTGTATGTGACATCATCTTATGCCGTTCCACAGCTCACTCGGGTGCACACTCCACACCTACAACACCACGTCTCAACACCAGAGAGTTAGATGTTGCACCTGCGCTAGTTCCCTCGGTGTTCCCCTTAGTTGTGCGTACAGTAGCTTAACAATTGTGGATATTACATATGCAAATACTTCAGTTTACAGTGTGTGCCCTCGAGCAGGAATCATAATCAGACAGGATATTTTGTTGTTTGCAGAAGACATTACATAACCTAAATAACTGCAGCTTTTGCAATTTACTAATTTCAACCACTTGAATTGCGCAGCCTCACAGTCTCACTGCTGAAGTTGCTGAGACTCCACTGCAGTCATATCTCTGTATTGATTCAGGGATTATAGACACTCAACAGCCAGATGTAGTATGCAGATTGTCTAGGCTAACGGGAACCCTGCTCTGTGGCTGTCTGAATTAGATGTCATTTAATCATGGCTCTCAATGTAAATTTCAAGTAAGAGAACCGCCACTTTTTAGTTCAAGTGAAAAGGACCATACAACTAGTATCTAGACCAGGGGTCTCCAAGTAAATTTCCCTGGGGCCAATTATCGGAAGTGTATTGCCGGGGTCCGTAAATCTGTTTTTTTTTTTTGATTGGGAAAATACTATTGAGGAAACTTGTTTCAATAAATGAATAATAATGAGCCTGAAATTACTGCAACCTCAGTTTACACTTGTATTCCACGCAAGCCTGTGTCACAAGTCTACACTGTAGTCATTATTCATCATTCACTCAGCACTTGGTGGTGGTAAGCTACTATTGCAGCCACAGCCGACCTGGGGCAGACCGACCATTTACCACGTGGCTATAATTAGTTGTTTTTACCCTGATCTCTTTTTATGTCAGTGCCCTCTGCTGGACACGTGTGGAATTCTTTCCTTTTTTTTAATGTAAGTTAGTGGCTGGAATGAGCACACTGATTATTCCCTTTAACATTCATTTTGCATATTCAGGAATTTGTGCTCTACAAGTCAGGGGCGGATTGAATCATCTCACGGGCCGTATTTGGCCCGCGGGCCACCTGTTGCCCCTTATCTAGACTATACAGCAAAGAGAATGTATATTTTAAGCTCTTTATGTCCAGTGACAGGGGGCTAATAGCCAAGGTACAACTCACAGAATGGACTTGGCAACCCTTATAGGGAACTCTTATGTCCTTGACCCAGTTTGCTGCGCTTTATATTCGCAGGACTAGTCATGCTGTAGCATCCAAACCCTTACCAGAAAATACAAGGCTTACCCTGAATATCTTTGCTATTTGTCTGATGCAAACCTTTTTTTTCTTATTATTCTCTACAGAACAGACAGTTGCGCAGGTGGACCCGGCTCTTGGGGCATGACTACCACAAACAAAGGAAACAAGGCCTTGAAGGTAAACAACACACGCACACGCAACACACTTTGAATATTTACACTTTTGTATGTGAACGTGCTGTCTGAAATTAGACGAGTTACAATTATATATATATTGTTGAGATGTTATACAGGTCTTGTTTCCTTGTATTTATAATCAGGTCCTCTCTCTGGTCTTGGAGATAAAACATTTTTATTCCTGCACCCTGCCATCCATTTGACCACTTTAAAGCCCCACTGCGGTGCATTCCAGGTTATACTGTTGCTACATCATAAGAGCGACCAAACTGACCCAACACGCTGACGCATAAATGTGTTCCCTGTGCTCAGCTAGACACCAACAATGCTATTTTTTTGCTGTGTTTGGATTCGAAAAAGGACCCAAAATTTTAAACCTCAGGCGTGGCTACCTGAGAAAATGTCCAGTCACCATGGAGACGAGCTGGTGACGTCCCTGTTCCCAGCAAAATTACGAGTTAGGTCTGAGGAGAGGGAGGCACATTTGTTTTAGGTATTTTTCACCAATAAATACACCAATAATTCAATTTACGCTCATATTTTATTCTATTGCATAAATGTTACGCTGTATGGCTTAACTCGTGTGATTTTTCCAGGTAAAGCGGGAGCCAGGAGAGAATGGCACCAGCTTGACAGATGACGAGCTGGTGACCATGTCCGTACGGGAGTTGAACCAGCATCTCCGTGGCCTTACCAAAGAAGAAATCCTTCAGTTAAAGCAGCGGAGACGCACCCTAAAGAACCGAGGGTATGCCGCCAGCTGCCGGGTGAAGCGTGTCACCCAAAAGGAGGAACTGGAGAAGCAGAAGGCTCAGCTACAGCAGGAAGTCGACAAACTCGCCACAGAAAACGCCAGCATGAAGGTGGAGTTGGACGCGCTGCGCTCAAAGTACGAAGCCCTGCAGAGCTTTGCCAGGACTGTGGCCCGTAACCCTGTCACCACGAGGGCTCCCATGGCCTCTGTCATAGGGCCCCTCATCCCAGGTAAAGTAGCCACCACCAGCGTCATCACCATCGTCAAGTCCAAAACCGAAGCTAGATCGTAGTAGCAGAATGGGCTGGAGTTGTTTCAGTGATTTGTAACTGGGCACTGGGTTAGCTATGTGAGGTATTGATTTGTTCAGTAGTACCAAGTCTGGTTTCTTGTTTAATCTGATGATGTGATTTTGGATTTTATACTCAAGCTTATACACTCAAAATAACTCATTCTGTGTTCTTTGTTCATATTGGGATATAAATTGTGACAAAAAGATAATCATCAATGCTTTTAAAAACATTAACTGTAGCTAACCCACTCTGCCCGTTATTACGCACTGATTCAGAATGATGCATCCAAACAAACACTTGGTAGAAATAAGTGTCTTTAAATCAGCTTGACAAAACCCAAATCTACTCAATTTGTCAAATTGTCGGTTTTATCTGTCAGGCGTAAGCGTGAAGTGATGTATCCAGATTCAGCATTTGTGTCTGTTTACGCCTCTGACAGATGTTAATGAACTTGTCATTGTCAATATGACGGTAGATGCAATAATATACATGTATGCACTGAAAGTACAAAGAGGTCTATTATATTTATGGCAAAAACGATCAGCAGTTCTAAAGGATATTGTTGCAGAGCAGAGTGCCATTCCAATGTGACGATATCTGCAAACCTGAATGTTAATACAGTACAATACCTTCATGGTGTGTGGGTGCACTGTAGCCCACAAAGCTTACGTTTTGCTCACACCGAACATATATGTTCAAGTCATTTTAATTTCAAGATATTTATTGCTTTTTGTAATAATTGTCAGATATTTTCAAATGAAAACTTTACTCAAGCTTTACTGTTTGAATTGTTAAGGTGTTAAGGAAACTTTGTCCAATGTTTGATTTATGTTTTTTAATACTTCATAGATTACTTCCATTGTTTATAGAAACACAGAAAAACACACAAAAAATAATGTGACATCTCTTTTTGCAATTGTACCGAAAGTGGCTTACTATTGAAGTCTGATAGCTTTTCTAGTGACTAGGCGCGTACTGTGGGGTAGCGCGTGATGTGACGTGTAAGTGACAAGTTGGCAGTGTTGTTCACTGTATAGATGTCAAAGCTGTGCTATTATAAAACAAATCTGTAGAGCTAAACTAGGTGTAAACAAGGTCAAATGTCTTGTGCGTTACAGCATCTGTGATATCCCTTCGCTTCCTTGGTGTTTGTTACAAACATAATCATTACAAGTTCACTTTATTAAGCCAGGCAAGGAAGAAATCTAACATGTGTCTGGGTATTCAAAAAAAAGCTGCAATTTTTTTGTTTTGTTTCCTCTTTTTAAATCCATTTGTGAGACTTCTTACTGGAAGCTCTTACTTCACGCCCTCTAAATACTTTTATTTCAGAGAATCCTTCAACTAAGGATTACAGTTTTTCAATTGCTTTGACTTAAAACATCATAAAAAAAATCAAACCATAGCCAAAATCTTAATAAGTCACGATATACATGTCAAAATAAAATGACAGAAACTCGTCGATTAACTTCAACAGCGCAGCATTATGTTGGAAAGCTTTGCCCACTGAACTTATGTACACTGTACAAGTGGTAAGCTTTGATCGAGGGTCTATTATGCACTAAGCTCCTGCTTGTTTTGCTCAGGACAAAACAGGTCACTCTAAAAATGAAAAAGCTATTTAGACGAGAAGCAGGAATGGCAGCTCTTTTTTTTCCGTTTATCTCCCCCTTTCTTCTTTATAAATAAGCATGTCATAAAGGGCTTTTTCAATCCACACTCGGAAAGAGACACAGCACGACCACAAAGAATTACAATCAACAGCAGCTGCCACCGCTACTTCTTCCATTCTCTCCGTGCCAAGTGCAGTTCCTCTAAAAAGGAATTTACCCACAAAGATGCTTTTACTCCAACTGTAGGTGAAAGTAGTAGTGCGGTAATTACTTTATCAGAAAGCACTTCATCCGCCTTGGTCAATCTGTCTATAAGCATGTCGAGCTCATAAGTGCCACTTCTCACAGCTCCATGCCCCATTGGTTGGTGGCCACATTAACCCTCCTCTCACAACATGCTTAGTGAACTTACATTGACTGGTAACTGTGGGAAAAAATGTATATCCGAAATCTCTACATAGCCCAGTATTGGTGTTGACGTCCGTATTGCTGTGGCAAGTCTCGTGGAGTGAATCTTTTTTCTGTGTCAAGTGTCTTTTTAAAGGTGTTCCAAAGTGGCACCGTTCGACCAATCTCTCAGTCCGCTCTGTCGATGGCTGTCTCTCACAGGTGTATAGTATGTAGCTACAAGTAGGTATTACTGACCATTGTGAAAAAAAGTGACCCTTAATATGCAACTCAGTGGAAAAGGTGTGAAAGAGTAGTCCTAAGAGTAATCAATGTTGTCATTGTGGTTATGGTCTGTTATTTGGTATTTCTTACCCTTCTCTAGTTTTCTTGTATCATATTTCCTCTATGTTTTATTCCAATTCAAGAGCAGTTGGCCCTTGTTGTATCACACTGTATCTGCGTGAGGCGCCTTACTCACATAAACTGATTTTCTCATTGGTAAATGAGACATGGGTGATTAGCTTAGGAGATTGTGCACTGATTTGAAAGAACAATGCTTAATCTGTCATAAGGGCCATTTGCAATATTTGTTTTCTTTTATATGAGTTGCTTGTTCTGCTGCTACATTAATTGTTTATACTGTAAAACGTCATTTGCTGTAGAATCATCCACATACAGTATGTGTTGCATTTAGGTGTGGTCTTTTTTTAATAGATCTTTACACTGTCTGTCACTCATCAGACTTTCTTTAAACTGGTTCACACTTATTTTCCTTTGTTTTTGTTGTTACATGTTCAAGAGGATAGATGAAAGCATAGTTCTCTACATTGACTTTCCATGAAATATTTGTAACAGTTGACTGTGCGGTTTGTATTCATGGAGTGGATCTGTGTTCTGAAGCTATAAAGATCGGACTAAAGTTAGTAATACAAAGTAAATAATCGGTTTGTTATTTTTCTGTATGGGTTGTAATAAAATATTGCAGTACTTTGTATGAAAAAACAATAGTTAATTGTAACTATTTATAAATTAAATTATTGTACTTTTGCAATGTAGATAAGTACTATGTATTCATATACAGTAAAAACTGTGGATTTAAATGTGATTCTCTGAGGTGTCTAAGTTATTGATGTATATATTGTATGTTTGTTGATACAGCTTACTTTATTTTCTATAAGACTAATAAAATGTTTTAAAAAGACTTCATTGCAGTATGGTGTTCAAGGGTCTGTAATCTTTGCAACACTGTTTAAATTGGGGTTTGTCATTTTGTGGCGTCATTGACCCAGTTCGATACTTGTAAAAATAACTGGCGGGGAAGGCTTCTGCCGTCCATGGTGGGTTTGAAGACAGCGATCATTTAGATGGCACAATTTCTTTTTCTGTGATCCAAAAAAAGCTGTTGGGCGACCCACTTTGGTTAACCTCAGTGGACATATTTTTGGCCCGACACGAGTAAAACATTAGAGTCATGAAGGATGTCTAGGTGTGCTTGTCCTAGATTAGAAGGAGTAGTGAGTTAGTCATCTTTGCTCCCTGTGGGCCTCTGAAGCCCCCTCTGTCTCAGCACACCTCATCAAACATCAGCCTCCTCAGCAGCGCCTCAGCCCAGCACATTGAAAACACATCTCCAGAGAGCACAGCCACAGACAAAGAGACAGATGGCTGGAGACGTACATCTTAGCACTCCATCCGCGGGGCAAGTCTAAACCCCAATGTCTGCCTCAGCTTCTCCTCTTTTTAACGGGCCTAGGTGACCTGTGCCTCACAGAGCCCTCCTCAGGTGTCCGACCCAGACAGGCGGACGGCCTCTGAAGATTTGATTAATTTGGTGGGCTGGGTTAAGGTGAGCTGGTTGGCAATCTAGGACAGCATTCTTCATCTTCACCCACTTCTGCAGCAGGTGCCTGCCCCAATTCTGGGACAACAGCTTCTGTACAATTAATGTTTCCATCCTCATCAGCAACTGTTAATTTACTATGTCCGGATAAAACCTGTAGGAGAACGAAATACACCAGTAAATAAGTGTCACAATTGAGAAATACAATTGTATAATGAGAAATAAAGCTCTTGACCTTTATATCACAAATATATATATATATATACAAAAAAAAATGTCATGTACCAACCTGCGTATATTTAGAATATTTTGGCAATAAAGTATTGTATTGTGCTCAAAGATTTAAATTATGTTAGAGATAGGACAAAAGTGTAAGGGGGTTCAAGTACCACGCTTACCTCCTATTTAGCTCTTTGGCTCCCCCTGCTGCCATATATTTGTCATCAGCTACTCCACGGGTTCTATGCCTAAGCCATTTCGGAAAGACGGACCCTTTTCACGTGCACGGTAAGATGATGATTATTCACCTTTCTGCTTGATCACAATTCAAAAAGCCTGTTTTGTTATTATCTGTGTATTCGTTTGTGAGCGGGGTGGATGTGACGTGTTATTAGACCTATTATTTAAAGTCAGAGCACTACCTAAAGATATACATAGGTAGCCTTGTTTAGCAAAAATCAATGTATATGTCAGTATACCGCTATCACAAAGGCTATCTGTTTGGCGAGCGTGACCGGCACACTGATCCAACCCGAGTCAAGTGAAAGTTGACCAAGAGTCGAAATGAGCGAAATTGTCACCTTACAGACTTACAAAAAAAAGAAAAGAAAACAAGCCTGTAGCCTAATAGGCAACGTGTTGCTGTAGGTCTGCAGACCATTCAAAAACGTTGGACAGTCTTGACGCAGCGTGCGTCGTGCGTCTATGCGTCGAGGAGGCGTTGGCGCATCTCCCTGTAAGCTACACTCGCCGCAGCTGAGCAACTGGCTGTCCTGTACGGGAATAGGACACAATTTAGCACATTTCTGGAAGATCCAACCCTTGTTTCATATAGTCGTATACGTCTTTAGGAGGACACGTAAGCAACGATAACATGATTAAAAACGGCCATCACCAACATCCATCAAACACGGCGACAGGGAAAGATGCAGGCACGACCCCCTCTGCAGCAGCATGCAGTCCCGAGAAGAGAAGGCGAAAGATACGAGTGTGGTGTGACGGATGGTGAGTATGCAGCTGATGGTGGTCGGTGTTCTGATGATGCTAAAGGCCTTGCTCCATCTGTCACCGGGACTGGCCTGCTGACTATCCTGGGTATCTGTATCAGTGTTCATTAAAATAATAATATTATAGCCTAATAAAAACTCAAATATGCCACTTTGCAATCCAATGTGGTTATTTATAAAGCTACAGTCGCGTTTCTATTATATTTGACCACCCCCCTTTCCACGGAGTTAACTGTTACATAACACTGGTCAGATACTTGTGTGGCTTTTATTACATGCAAGGCAACTTCACCGTTTTACTACTTTCACTTGGAGTCTGCAATATGTTTTATTATTAATTTAATTAGGCTAATTAATTCTATTTTGATTTTATAACACACTGACATTGAACCTAAACTCATGATTTGCACCTATATTCTCTGGTCCAGGTCTGGGGAAGTCTTTATTGTCTTGTATTTAAACATGTTGGTGTCTGTCCTGGATGCTGATTGGATGAGTCTGCCTGCACTGGCTCATATAAAAAGTTTGAATATTGGTGTGTACTCTAGGATTATAGTGCCTTTCTGTTGTAAAATTCCTGTCAGTTCGGTGCTGTAGTTTGGTGGAATGTTTGAGAATGTTTGGGATGCCACTATATTAACCGGTGGGGTGAGCATGCAAAGAGAGCCTATGTCAACAAAGCTCACGACATCAACCCTTTTCACCCCCACTACCCACATCTGTCAGTGGCTCTGCTGTAGCAGTGCCCATCACAGACCACCGTTTGTGGAATAAGACAGAAATACAGTACCACTTATCACTGACTTATTGCTATAGAGATTTTTCTTTGCTAAACTTGGGTTTAAAGATCACTTAAGAATCATGATATCAGCAATGTGCCAAAGTTCACTTCCACTGTGTATCTGCTGACTTTGTGAATCTATAAACATGCACAAACAGGGTGTATTCCAACTGAGAAATGTGTATCCCCGTTGGCTGGTTGCTTAGTACAGTCAGTACTATAAATTGTGCCCACTATTTATACAATCAAGCTTTGTCCTTGTGATGCTTAGGTGCACTTTGGGTGTCCGCTAACAGTTTCAACGAATTAATTTTTAATCATTGCACGGTAACACCGCCATGATCCATCCCCTCTAAAAAATACAAGAGGAATGCATTCACCAGTGGGTCACTCGGGATGCATGCCTTTATAAGCAAAAACTGCAAACTTGCTTTAAAAAATATATATTACAAATAAACATAAATCACTAAATATTCAATCCTGATCTCCAAAGCCCATGTAGACTAGAACACAGGTGTTGCTGTTAAATTATTAAGCCTGTTTGGGCTTTCACGAATGGAGGGTGGGTAAAGTTGCCCAAAACATTTTTACATCAGCAGAAAGTTATAATATGTTGAAGTGTTGAAGACACACTGGTGCATGAGCTTGGACTGCTGTCCCTGCGACCCGGCCAGGTAAGTGGAAGAACATGGATGGATATGGCATAGCATATCAATCTTGATATTTCCAAATAAGATACACCTTTGATAAAGATGAATAGTAAGATAAGATACAAGTAAATTAACTCTTAATCTCTGATTTCATTTAACTTTGATTCTATTTTATGTTAACATGAAGCCTTTGTCACATTTTGACTCACATAACCAAATGTTTTACTCATGTAAGAGTACTATTACTTCATAATATTATTACTCAAGTTGGAATGCTGTGTCATAAAACTACACCAAGAAAGTCACGTCCAAAAGTTACACTACAAAAAGTAAATATCGAGCATTGGCTTAAATGACTTGAATTGAGGAAATGTATCTTGTTTTGAGTGGTTTTCACTCATTTAGACGCTTTTCCTGATCGGACCAAGTTTACTTTGCTTGTTTGAGGACATTTCAGACCAGTTCTAGGGTAAATCTCGCTTGAAATAAGAAAGTAAAATTGCCAATGAGATAAGACCAATTTTCTTACCCCATTGGCAAAGAAAATGACCTGAAATAAGGACGAAATGTATCGAAACGAGTCAGAAACATCTCAGAACAAGTGAAATAATCTAGGACAAATGCCCAAGAACTTCTTAACTAGTCAAAACAACTAAAATTTGGATTATTATGCTCAAATTGAGATGTTTATACTGATCTAGTTAATTGCTTTTTGCAGTGTATTAAAATAATTGTACCTCAGTAAATGCGCTAATGTACAAAAGTACTATCTGCCTCTGCTATGGACACATTTTAATTCTTATCTTTTTGTCCTTCATCGCCACTGCTGTCAGACTGTACTACTGTAAATGGCCTCATGTGCAAAACCACGTGCAATAATCTCTGTGTCAGCATCACTTTATCAACTATGGAAACTTCCTGGTCTCACTTGCGTATGTTATTTTTTTGCTAGTGTCACGTTATTTCAAGATAATTTCATGTTTGTACAATATAGGGATTACGTTATTTTTTTTATATGAAATTATCACGTTATTTCATGATACTAATTTATTATGAAATAACCTTATCCGTATATTGTACGAACATGAAATTATCTTGAAATAACGTAAATATCACGCTCTTGATGAATTAGTATAATTAAATTAAAACGTGATATCAGCGAAAAAATAACACGTGTGTGCAAGACCAGTTTAATTATTTTTTCTGGTTGTTATTTATATGTATACTTTTGCCCTTTAAAGCGTTCTATTCATTGTATATAAGATACCTCTAGTTACTATAACTTTATTGCACATTTCCTGTCTATTTCCTTACTGTAAAGCGCTTTGGGCCTGTTAAAGGTAGAAAAGCGCTATAAAAGTTGAGTCCATTTACAATTTTGCACCCACTGAGTGTTTCTTGAGAGCTGATGTAACAAGTCCTATCTTATCTTATCTTTAGAACCTAAATACTCAAGAAAGATGTTGCATTTTCTTCATTTCAACCTCCTTTATTTTATTTTACATTGTTTGTAATTTCTGACAATACACTGTTACTCTAATACTAGATTAATAAAAAAGGATTTATCCTTTTTTCCACATATGTTTTTCTTTGTGTTTCAGCTATGATATGGTACACTATGGCCACTCCAACCAGCTGAGACAGGCCAAAGCTATGGGAGATTACCTCATTGTCGGAGTGCACACTGACAGTAAGCAAATGATACATTTTCTTCATTTACAACAGAACAAACATATATGTTGTCTCATTGTGTATGGTGGTTATCGCTCTACAAAATAATGTTCTCTGCTATAATAAATCAGAAACTTTTTGTCCAGGTGAAATTGCAAAGCACAAAGGCCCTCCGGTGTTTACTCAGGAAGAACGATACAAAATGGTGCGTGCAATAAAATGGGTGGATGAGGTTGTAGAAGGAGCTCCTTATGTCACAACGCTTGAGACACTTGATAAATTCAAGTGTGACTTCTGTGTACATGGAGGTACCTCTCACATTCCTCTCTAAAAGGACAAATACCAACTATCGGCTCAACTGATAAAATGTTATATGTCATAGATGATATAACACTGACCGTAGATGGAAAAGACACCTACGAAGAGGTGAAGAAGTCGGGGCGGTACAGGTGATGCCTATTCTCCTTGTGATGGCCATGGGACCACATTATACGGAAAATACAATTTACATGTGTTTTTACAGGGAGTGTAAGCGAACCCAGGGAGTTTCTACTACTGACCTGGTGGGCAGAATGCTACTCATGACCAAAGCACATCACAGCAACATAGTGGGTACAACTTGGTTGATTTGCTTATTCAGTTTTATGATATGAAAAGCTTAAAGCTTTTATTTTTTCATTTCTTTTTAAGGATAGCTCAAATTACCAACAGCACACCGACAACTTTGGGAAAGTAAGTACACATATTTGCATAACTTCTTCTGAACTCCAATATGTGGCAGACAAGTTGTGCCACTGAAGTAGCCAAAGCCTTGTTGGCCAGATGTCAACCATTGACAAACAAAGGGCTTTACTGTGGGCCACTTGATAATCATGTTGCATTGCCCTCCACTTTACTGAAGGCCACTGTTTCTCAGTGAGGAGGTTACTCAATGTACATGCTGTGGATCTAATAAGTGGAAAAGAATGCTATGAAAAACAATGGATTGTGCCAAATTGGCTTATGCACATTACAGCAGAAGGTAGTGCTGTGTTCATGCATGTTAACGTACAGTTTTTTGTTTTGTTTTTCATTGTGCCAATGGTGTGATCTGTTTTCATTAAGGGATCACATGCCAATAAGGGTCACAGTCCTTGGACAGGGGTGTCTCAGTTCCTCCAAACGTCTCAGAAGATCATCCAGTTTGCTTCGGGACAAGAGCCTCAGCCCGAAGACACCATTATCTATGTAGCAGGAGCCTTTGACCTGTTTCGTATCCTTTTATTACTGCAATCTAAACTCAGTACTGGCCTCTGTGACATCAAACTAATACAGACTTTTCAGAAATAAATATCTTTAACTCATGGTTACCAGATATTGGGCATGTTGATTTTCTGGAAGCAGTGCATAAGCTCTCAGAAAGGCCATACATTATAGTGGGATTGCATTTTGATCAAGTAAGATGACATCATCTTCTTCATTTGTTTTTCACAAATGTGTAACTTCTTCTGTTCCACTTTGGTCACTTTGACAGCACTTTGACTTGTTTCTTTATTTGCAGGAGGTTAATCGATACAAAGGTAAAAATTATCCTATCATGAATATTCATGAGAGAACGCTCAGCGTCCTGGCTTGTCGAGTAAGTGAGTTGGATTTCTTTCATTACATGTTTATGCATGCTTCCTCACAATTTAGGTAATACTGATCCTGTTTTACAGTATGTATCAGAAGTGGTAATTGGTGCCCCATTGGTTGTCACAAAAGATTTACTTGACCATTTTAAGGTACATAACGTACAACAACACAATTCTATAATATAAGAGAACATTGAGAACATTTCTTGTGTGGCATTTTCAGGTTGATCTCGTTTGTCATGGTAAAACGGAAATATATCCTGCTAAGGATGGCTCTGATCCTTATTTGGTAAGTCTCAGGCTGTCTGCCATTCTGTTCATATTATACATGTGTGTGTTTCATATAAGCATGCATTGAATTTATCATATCACTCAGGAGCCTAGAAGAACAGGAATCTTACGCACTGTGGACAGTGGGAACAGCCTCACTACTGATGCTATTGTACAGAGAATAATCAAAAACAGGTAAAAGGATGTGTGTAGTGGTACATAAAATGAAATTACTTAATGAAATTATTATTTGTATTTTTCAGGTTGCTGTTTGAGGCGAGGAATCAGAAGAAGGAAGCCAAAGAGATAGCAGTTATTCAGGCCATGAAACAACAAGAGGAAGAAAAGACTAAAGCCAGAGCCCAGACTGTCCTAAGCACCGTCAAGTCAAAATAAGTGTCAATCTCTGAAACGCACCTATTTGAACTTGTGAGAAACTGCTGGAAGCAGTCCATTATATAGCAGTGATGTGCAGTCTATTATCGCACCAGCAGATACTCAAAGTCTCTGTTGGAAGTGATCCTCTGTGTTTTACTATAATACATTCTACATATGCAAGGTCGTGTCTCTCTTGAAGCAGTATCATCAATGTGCTCGCTTAAATCAGACAGAGACACTTGGGGCACAAAGCACTATTGAAAGTTATTCATCTATATTCCAGACAAATAGATAAACCCAAACATAACAAATTTGACATATTGTGTCTTGTAGTTCTATAAAGGTTATTTGTGCCTATCACCTACAGTTTCAAGTATTTAATTACTTTATTTGTGGCAGACGTTTTGAGCTGGAGGCCACAGGCTTTTGCTGCCTTTTTAAGCACTGTAAATTAATTGTGTATGATGTATATGTATATGTATGTATATATATATATATGTATGTAATATAAAGTAATATTGGAAAAGCTTGAACCACTAGGATTTTGACAAATAAGACATGGGTCTACCTTGTTTGAATATGCAGAGGTAGGTGAGACCTCACACTATGGCAATTCACACACTGACAGACTCACCAGTATTTTTCCAGTGTGTCTGCTCTATTAGAGAAGATTAACAATCAAAATCGATACATTTACACTCATATTTTTGAAGTGCATTAATCCTACACTATACAGTAGATTTACCACAGTTCTACATTACTTTTAGTTTCAATTTATTTTTGTTTTCAATGTATACATAGATCTATTATGCCGATGCTATGCCATGTTTACAAGTGTTATCATGAACCCTGTACAAATTAGCTTCTGTATCATACGAAACTGGATTTGAAGTATATTTTTTGTAGGTCATATATTTTACTCACCTCTTTTCATTGAAGATATGTTAATAAGAGGAATTAGTATGCTATTATGTCTATCAAATAAATCTGAATGCATAGGTGTGGGGCCATGTGTTGAAAACTGCCGAAGCACAATGGACGATTGCTGATAAAAAAATAAAAAAAACACTCAAAGCAAGCGTGGAAATGTGCTTTATTTCATTTTTACATTTGCTTCGTTATACAATGTCATGTTTGAATCCTAGACGTTATTATTATTATTATTATTATTATTATTATTATTATTATTATTATTATTATTATTTAATATTATTATTATTATTATTATTATTATTATTATTATTATTATTATTATTTAATATTAGTATCATTATTATTATTATTATTATTATTATTATTATTATTATTATTATTATTATTATTATTATTATTATTATTATTATTATTATTATATAGGCTGCGTAGCTTCACTGGCAAATCATCGCCACCCGCAGCTGCAGGTGTCTCTAATTAACGACTCCACCCATTTTCCAAAAAAGCTTCACGCGCAACACACGAACAGCAGCTTGAATATTTAGACAACTCGAGGACGAAAAAAAGATGTTTTGCTGTTTTAATATGATACCGACCCCACTTCAGGTAGATTTACTCAATCCAAGACTCTCACGCACACCCGGATAATGAATGTATGGTTTGTATGATTTAATATCCAGATCTGCATGAGATTGTGCCTAAAACGGGCTGTCACAGAAGAGGGGAAAAAGGCTAAACTCAACAGCTCGAGAATAGAGCAAGACCTTAATGAACATGCGAAAACCGAAAGAAATGTTGTAAAAATCCTTCTTCTTGGTAAGTATACTCGGCACATTTCATTTTCCAGATGAGTTCAAGTTTTGAGCTGAGACTCTTTGTTGATTCAAAAGGAACAGCAGAAAGCGGTAAGAGCACGTTGATCAGGCAGATAAAGATGATCCATAGTCAGGGTTTTTCTAAAAAGGAGCTCCTCAGCTTTAAGGTAACTTGTATTATTGCAACATAATTAAATTTAATTAAACCAAATCCAAAGACTATTGCCAATTTGGTCTTTACAGCCTGCTGTATTCGACAACCTCCTCAACTCCATGAAGTTTGTCCTCCATGGGATGGGGGCGCTGAGGATCAACCTGGCCAATAACAAGAACACGGTGATGCGCGCGCTATTAACACACTAATTTATGCATTGTATTGCAGTACCTTATTGACACAGAAGATGGCAGTGTTTATCTTCACTGCAATTCAGGCAGGATAGAATCTTACACACATCCAGGACAGTGGTGGAAAGTAAAAAGTACACATTATAGGTACTTTGACTTAAGTACATTGTATGATGAATACTTTTTACTTTTACCTGTATCTGTAACTTTCTATTCCCTTACATTTTTAAATTGGGTTAAAAGCATTTTATTTTCAAAGTGACCTCCCTGTGATGAATTGGTTTAGACTTGGTTTAGTAGTTTACTCCTTTTAGACCTGGTTTACACCTGGTTTAGTTCCTGTTTTTTACCTGAGTTAGTGGTTTACTCGTTTAGACCAGGGTTTATTCAAATGATTTAAAACATCCTACACAACTCTTAAATACTTTTTTCTCTTTACTTATAAACTTTGTAAGTTTTTATAATGTACAAAAAAATAACATTTTATAATGTATACTTACTTACTTGTATCAGATACTTTTCCTGACACAGCATCATCTTGGATCAGTAGTGGAAGTACTCAATATTCTTAAAGAAAAGTGCAGATACAGGACCAAAAATGTACTTAAAGGTGCATTATGCAACTATTTATGTGGGGGAAATAAAGTGTATATATATTTGACCTTGTAGTGACCAAGCTGCTGTATGAGTGGTTACTGGTTAGTATGGCACTTTCCATCACAGTGGTCTCTAGGACGGTCCAGGATCAATTGTTTGTTAGGTTTTCTCTGCTGACAGACCCTCTCACCAAAAAACCTACAAGATGTAAGATGTTTAAAAAAAATAAAAAATAAAAAGATACAAAAAAGTGAACATAGAAAATGCCGTTGTATTGGGATAAAATGCAGCTCAATTGATTTCTACACACATTATACTACAGCCATTTGTGTGTTCTTCTTTGTGAGCTGTGTGGTTTAGTTTTCAGTTTTACAGTTATTGTTCCATTTCTCACCTTGTACTTCTGTTGATGTGTGATGTGCTCTGTTTCAGGTGCACGCCCGATCGATCCTGTCATGCAGCCAGTGTTTGGGGAAAGACCAAGAGCTGCTCCCCTTCGTGGCCCACGCTTTCTGCGCTCTTTGGTCCGACCAAGGCTTCCGATCCGCTGCGGCCAGAGGTTATGAGTTTGAGCTGAACGACTCTGCCTTGTAGTGAGTAGTGTGACCTTAAATGCTGCATGTTGCACACACTCCTTTCCATGGACAACTTGGTGGAAATGTCAAGGAAAATTGCCCAGGAAGAAACGTGTCTTGTTTTGTCAGTTCAACCCAACGGCAAGCAGTGCCAAGAGCAAGAATAGTGTCAGAAAATTATTCCAGTCAGCGTGATTGTAGGACAGGGCTTGATTAAGGTTAGATGTAAAAGTTCCTCTAAAACTCGATGTGAGGCAAATAAACGTTTGAGACTATAAACATTATTAAACAATTTGTCATCTATATTCTACAAACTACTGGATTACTTGAGATTTGATTTCACGTTTTATTTTCAAATGCTTTGACCGGTCTTTATTCCAAAACCAATTGAAAATATATGGTATAATATTCCACACTCTAATAAATACATGGCGCCTCATACAGCACTGTGTCACGGTCTCACTGTCTCAAATTGCACATGTGTCAGTCTGTATGAAAAGGTTAAACACCCAACAAGTCCACAAATATTTGTGTAATTCAAGCTAGTATTGAGTGTTTATCATTATTTCACTCCTTGAACTTACACATGGTGCAAAAATGAACAACCTGCTCGCTTGCCAATAATCAAGCTTCTATATCTATATCTATATCTATATCTATATCTATATCTATATCTATATCTATATCTATATCTATATCTAGCTATATCAACATGAATTTACACCACACAAGCTTAGTATTGCTGTTTTATGTCTAGGATTCTGCTAAATCTATTATCCCATTTTGTTTTGTTTTTATGTGATTCCCTTCGTTGCTCCAATGATAAAAGGACAAAAATGTGTCATTCTAGAACATGAATGATTTCTAGTGTATAGTTTCATTATCAGAGCCAAGTTAGGTTGAGACAGAGCACTAACATATAAAGCTAATAACTTTTTTCTCTTCCTCTCGCACTGCTGGACACCATTGACGTCACTCTCCAGAAATATTGGATTCGACTGTCATGACACACTCAACTTCCCCGGAACCTGAACCCTTTAGAAATGTGTTAAATGGTTTCCTTGATTTAGCTTGAACCGATTCGCTATCATGATGACCAAAGTTATCCTTTAGAGATCTACATTATGCAAAAATACTTTTCTTCATCTTATACCTTTTCTGATTTAAAATTAAATGCTGTATATTTTCTCTTCAGCTTCTTTGAGAATTTGAGTCGAATCATCTCTCCCAGCTACGTTCCCTCAGAGACGGATGTGTTAAGGGTGAGAGTGCGCACCAGTGGGATCATAGAAACACAATTTCATGTTAATGATTTTGTTTTTCGGTAAGACTGCATGCTTTTATCTTCGTTGTAAACAAACTGTTTATTTTTTTTATTCATTATTTAACCAAGAAAGTCCCACTGAGCTTAGGAATTTCAGTTCCAGGGGAGTCGTGGCCCCAGAAGGGAATTTATTATACAAGTCTAGCTTACATTTAGTTGCTCACATTCTTTTATGTAAACATTTGACCCTTCAAGTTATTTGAAAGCTAAGTAAAGTAACATTAAACAAAACGTATAAGGTTCATAATGTATGCAATATGTCGAGTTTACCCAGAATCCCTCAGTGGGGTGAGGCTGAGTCACTTGACGGTAAAGGTTTTCCTCAGAGTCGAGGGAAGCTGTCGTTCTATAAAATATAAATGAATTCACTTGGTATATTCCAGGAAAAGTATACGGTCCCTTCCCGTTATTTATTTACTGTATGGACATTTCTGTTTTTTCAGTGGAAGCAAATCAGTCCAAGATGCAAGAATTTAGGAATGTTGCTAAATTAACTCTTGTGACTAGTTGGTTATATGGTACAAATTGTGTTGCTGCAAGAAATTGCGGCATTGGTGCAGTTTATGGTCGAGTTGTTTGTGCTGCTGCCTTGTACATGGACCATTCTCCCCACTCTTTGCCTCTTTTCACCCTGCATTATCCTGTCCAAGCCTATGGGCCATAAAAGAGTGGCATCCACACATTTTTTCTGAAATCTGAAAACACGCAGTGGCCTGTTGGTGACCATTTTCAGTTTGACATCAGAGAAATCGTTGTCAAATGCTACTCTTAACGCTTAAAGTAATCAAGCTTAAAGCCAACTCTTGACTTGAGAGATAAAAGCTTTAATGCCTCTGACATGACTACTGTAATCTTCTGGCCCCATTGGGAACTTGTTACCTGTGTCGCCAAGACCCGGAGCTGCTTTGAGCGAAATAGAGCAGCCTATATATGAATTTTTCTCTTGACAGTGACAGCGTTATTTGATATTTCCAAAACATGTTTATTTTGGCAGATTGTATGATGTTGGTGGACAGCGCAGTGACCGAAGAAAGTGGCTCAACTGTTTTGACTGCATTCAGGCCGTTCTGTTTGTTGTGGCCTTAAGTGGCTATGACAGCACTTCGACAAAGGAGCCATTGGCAGTATGTTACTCAAAAATAACTATTTCTTCAGGTTGGTTGAATAATTAATCCTTTTCCACTGAATAGAATAAGTTACAAGAAAGTCTCGTACTTTTTGCATCCATCTGCAATAATGACATTTTTAAAGCTGTGACAAGGGTAAGTAATGTAATAAACTACTTATTGACTTATAGTCATTTTGAATAAGCAGTCCCTTTTTCCCCCCCAAAGATTTTGTTCATGAATAAAACCGATCTTTTTAAGGAGAAGATTTTAAACTCTGGACGACACTTAAGATTTTACCTGCCATCATACACAGGTAAACCAGTTTGGCAGAAAATAAAGAAAACTTATTGTCAGGGATGACATTGTTGTAATGTATTCAGCTGTATGTCACTGTTTACTTGGTCCTCCCATGTCCCGCGGGTAATCAGAATTCTTTTTGACCAAGACTCCTGCAATGCATCCACTACTGCCCCTGCTGTGACTGTATAAGAGAAGAGCAGATGTAGACCTATACATTTTGTATACCCTATGTGTGTTCATCAACAGGAGCGGATTGTGATGTGGATGCTGCTGCCAGCTACATTACTGCCTTGTTTTTATCATGCAACATTGAAACTGACAAGCCTGTGTATCATCACTTCACAACCGCCACAGACCGCGGCACCATGACTGTGGTCTTCCAGATGCTCACTGAACAGATTTTAATGGAAAATATTGCAGCTGCCCAGCTGCTGTAGACACCAGCCTCTTGTGATTGTTTTTTTTGTAAACTTTTTCTGTAACTACATTTTAAGAACATTTTAAATATTTTAATAAAGCATATTCAAAACCCATCTTGCCTTGATGACCAGTCAATTAATTTTAATTAGCCCTTTCATCTGTAAAGTCACAAGTCTTCTTAAATATGTGTAGGAAAAAAAACGCCTAAACTGTAAATTTTAGTATAAAATGGATGCAATACCCATTTATTATAATGAAATAAAAATTCAGTCAATTGATACAATAACGTTTAGAACCAAAATCAAAAATATTCTCAGTACAACATCTTTTAAACCTTGGAGTTGCAGACTCTTCATGCATTGCCTGGAGCGAACGCCCAGCTGCGCTTCTCAGTCCACACAGTCCGCAGAGTCCAGAGAGAGGAAGACTTCAGCAGTGCACTTAAAGGAGCCTTTCAGTCCTTGGAAGATTACACAGCTTGGCAGAATTGGTGTTATTTCTTTGATACAAACGGGCTGCAAGAAATTGAAAAAGATATATTAAAGTAAATTGTTTTGTTTTTAACATTTGAACTTCAACTGCTTTAGTGATGATGCGTGGAAACACACTGACCATATTCTTGAGGAACAAACTGCGTGGTGTAAGTTCTGAAAGCAAGTTGTTGTTGGCTGTAGACTCTGCGCTGTCTGTCGTTTCCGTTTCGCCTCTTTTTACGTATGGGGACCTCCGGATCCCGGACAACAAGCCAGATGCCCTGCCCACTGAATAATAGTTTGGTCCGCCTGCCATCTGTTTATACCATCCCTCCGTCGGCGAGCACGCTAAATGCATAAAAAACACTGTGATGCAGCAGATAAGTTTGGCGGACATCTCCATACCGTTCTGCTACTTTGTGAGGCTCCTCTGTCAGCGCTCAAAACTCGTGCGCACCGCTACATTTTATAGGCGCGCGTCGTCGTCATAGTTTCGTCAGCAGGTGCGGCGCAGTGATGAACAAATCCTATAGGCACTCGACACCTCAAAACTTGCATGGAAGAACGATTATGGCATGCGCTCAAACATAAAGCTTTAAGAAAAAGAACATGTAGCCTATCCCAAACTATTTTTTACGCACATGAGGTTGGATAGACCGACAGTTACACTAGTCTATTCGCTTTATCCACAAGTGAGAGCTTGTGTAATCTGTTCTTGCCATCTCCCTCATGACGTGTGGCTTTTGTCCAAGGAGGCATTTCCTTTTGCATAATCGACGACAATGTAGCGCTTTGAGAAACTTGGTAAAATACAGTCTTGTAAAGCGCATTAAAAGTGTATGGCATTATAATAATTAATGATTAATCATAAATCATGATAAGGCTACAATCAATAGGCCTACACAAAATTAAAAGGAGGGATTTCATTTTCAAAAACATTATGCGTATCCCCAAAAGTCGAGTGGCCGATTAGAACAGATCGCATCAAGGGTTAATTTAGAATGAAACATTTCATGTGTTGCAAAAATCCTATGAGTTCACTGCAGGGGGAAAAAAGGGGTTTCTGAAACTTGGGGCTTGTGAAAGAGAACATTTGGATTGGTCATTTTGGATTTATTACACTGATCCCAAAAGATTTGGGTGCTTCTGTAAAGTTGCCATGGTAATACGCCACACAAATTAAACTATGGGCTCTGATGGGGCCCACGCGCAGACACCAATCATGCTTCATGGCACAGGTGAGACTTCACTTTTCCACCTTCACGACCACATTTTGTGAGTTCTGCGCGCAACTATGCCACCTGGTGGAGATAGCCAACATCTACAAATCACATGTTTCCCTCATATTTCATTATTATCAGAACATTATCAGTAGCCTGGTAGTCCAGAGTTTTAATGGCTACATCACTGTAACTTCAAGCAGTAGTGTGGCTTGCCTGAATTCCTATTCTGGACATTCATATTTTTAGACTTTAATAGAGTCAGCGGCTTGCTTAGAATAAAACAAAAATGAAAGTAGAAAGAAACACATTTGATTTCGCTGGAAATATGCATGGTCACTGTGCAGGCTATTTTCTTGTAAGCCACGCCCAGTAGTTAAATGCTTATTCATTGCGAAAGTGTATTTGTTCTATAGAAATATCTTTTTTTTGTGTGGCCAAAGATGCAGAATCACAACTTTTACCAATTATTAGCTATTACATGATTTATTAATGTGATATGCTCTTTGCTACTGTTTAATTGTGTTTTTGGTCTGAGTGTGAAAAGAAGGTATGCAGACGAGTGCACATGACTTGTTAGGGAACTCCCATTCTTGATAAAACGAAACTAAGTCTACAGGGTCTCATATAGGCCGACATGAGAAAAGTCCTCAGTGAAGGAGTGACGGCTGGACGCTCATGAACCCTGGACTGCTGCTGCACAGAGGACGTATTCGTGCATCTGTCCGAGGTAAGTTTGTCCCTCCAGCTCCACCTGTCCTGTCCCCAAAAGAAACGACAGCCTGGGTGCTCGTGTCAGCCTCAGCATCAGTGTCCGAGCAGGTATGGCACCGTGGCAGGCGCTGTTTTCTTTCTAAAGCGCAGTTTAACGTAAGTTTGCGTGCTAATGTTGTCTTTCGTTTCCTCCTATACGTTTAAATGATACTTAACGACTCGAAAACTTTGGTGATTGTGTGCAGCGTCAGTACTAGCCTACGTAGCTTAATTCCTGATACGCAGAAGGCTAACTTGTTTTTGAAGCTAATGCTATTTCATGTACTCTGAAATTATACACGAATCAAACTTGTGTGCTAAAGTCGCTTGAAGGTAAAGATTAGTTGGTTGAAATGTTGTAAAGTGATATTATGGGATGACAGTACTGACAGGAAGTGTCTCATGTTGTTCTACCATCACTGGCTCATGCCATTGGTTGACAGTGTACAACCAAAGATGCGCTCTGAAAGTGAGCCCTCACACCGTTTCAGTAAAACCACAGTGTGAACTTTATTTTAACTGTAAAAACACACAGTTTAATTTGTGGATTGTCTCAGTAATTTAAAACATGTTGTAGTTTTAAAGGTTAAAGTAAACGCCGTTGCAAAATTTGAGAATGAAAATAGTTTAGGAGTGAGACGTCCTACTGATTGCCTGTTTCGACAGAACGCGATCCAGGCCAGAACAAGTAGCACAGGCGTTATTATTATACATCCATGGGCACATGAGGCACACAGTTTGGCAAACTTTTTTTTAATTGTATTTTGTCAATTAGGCTGTTCATTTTAGACCGGGTGCCGAGACTCATTTTCACTGCCAATGTTGATGGTGAGATGTTCTTCCACTTGCCGCCATTTCTCAGAAAATCGCATAGCCTAAAGTGAAAGTGTTTGACTGAGGTAATGATTTACTCGCAGGTATTGAGAGATGAAGTGCCCTGCCTGTCATTTTGATCTGTTGGGGGTAAAAGCCAACTTCTGCAGTAACTGTGGTCAAAGATTGCAACATGCTGCCAACCTGCAAGGTAGGTTTGTTTGTGTGATCAGACCGTTTAATATAATAGATCAGGGGTAGGCAACGTCAGGCCCCAGGGCCAAATCTGGCCCTTCAGCACAGAACCTCTGGCCCTCAAGATGATTTTGAGAAACATTATCACACAAATCAGTGAGTACTTTTAACACTCTTAGAGTTAAATGGGAGGGTAAAAAAAGGTAGAAATACTGTCAATACACCCAATTAGGTCATATATTATGTACAACACTGGCATTTGAAGGAAGTGCACTGGAAAAAGAAAAATCGTTTTAAAGAAGAAATGACATAAATCTACTTGAATTAAGAGATTAAATCTAAGGATTGAGTAGATTTGGTCTGGTCTGGTCTTAGACGAGATAAAACCTCTAGTAGTTATTCTCTTCATTCAGACAATTTTGTGTCATTTCAAGTGAAAAACAATTGTCTGATTGAAGTGGGTTTTATTCTTGTTCCATTGGCGCTAGCATTTGTATCTTGGATTAGTTCAAACCGACTCAAATTCAACATAGAAGAACAAATTCAAACAAATTTAAGTAATTTATCTCATTAAAGATGGTCATTTTTCCAGTGTTGTGCTTTACTTTGGGCCAATAATCAGCGGCTTCGGCCCTCGGTCTATTTACAATAAAGAAAATCGGCCCTCGGTCAAGTTTTCTTGGCCCTCCGCCAAGAAAACTTGCCTACCCCTGTAATAGACCCATGGATTCAGAGCGCTTATTCCCGCTCTGAAATTATGGACCATAGTTTTACAGTTATGGGACAACAAGTTCAGGTTATGCTTAACAGATTGTTTTTTTATTGTTTTTTACTATAAGAGCATAGTCTATGTTTTTAGAAAACAACAACAATAAAAAACAAACTAAAAAAACAAACAAACGTTGTAGCATAATTTTTCATTTAAGATTTCGACCACAAGAGGGCAGTATCCAATCACATGTACTTTGTCAAATACTCTTGTCTGCAGCGCGTAATCTTAATGATAAACTGTTAAATCTTGCAATAATGCTTGACTGTTCTATCTTATGGTACCAGTTGTTGTGGCAAAATCCCTGGAAACAGATGTAGCCGCAGCTGAAAACCCGGGGGCCCCTGACGGTGCTGCAGAGGAGCGTAATAAGTCTCCAAAACGTTTGAATGAAGAAGACAGTAATCCAAAGAGGAAGGTGATGATAAAATATACATTTCTTTATTTTCTTTGTAAATAAAGGGGCTGCAATTTAAGGGCATTTTAGCGGTCTGCTTTTTGTTTTTAGTCTATAATTAGCCAAACAATTTAGTTCTTATTGGTTTTTTTTTGTTTTTGTTTTTTTTAAAGTAACATTTAATTCCAAATTAAGTTTGCTTTTTACCAAAATTGCAAAAAATATGTTGTGATGTTGTTATATTTTCATGTAATTGTGTCGTTTACATGTATTAGACACTAGGGATGAACTAATTCTTAATATTACATTTAATTAGTTCAATACCCTCTTCAATTCAATACGCAAATATGTTCAATATGAATCGACAAAAGATTGTAGATGAGCTCAGCACTTGAGCATTTTTCACTAGAATGTATTTTGACACAGTACAGCAGATTGTGTAATTCAATAATGACAATTAATCCAATGAATGGTTTCTAGTTATTGTAAGTAAAGACTTTCTTTCTTCTGTCAATGTTGTTTTAGTTTCTGTACTGACTTTGTGCAGCCTGTTTCAATGACTTGTTTTTGTGGTATTGTTTTTTTTTAGAGAAAAAAGAAAAAGAAAAGTAAAAAGAAAAAAGATGGAAATAAGTCGTCAGATACTAACCAGTCTGATTTGTCACTTGACCCGCCTGAAGACCACAATGAGAAGAAAACTAAAGCAGGAGATGGATCTGATAGTGACAGTTCAGATGATGCACTGGACCAAGAACCAAAGTCACTCCAAGATCTTTCATCTGTTGAACACCAGCCCCCACGAGAAAAGGCTTCCTCTGCTGACGTACCTCCTGGAAACATGGAAGTTGCTGACCTGAGCAGTGAAAACTTAAAAAAGCTGCTCCCACCCAGTGAACCCATGGATGTAGAACAGAGCAGTGTTAGTACAGTTGTCGCACCTGAAGGCACTGAAGTACCACACCATGATTCTGATAAGGGCACAAATGTTGAGAACCGGAGCAGTGATAAAAGGACTAACCAGAAAAACATCAATCCATCAAAAACACAAACCAAGGAAACCAAGCAGCAGGGGGAAAAGAGGGGGAACAAACCAAATCAGACACCAAGTGAACCTATGGAAGAAGATTCAACCAATGTTCGTGCACCAGAGAGCACTGAGGTTGCACCTGAACACACAGAAGTTATTCATGAAACAACAACTGCCACTGCAAGAGTGAATACAGAAAAACAGGGTGTACAGACCCGGAGTCAAGCATCTAGATCTGATGACAAATCTAAAACAAAAGAGAACAATCAATCCCAACCCCCAACCCACAGCAAACTTCCCACAAGTTCACAGCCTGATTCTAAAAAAGGGCCAAACACAAATAACCCCAGTGATAATAAGACAAACAAACCCTTCAAAAACAAGAACGAACCTGACGCCAACAATCAAGCAAAACTTGAGACTGGGGAAACCAAGCAAAAGGGGAAAAATAAAGGCGAAAAGGGAGAGCAAAATCAGATACAGGCTGAGAGTGCAAAAGAGGTATGTAAAACTACAATTTCTAAAAAGTATTCTTTATTTGTTTGAGATGCATGTTTTGTTAATGAATGCACATGAGGTCCATGCATATAATCACGGCATGCTGAATTGTAGCCACCGGCTAATTTCCATTCACACTCACTCTCATAAACAGACGCTCATTCACTCTGGCCTATTGTACTGTACGTTTTTAATAGTAGGCGAAATTGGTTCTCCAGGGAAAAACCTGCAACATGCAAGATCCACATAGAAAAGCCCCCACCTTGCACTGGACTTGAACTGAGGACCTACTTGCTTTGGGTCACAAGTGGTTCAGCACACAATTAAAAATGTCTATCTCTAAAAAGTCTATTTATTTACACTCAGAGTGCTGACTCAAGTGTGGACCCACCAACTACAGAGGTAGCAAACATGGAGATACAGCAGTCATCAGAGGAGCAAACATCACAGACTTCCAACACAAGCAAAGGCAGTAAAGGCACTAATAACAACAGGACAGGGTCCAATGAAACGGCCCCAGGACCAAAAAAGTGAGGAGCTCACCCCCTTTTAGCAATACAATTCAACGTATATTAACAATATTTTTTTCTAATTTCTTCTTCTTTTTTCCAGGCTTAATAGAAATGTGAATGTGGCTTCCCACAACAGAGTCACAATATATTTTCATGCAATTCTTTCAAAGGATTTTAAATTTAATCCTGATAAGGATCAGATCTTCATAAGGGCAGGAAAATGTCTTGGTACATGGAAGGAGGATTTAGCAGAGGTCTTTGTTACCAGGTATTTATTTTCCATAATAAGTATAATTGATATTCAGTCTTTGCTTGGAATGAGCTTGTTTGTCCTCACAGGGATCTGGGAGAACATGGTTTTCTTGTTGGGGGAACATTGATCACTCCAAAATCTGAAGTTTTACAAGTGTCCATACCATATAAGTATGTCGTTTATAAAAGAGAAAAAGATGTATACGAGTATGAACACATCTACAAATTGGATTCCCAGCATGATCAAATCAACAGATGTTTGTTTGTGAAACCACAGCTTCTTAATGAAGACGGTAATTTAAAGATCCTGGTAAAGCTGCTGCATATCATTTGATAATTGATTAAACTATTTATTTGTATAACAAAGGAGACTGGCATCAATATGACGACATCATTTGTGCACCACCATCCAAAAATATGGTAAAACGGCTTAAAGAGATTTTTTGGCCTGACCAGAAGAAGACTTTACTTCAAGGCAGAGAAATCTCTGGAACCATGATGCTGGAAACAATATTTGATCTTCTCAAATCTTGGTCTGACAAAAATCTCATCAGTTTTCACTCACAGCTGCAACAGTTTTTTCAGATTTACTCTGAGCCTTTTGTATATGAGGAACGGCAAAAGAAATGGTACTCCTTGGATTATGGGCCAGAGAATGTAAGTTTCTAGTTCCCAAGCACACCAATGTGATATATATACATATATATATATACAGTATATGAAATGTAATTGTATTTTATTATCATTATTATTATAATTAACGATGTTTGGTTAAATACTCATTTCAGGTTAGAAAACTGCTCAAGGAATTCATGTTGAAAAATGTGATTCCCCAATTACAAAAAGATCATGCTACAAAAGGTGTCTATGTACAAGACCCGATGAAGGCAGCTGTCATAATGGTCTATGTACGCAACCAGTTTAATGTCAAACTAAAAAATGAGGAACTCTGTCGACTGTGTCAGCTACTGTGCCTACCCAAGTTCAACAAAGAAGGTTTCCTTCAACACTGGACTACATTTTCTCTTGATCTCTGCATTCTTAAAAAGTTTGTACATTTTCCTTATTCTTTTAATATCTGCCATACAACTCTTAATTATTCAATGTAAACAGTCTTCCAGATATGTTGCTGTCTCTGATAAATGCTGTGATAAAGGAGGGAATGCCTCACTGGATTCTGGTGCTACCAATGCTTCACCTTCTCAAAGGAACCACAAAGCCCTTTCAAAGCTTGTTGCCTGGAAACTTGAAGTATTTACAATCATGGGCAGGTTTGGAAGGTGTTGATGGTTTTAGAAACCTTTTGAACATGAACAGTCAAGACAGAAAGTAGGTTATTTTTACTCCAACATAATCAATTGAGACTATGTTACAGACTCATCTTTTCCTATTTATTTTCATCAGAGCCATACAAAATCTAATGAGGAGCCAATGCCATCTGTTTGAGGTTGATAATCTATTGGTGCGATCGTTCTTGTACCTCATATCACTTGATGAAATGTTGGAGTGCATCAGTTTTGTGAATCCCGACCTGCTGACTTTGCTCCAAGCCTACGTTGTCAAAAGTCCACAGGATATTTCTTTCACTAACAATGAGGTCAGTCAGAGCTCGACTCCTTGAACCTTCTACAACCCTGTGCCTACATTGTTTATGTACTGACAAAGTTTTTTGTTTCTTCATCTTTTGCAGGCTTTGCGAGCGATGATGATGCATATCACACAGAATCTTGTTGAAAGAAATTACTGGTAATCTATTTGTTAACAGCAGTTCATATTTCCGTCTGTGCATAACACTTAAACCGTTTTGTAATATTCCAGTCTCTTTTCTGAGGATTATGGGAGAGAATGTATGGAAACTGTGGTAAAGATGCTTGATCAGATTTGCAAAGGATGCAGACCATCGGGATATGGTGCAAACATAGCAGATATTCCGGTTGCTTGCGTGCATCTGATGGCGTCAGTATCTGATCTGGTTTTCTCCTACAAGCCACAGGTATACCTTACAGCGAGCCACGTTTGTAACGACTCATGTTGGTTCTAAAAATTGTATTTACTGTAAAGTAAATGTTTCATATATTAGGAGGCTGTTGAAGAGGTAAAAGACCAACAGTATATGAGAGGCTTCGTGTGCTCTGCTCTGAACAGCACAAGAGCCTGGATCAGTAGATCTTTTGGCAACAACATTCTCAACAGAGGAATATCATCTCTATACCAATTGAAGGGTTCAAAAGAGATCGAAGTAAGTCTGAGAAATGTTTGTTGTCTTTCCAACTAAAATACACTTTACCACACATCAATTTTTGTTTTGCTTTCAGATGTGGAATAACATAATTTCCATTGAGTTCAAAGATGATAATTGCACAACAGAGTGGAGAGAAAAGCTGACAAAGGATTTTGAAGAGAAATATATAAGAGTATGTTGAGACGGCTGCAACATTCCTCTGTTATGCTTCTGTCACGTTCTCCTACATTTCTCTGTGGTTGTAGGAATCTCCTTTAGATCAGATCGAATACTACTGCACAAACATAGATGAGCTGTGTTCCTCACATTCATATGTTGCCTCCAGTATTGAAAGATGTGCTCTGGAGGCTGTCACGGATTTGTGTCAGGTACAACATCCACATCTATTGTATGACTCATAAGGGCTGTAGAAAAAGGTCCAAAACTGCATTTTGATCATTATTATGATGTGTTTTTCTTCCATAGAACAAATCGGAGGGCAAGCTGTTTGAGAGGTTAAAAATTAACATGAAATTCAGCAGACTGATCTCAACAATAATTGAGAAGTCATGGCCATGTGACTTGCAAGAAAAAAATGCACAAAATGAAGCGATCCTTAAACACCTCCTCTCATGGACTGCTGCCAAAAACATTTTTCAACTTTATGGTACTTTGCCTTTATTTTAACATGAAAAAAAAGTTTGACTGAGGACTGAAATAATAAACCTTAGGATGTGCAATTTAGATTTCTTTAACATATACCTTTTTGTTTTACAGTTGCGGAGGAAGAAATGACAGGAAATCTTTCTGAAAATGCAGACGAGAAAATAGTGGTAGCCATCTCAGTATTTACTGCTGTTGTAAATCAGTTTGTGAAAGGAAACATTAAGATTGGCTTGCTCAATGTGATTTTGGAGAAGAAAGATGCTTTCCTTGAATTAACCAAAATTGGTAAGTTCTTTTTTTTATTGCATTTTCTATCCTATCTTGTTATTAAACATTTGTTTCCGCAATGAACAGATTGTCTTTCTGAGAAAGAGCAATACAAAGATACAGCTAAAATGAAAAGACTATTGCAACAGAGGGAAGGTGAAGTCAGAGCCGTCTACCATGAGAAAGAGCTGGTGGATATTTTGGTGACTCTGAGCCACAAACTTGAGGACTTAAGAAAGGGTATGTGAGAACTCCTATTATGATCTTCTGTGTCTTGGCTGTTTGTAAATAAATATCTTTTCATAGTTGATCTCTTGGACATTGGAGAAATGCATCAGCTCAACATTGAGGATATGCTTCTAGATGACATGATGGAGGTTCATTTGTTTGACCAAATATCATCGAACAAGGCCGGCACAGTCACATACTTTAATTTGGATGAAGACATCAGAGACATGGCAGAAACAATTCGCCAATATGATAACAGCCATATCTTCAATGTATGTTTAGAAAAACAAGCAAAAATCTTTGTGAGTGAAGACGATTCTGAAGAAGATGAGGAAGCATTCACTCTGGAAACGATTTACAGGGAGATTTTTGTGAAATGTTTTAAAAAGTACAGTAAGACCTACACCTCCCTGAAGGATGGCAGTATGACACTTAAGAAGGTCAATGAGCTTTTCAAAGATTTTAAGGGAAAGTATGAAGAGTTGGCACAGGACTTGAAGATTATGTGCCGCATTGATCAGTCAGCTGACCAACGGTGGATCCTCGGTCGTGTTCAACAGATTGAAGAGTTTCACGAGCTTCATCTCGCTGTGGATTCAGCAGAGATTATCATGAGAGTCAAAAAAAGCCTGCGTCTTCGGGGTGACTTCAGCATCCTGGAGAACCTCATAAAAGTTGTATGTACTTAAAAAAAAAATTGATATATATATTCTTGTTCAATAATTGCACATGTAACGTTATGATTGCTACACTTTTGCATTCAGAATCAGGCAAACTTGAAGAGAGTGCAGCTTCATCAAATTGACAATGACTTGATGCAAGCAAAAAAGGATCTGGTGGATATAACTGTGCCCCGCCAAAACTGTCTGCAAGAGCTGGGGATCAGGGGTAACTTTGTCAGCTGGGTCCAAGAAGCACTTGAAGGTAAATACAAATGGCAATTATAGCAACAAATAAAGCTTAAACTGGTTATTGGTATATTAGTGAATATTATGATTACAGTGCGAACCATATGTTTACATGCTGCCCTCTCCTACATACAAAAAAAAAGTTAATTCTGGTTTCATTTCAATTATAATTTTTAAAATTATTTTGTATTTGCTAAATGCTAGAAGAATGAGAGATTGAATTGTCTACACAGTTTTTTTTTTATATTACTTTTGACAAAACCAACATATATAGATTTCATTGATCATTTTGGGTCAAACGTTTTGGATTTCCTTCCACAAGCTTCTCACAATGTTTGGGAGGAATTTGGTCCATTCCTCCAAACCTCATTTGTAGTGTGCACATGCCTTTTCAGCTCTGCCCATTTATTTTCAACTGGACTGAGGCCAGGACTTTGTAATGACCACTTCAAAACATTGACTTTGTTATCCTTAAGCCTCTTTGTAACCAGTACTGGCCATATGCCTTGAGAATTGTCCATTTGGAAGACTCATCTGTGCCCAACCTTTAACTTCCTGGCTGATGTCTTGTGATGTTGCTACAATATTTCCACATTGTGTTCTTTCTTCATGATGTCATCTATTTTGTGAAGTGCACCAGTCCATCCCGCAGCAAAACAACCCCACAGCATGATGCTGCCACCCCCGTTTTTCACAGTTAAGATGGTGTTCTCAGGCTGCAAATTCACCCTTTTTCCCTCCAAACGTGACGATGGGCATTATGGCATTTGTTTTTTTATTTTTTCGTCAGACCACAGGATTTGTCTCCAAAAAAATATAGTCTTTATCCTTCTTTTATTTATATAACCCTAACCCTATCTCCAAACTGGCTTTATGATGTTCCTTTTGGAGTAAAGGCTTCTTACTGGCAGACTACCCTCTCAGCCCATGTCGGTACAGTACTTGTTTCACTGTGGATAATGACAAACTCTTTAACAGTTTCAGCATCATCAGCAGATCTTTTGCATTTGTTCTAGGGTTGATATTCACATTTCAGACCACAGCCTGTTCATCTCTGGGACACAGAACCCGCCTTATTTCTGATCTGTATGATGGTCATTTCCATCATTGTTTTAACCAAAAAACCTAAATCTTCAACTGTCTTGAAATTAGATCCAAGGATGAACCAGACTTGTGCTTCCAAGGATATGACATTGTTATCTGGGCTTTCCCAAATTATTTAAAGGCATAGTAAACTTGTGTATGTAAACGTTTCGTTTTGTAAAAAGTCATAGAATATCGGGGGAGTAAAGTTACAGTCCTAGTGCATATACAGTATGTTGTTAACTTGTCCACTTTTTTTCTCAGATATCAATGAGCTGAAGGTGTTTGTTGACCTTGCCTCCATCTCTGCTGGGGAGAATGACATGGATGTGGACAGAGTTGCTTGTTTCCATGATGCTGTCCTTGGATACTCTTCTTTGCTTTATGAACTCAAACAAGACTCAGATTTTCATCATTTCAAAATAGTTGTCAAGAAACTTTGGAAGGCTTTAGAGAATGATTCACACCTGCCTAAAAAACTGGTTAGAAACCTCTTTGCTTTGCTGTTACATCTGTAAGCATTTAAATGTAACATTTAAATGGTTTCATTTATAGAGAGACAGTGCACGGCATCTGGAGTGGCTCAAAACTGTTAAGGAAAGTCATGGCTCTGTTGAGTTGTCGTCTCTTTCCTTGGCTTCATCCATCAACAAGAAGGGAATCTATATCATCAGTGCACAAGCTGGAAAAAAGGTAAATCTCTCATTGTCTATAGAGCTCAACAGCACCACAATTTGGCCTTAAGCTCTGGAAGTAAAAATCTCATTCAAACTTGCATAGACTTTTTGAAAAATATGAAGATTTTAAACGTGAAGCTAAGAGTAATCAGTTATGCTCATATAAAAATGCTCACCATAAAAAAAAGTAAATTGAATTTGTGTGTTTTCTGGTGGTTTTCTGGTTCATGGGAGACCACATATTCATTTAAACCCATTATTATTATTATTTTATTCATTTTGTTAAAAAAAAAGTTTGAGATTTTTACTTCCTGAACCAAGAACATGGGTTTGTATTTTACTATTTAAAATTGATTTACAATATTGATGTTTTGCTACCCAGCTCAGTCTTGAAAAGGCTCTAAAGCTCCGTATCACAGAGGAACATGATGATGGACAGACTCGTAATTATTCACTTGAGGATCTGAGAGAACTACAGAACAAACTCATGCTGATGTCTGGTAAAGGAGATCAGGGACAGCATGAAGTGGACCAATTCACTGAGGTATTTTGTTGAAATAACAATTCTGAAGTTCTGTCAGTCTATGACTTCTTGTAAACTCCATTGTTTGCACATTTCTCTCTCTTTTTTAGATTTTCGACAGTGTTCAGAGACTATCTGAGGCATTCATTGCACTGTACGCAGCTGGTAACCCTCTCTTCAGACACTGGGAAGCTCAAATTAGTTGCTGTGCAAATAGTAATGAACCCAGTATTCTGATGGACTTTAACCATGGCGGTGCTTTCAATGCAGTTACTATTGAGGGTGGCATCGAGGAACAACTCCCTGAACTTTGCAGAAAAATGGAGAAATGCCTTGAATTCTGGAACGATTTTGTGGACAAACACAGATCACAGCACTACTATCTAAATTACTATACAGCAGAGCAGATTGTACGCTTGTGCAGCCGCCTCTCTCAGGACAGTGTGTCCCACCTGGACGACCAAACGCTGATGATGCTTTCGTTTGTCAAGGCTGACTGCTCAGCTGCAGACCTGAGACAGGTGTGGCACGAGCTCCAGTATGACCTTCTCAATCAGCAACAACAAGAAAATGATGACATTGAGTTCCAAACATTTACGATGTCAGAAAGTTGGATTTCTGATGTCAGCAGTGACTTTGATCTCCTACCATCTCTAATACAACAAACAAGTGGCCTACACAAATTTGATCTTCTGTGGAATTCTTACATGAAAGACATGAAGAGGTCACTACCTCATATTCTAGATTTGAGGACACTCGGACGACTGTTGGAAATACTTGCAAACAGAATGACAGAGAGTGAAGGTGAAAGCGAGGAAGATATTTCAGATGACAATATTACAAAGTTAATTTGCAGAGAACTGCCAAATGGTTTGACCACTGGAAAACCAAACCTGGTTGTTTGTCCTCATGAGGACATCTTGACGTCTTGCATCTCCACGTACATGACCAGTAAAAATGAGCCTTTACCCACTCAGGATGAAGTCCTCCTGTGCACCTCCACTACCCCTTATGAACAAGTGGAGCTCTTCCTAAGACGCTGTCTCAGCCCTGGATACAGAGGAAACAAGCTCTACTCACTGGTGTACGCGGATGTGCTGACGTATGATGTCAGCTCCAAAGTTGAGAGCTTTTTCCAGAGCATGAAGATGAAAAGCAGGAATGACTACAAACTTATTATTTTCTGCAGCTCAGAAAGAGAGCATGCCTACCTTCCCTCTGCGTTTAGCCAGTACAAAGTCCACATGGTTCCTCTAGCACCACGGGCACGCATTCAAGAATATCTGCATAGACATTATGTTGTCCCTGAAGATCAATGTAGTGCAGCAGCTGCATTCAAAGACCGGCTGTGTGTGGGCATTATCTCATCTCGAAGAGCTGGCGTGGGTATGTTCATCTAACAAACTCCAACTTTATATAAATAAAAAATTGGGATGTGCACCCCTACTGGTACCCCTTTTCTTTTACCAATAGCATTCAGAAGTTGATTGAAGATTTCTGAATGATCACATGTTGACCCAGTGACTAAATAGAGTCTACCTGTGTGTAATCTAATGTCAGTTCAAATACAGCTGCTCTGTGATGGTCTCAGAGGTCCGTTAAGAGACTATTGGGGAGCAGACGTCCAAAGACACACCAGACAGGTCTGGAATAAAGTTCTTGAGAAATATGAAGCTGGGTTAGGTTATAAAAAAAGATTTCCAAAGCTTTGAACATCTCCTAGTGAACAGTTAAATACACCATCCAAGAATGGAAAGAGTATGGCATCACTGCAAACCTACCAACACCCGGCCATCCTCCTAAACTTCTCCTAAAAGGACAGCACTGACCAGAGCTGTTATCTATGATGACCCTGGATAAACTGCAGAGAGCTACAGCTCAGGTGGGGGAAACTGCACAGAGATCTGTCCTCATGGCAGAGTGGCTAGAATAAGCCATTTGTGTAAGAAAACCATTAGAAGTCCCGTTTACTATTTGCTAGAAGTCACCATGTTGGCTCCATGTGGCTTCTTGCAAACAGCAAACGGGATGGTTTTCTTTTAAAAATGCGACTCTGTCATAAGGCCACATTTATGCAGTGTACGACTAATCGTTGTTCTGTGGACAGTTTCCCCCATCTGAGCTGTAGCTCTCTGCAGATCATCCATGGTCATCATAGGCTTCTTGGTAACAGCTCTGGTCAGTGCTGTATTTGTTTGGTCAGTAAGTTGAGGAGGACGGCCGGGTCTTGGTAGGTTTGCAGTGATGCCATACATTTCCATTTGTGGATGGTGTATTGAACTTAGAGATGTTCAAACCTTTGGAAATCTTTTTAATAACCTAACTCAGCTTTATACTTCTCAATAACTTTATCCTGGTCCTGTCTGGTGTGTTCTTGGACTTCATGATGCTGTCTGCTCCCCAATAGTCTCTGAACAGACCTCTGAGACCATCACAGAGCAGCTGTATTTGACCTGACATTAGATTAAACACAGGTAGACTCTATTTAGTCATTGGGTCAGCATGGGATCATTCAGAAATCTTCATTCAACTTCTGAAGGCAACTGGTTGCATTCAAAGGAAAGGGGGGCCGGTACTGTGTATGTGTGTCTTTAAAATCAATTTTCTATTAAATATATTTATATTTTCTATTAAATGCAGATTCAGACAATTTTAATAATCCCACTAGGGACAAATTATTCAGAGCTGCCACGACAAAGTGGAGATTAAAAAACAATGTATTAACATGATGTGAAGGAGGCATCATCATCAAATTAAACAGCTCTTAGGGAAATCATTCAAATTGATTCAGTCTACAACCACCACATGTTAGTTAGAGCTTTTTACAATGTTGTTTTCATCAAAAACATACCCGGAGCTGTGTTTTGAGGATTGTGATAAAGGTTTGTTTGTTTGTGATCTATTCTATGCTTTATCATATAGTTAGGAATGGTTGGTAACAATGCGTTTTTTTTTTACAGGTAAATCTCTTTATATCAAGAGGTTGTACCAAAAATTAAAGCACTCAACCAAAAAAACCACTGTGATGAATTGCATTCGTCTGACTGAGCCCACAGTGGATGAGAATGCTGTTCTCAAGTCTCTCCGGAACATTGCCGCCAATAGGAAAGCTCTCACAGTGTTTCATTTTGATGTCACGTCATCGGTAGGATTTTTTTGTTGTTTAATTTGTGATTTTTAATATTTTTATGCTGTATTTGTCATGGTTACGTTGTGTAATAGGTTCAGAAAGGACTTCATGAATTTCTTTTTAAACTACTATTTCTGCGCTATCTCATGGATTTTGAGGGGAACGTGTGGAAGTGTAATGAGAAGCAGCTCTATGTGGTGGAGATTTTAGAGCAAACAAAACACCAGGTAAGACTGTCCTGTTTTCATTTACTTGTATCTACACATTGTTTGTAATAAACGCAATATTTTTGTTTTAGGGTCAAGATTATTCATTCACAGATGTGTTCCCTAACATTTTCTGCCGACCTCCGAAAGAAGCACTGGAGATAGAGCTGCGGAAAAATGATGACCCCAATATTTTTAACACTGAAGATCCATTAATGGACAATATAGAATTCAGAAGTGCAGCCTTTCAGAGACCATACCAGTATCTCTCACGCTTTCATAACCATGCTGACCTGGACAAGTTCACATATGACGGAGTGGAAGGAACACACGGTGAATGTCTTCAGATGCTTCTAATGCACTGTGGAATCGTGGACCCGTCCTGGGCAGAACTTCGAAACTTTGCATGGTTCCTCAATCTCCAGCTTCAGGACTGTGAAACATCAGTTTTCTGTAATGCTGACTTTACTGGAGACACGCTGATTGGATTCAAAAGATTTGTTGTAGACTTCATGATTTTGATGGCAAAAGACTTTGCCACTCCATCTCTCAGCATTTCTGACCAGAGCCCAGGAAGACCACAGATGGACTTGACTGGTGTGCGAGATGAAGACCTGGCTCCTTTTCTTATCCGAAAGAGATGGGAAACAGAACCCCATCCATACATATTTTTTAATGATGATCATGTGTCCATGACCTTCATAGGCTTCCACCTTCAGCCCAATGAGCAAAACTCTGTTGATGCCATTGATCCTGCTTCAGGAAGAGTCATCAAGAGAAATGTCATGACTAAGCAGTTGTATGATGGCCTAACGCTACAAAGGGTGCCTTTTAACATTGACTTTGACCGTCTTCCAAGAGGAGAGAAAATAGAACGAGTGTGTAATGTTCTTGGTATCCAGTGGCCCCTAGACCCGGATGAAACTTATGAGCTGACTACTGACAACATACTCAAGATACTTGCAATCCACATGCGCTTCAGGTGTGGCATTCCAGTAATCATCATGGGGGAGACAGGATGTGGGAAAACCAGGCTCATCAAATTTCTTTGTGAGTTACGAAAAAGTGGAGTGGGTACGGAGAACATGAAATTAGTCAAGGTGCACGGTGGAACAAGTTCAGACATGATTTATACTAAAGTCAAAGATGCAGAAGTTTTGGCTACTATCAACAAACAGGATTACGAATTAGATTCTGTTCTGTTTTTTGATGAAGCAAACACCACTGAGGCCATCAGCAGCATCAAGGAGGTCCTTTGTGACAGGACAGTCAAAGGACAGGGTCTGACACCAGGCTGTGGACTGCAAATTGTTGCAGCTTGTAATCCATATCGCAAACACACAGAGGAGATGATTGAGAGACTAGAATCAGCTGGTCTAGGATACAGAGTTCGAGCTGAGGAAACCGATGAAAAACTTGGGTCTATTCCTTTACGGCAGTTAGTATATCGAGTTCACGCTTTGCCACCAAGTATGATCCCACTGGTGTGGGATTTCGGTCAATTAAACAATGACACAGAAAAGAAATACATTCAGCAGATTGTGCAAAGAGTGATCGAAAGTCGTGCAGTAGATGCTGGATACATTGAATGCATTGTCAATGTCCTGTCAGCCTCGCAGCAGTACATGCGACAAAGGAAAGATGAATGCAGCTTTGTGAGTCTCAGAGATGTAGAACGATGCATGCAGGCTTTTGCTTGGTTTTTGGACCATCATGACATGTTCTTTGCTGAGATGGAACTGTCAGATTCTTATCAAGTTGGAGGTCCCAGAGACCCTGTACTGTGGTCTTTAGTAATGGCAACAGGGGTGTGCTATCATGCCTGCCTTGAGAAGAAGGAAAACTATAGACACAGAGTCTCAAGATACTTGGCACCAAACTACAATTCAGAAAAGATAAAGCAAGAAATCACACTCATGCAGGATCTCCTTCTCAGAGATGTTCCCATGGGAGATACAATTGCAAGAAACGATGCTCTGAAAGAAAACGTTTTCATGATGGTCCTCTGCATAGAGCTCAGGATCCCACTTTTCTTAGTTGGAAAACCTGGAAGCTCAAAATCCCTCTCTAAGACCTTGGTGGCAGATGCAATGCAAGGTCAAGCTGCTCACTCTGACCTGTACAAAAAGCTGAAACAGATCCACTTAGTTTCGTTCCAGTGTAGTCCTCACTCAACCCCCGAGGGCATCATCAACACTTTTAAGCAATGTGGACGCTTCCAGGAAGGAAAGAATTTGAACGAATACATTTCAGTTGTGGTCCTGGATGAGATTGGTCTGGCTGAGGACTCTCCAAAAATGCCACTGAAAACTCTCCATCCATTACTTGAAGAAGGATGCATTGATGATGCGCCATTGCCTCACAAAAAGGTGGGATTCATTGGGATATCCAACTGGGCTTTGGATCCAGCAAAAATGAACAGGGGGATTTTTGTTTCCCGTGGTGATCCAGATAAGAAGGAACTCGTTAAAAGTGCCAAGGGGATATGTTCATCTGATGGGAGGGTTTTGGAAAAGGTTAGAGACCTCTTTCTGCCATTTGCTGAAGCCTATTTGGAAATGTGCAAGCAAGGCAATGGCTTTTTTGGTTTGCGTGACTACTACAGTCTAATTAAGATGATTTTTGCTGTTGCCAAGACCTCTCAGAGGAAGCCCTCTCCAGACGAAATAATTAAGGCAGTTTTGCGCAACTTCAGTGGAAGAGATGATGTAGATGCAGTCATTGTTTTCAGAAAGAAACTGCAAATCGCTCCAAAACAAGATGCCGTTAGTGCAATTGAGTTTGTGAAAGAGAACATCCAGGCTATCGGACAGGACGAGTGCCGTTACTTGTTGGTTCTGACCAAAAACTACGCAGCTCTTCAAATCCTCCAGCAAACCTTCTTCAAAGAAAGCGGTCAGCCAGAGATCATTTTTGGCTCTAGCTTTCCAAAAGACCAGGAATACACTCAAATTTGCCGCAATATCAACCGAGTTAAGATCTGCATGGAGACTGGGCAAACAATAGTACTTCTGAACTTGCAGAACCTCTACGAAAGCCTCTATGATGCACTGAATCAATACTATGTCTTTCTGGGTGGACAAAAGTATGTAGACCTGGGACTGGGGACCCACAGAGTCAAATGCAGAGTCCACAAGGATTTCCGACTCATCGTCATTGAGGAAAAAGAAGTTGTCTACAAACAGTTCCCTATACCCCTCATCAACAGACTGGAGAAACACTATCTGGACATCAGCACTGTCCTCAAAGCTGAACAGAGGAGACTGGTCTGTGAGCTGGAGAAATGGGTGAATCTCTTTGTGTCTTTTAGCAGTCAGCAGACAGCTATGGTTAAGGCACACAAGTACAAACCAGCAGAGGTTTTCATCGGCTACCACTCTGACACATGCGCCTCTGTGGTTCTTCAAGTGCTGGAGAGTCAAAATGCCACAATGGAAATATCTGATCACGAGAGAAAAGTTCTGGAAGAGGCAAAGCTTGTACTCCTTCACTGTGCTACACCAGACTCAGTGGTTCGTTTGGATTGCAGTGAGCTCCCCAAAGGAGAGAGTGAACATCTCGCCAGAGTCTACAGTGAAGAGCAAAATAATGGCTGCTTGTCCGACTATATACTTGCTCACGTTAGAGAGGAACTGCCCTGCAACACATTCTTTACAGAGGTAAATAAGAACTCTACTGGTACAGCATTAAATGTATTTAAATTATTCATTTATTCTTTAACCTTAGGTGACCACATTTTCAAGACTTCTGACTGCATCTGACTTAAACCACCTGGAGCAAAGGGCTCTCAGTGTTGAACTTCTCTCTGTTCAGCAATTTGACACTGAGCACTCATTCCTGAAAAAGATCAGGTTCGTGAAGGAGATGTACAGTACTTATATGTAATTTGTAATTTTGTAAAAATGACTGCATTAATCTTTGCTTTTGTTTGTAGGAACTTCCTCACTGCTGGGCAACACAATTCTGAACCAAACATCAAGATACTCATCATTCAGTGTGATTATGATGATTCTCACAGTGCCAATCTGATTGCTTCTGCAAAGTAAGTTGTCAGTGTAATCTTATTTAGGTTATCAATGTTGTGGTTACCTTTGCTCTTTTATCAGGTACTCGTCCATCAATGAAATCAGAAAGGTGGGTCTCGAAAATCTGGGATGCAGAGTGTTTGTTTACTTCATTTCAAGACTGCCAAGAATGATTGGAGGGACATGCTATGTCGGCTTTCATGGAGGTGCGCATTAGTGTAACCTTGTCTTAAATGCACATTATTAGCTTCTTTTAATCATTTAGCTGACTCATAAATTATTATATCTAGGACCATGGAGGTCGGTTCATATTGATGACCTTAGACGATCAAATGAAATGGTTTCTGACATCAAAGCCCTGCAAAGAATAACACTCAGTCAATTATTTGAAGCCAATCTTGGTCAACCTGAAGGTATAAAATACCATATTTATCTATAATTTATTCTATAATTATGTATATAAACATTTTACCAAATGTGTCTTGCAGCCATGGAGGTGGATGATGACATGTACATGGAGACTGAAGAGGAGAACATAGGGTTTGAAAACAATATAAATGTAAATAATTACACTTTTCATTTAAACTCAAAGGTGATTTGATCAGGATCATTGAGACATGTCCTCTTGCTGCAGGATTTGGTTGCTGTGCTTGACACCACGACGCTGCTGCGGAGCTGTGTGCAGAGTGCAGTCGGGATGATGCGAGATCAGCTGGAGAGTGGGTTTCGTAGCACTCAGAGAGTGGAGATTCTGCTCACTCTCCTCGATGACAATGATGAAATGCAAGGTGTCATAAATGGTTTCTATACTTATCAGGATATAAATTAATATTAAATGTATTTGTATCAGACGGGTGGATGTGTTCCATGTACAAAAATAATCCCTGATATTCCTTTTAGTATTATTATTATTTTTTCTTCTTCTTTCAGAGTGTTTTAACAAAATACTAAAGAGACATCTACAGGTCTTATTAGCCTCGCATGTTGACAACACCCTGTTGTCAAGTAACTGGGTCATGAGGGAGGCCTCCAACATCGATGCTCTGCAAGAAGGAGGGACATTCAGGTGAGGAAACTAAACTGTAAATAAAACTTCATAGAGAAATTAAAGAGGTGGCTTTATGCGCAATGCCCATTTTAGAGCATTTAAAACATGTTACAATGTTGTTTCACTATAAAGAATTGACGTCTCAATACATTGTTTTAAATCAAGATATCATTTTCTAATACTACAAAGTGATTGTTATCAAGATGTGTTCAAATGTATTTCCAAAGAAATGCATGAAAGCATAATTTAAGTAAGTAATACAAATTCTTCTTGAATGGCAGGAACACCTTATGGAAACGTGTTCAGGCAGTCGTTGTCCCTATGCTGGCTCACCTTGTTTCAATTATTGATCGAGACCAAAACTTGGATATTTTGTTGGATAATAACTGTGGAGCATCTATTAAAAAGCTGTGGTTGGACATTTTTGGTCATGAGAAGTTTCTTGAAATCCCACACTTGAGCCAGGACCGCAAGTAAGTTGTGCTATAAAGCTTTGCCTGATGCGAAATATCTTAATATGTGTCAACTATTAATTGCAAATAATTTATGATGCGTAGCTCTGAGAGCAAAACAATTCTGGTCCAAAACCACATTACTCAAAAGATGGGAATCGGCTGCAGCCTGCCCTTCAGCTGGAGGATCAGAGACTACCTGGAGGACCTGTGGGTTCATGCTCGTCAGCATGGAGGTATATGTCAAATAATTTTATTTTAATAAGATTGTGCTGTCAGTGTCATAGACGTAACTGAATGTTTTTGTGGAATAACAGGACAAACCGAATTGGAGTTTGCTGATTTCTTTTGGAAAACGCCATTGGGGCGTTTCATTGTTGAAGAAGACCAGGACACACAGACAGAATTCTATCACCGCTATCTACAGGATTATGTCTTGTTGACCATGAATGTGACCTGTAAAGAAGAGATGCAGGTTTGCTACATTTTCTGACTGTTTCTTAGTGTGTGATTGTGATGTACTCATTACATGTTCCCAGCTCCTGTGTGGTGCGCTTAACTGCTGTGTGAATGAACTGAAGTTGAATCTTGAAGCCACTGACAGACCGACATCTCTTTCCTGGATCCACATCGCTTATCATGAGTTTAAGAACAGGCTGCAGAATCTATTTAGGATGATGTGCATTGAGCCTCGAGTCACTGGAGATCTTTTAAGAAATCCCAGTTTCAACGATGGACCAGAAATGGTGAAAATCTGCTTTTACTTGATCTTTGCTATAAGTTTTTTTCAAATCAGTAAAATATACTGCATTGTTATACTGATTAATCCACCTAGGTACTTGACGTGTACGCTGCTTTTGCTTGTGTGGAACGCCTGGAGCCCACAGTTCTGGACACAGACGGCCAAAGACAGACTTGGCTCAGGCAGGTTCACAAACTCCAAGTTCCCATTGAACTTGTGTGCTCTGAAGACAGCGTGCGACACTACGGAGAGAGAAGTAGGACAATTGCCAGCAGAGTGCAGTAAGTCATACAGTAATGGTGTCAATATCTGACTTGACAAAGCATTTACAGTGGGAGGAAAATGTATGTGAACGCTTTGGAATTTCTCACATTTCTGCCTGAATTGGTCATAAAATGTGGTCTGATCTTCATCAAAATCATAAAAATGAGTAAGCTGTGTCTGCTTAATCTAATACCACCCAAACAATGACGTGTTATCATATTTTAATTGGCCATAACATGCAGGAATCTCATTGAACTGCCGCAGTTTTGTAAAGCGGAATGGTCCAAGATTCATCCTGATCATTGTAATCTGCAACTACAGGAAACGCAGTTTTTGCTGCCAAAAAACAGCTTTTTAATACAATGGTTCACTTACTTATTAAATGCTGCTGTGGATGTCAGGTTTTTCTGCATAATATTTTGATAAACTCATTTTTCGGTTGATGATATCACCAGGCCCTGAGGCAGCAAAGCAGCCCCACACCATGATTCTCCCTGCACCATACTTCACAGTGGGGATAAGGTTTTGAGGCTGATGTGCTTTTCCATTTTTCTTCCACACATGACGTTGCGCGTTCCTCCCAAACTATTCAACTTTGGGTCCAATAGTCCATAGAATATTTTGCCAGTAGTGCTGTGGCGCATCCACAACCGAGGTTGAATAGTTTAAATGCAGTTAAACGAGATTCCCTGGTTCCTTTGTTCACTTACTTCTTCCTCCCTGTCCTGTGAGTGCTTGCATGTTATGGCCAATGAAAATTTGATAACATGCAATTGTTTGGGTGGTATTAGTTTAAGCAGACACTGTTTACTCATTCTTATGATTTTTATGAAGATCAGACCACATTGCATTGTATTGCAGAAATGTCAGAAATTCCAAAGCGTTCATACATTTTCCCTCCTCTGTACAAACTTTGCTTTGCTTTGTTTTTCCTAGGGATGCTTGGAATCGGGTCTTTTGTCTCTCTTTATTTGTGGAGCACATGTTGTTGGGGATTGAGGATCTGGAGCACAAGCTGGTCCCTGTAGTTTTGGAGCACACGAAAAGACTGTGGCAGGTTTGTTTTTTACTTTTCATTTCTGATCATTTCTAAACGTTTCCTTCATGGTTTTTGTTGCTATGCTCTCTAGATTCTTGACAAAGATACAAACCTGAAAACTAAACATTCCTTTGAGGCTGTAATTGGTTTGCTCAAAAGTTGCAAAGATGGAGCAGTTGCATGCATCTTCAGGTAAGTTCTGGTTGTTTCAACATCAATAAACATGTGCCATTGTATTAATGTTGAACTTGTCACTCGATATTTTCCAGGTTTGGTCTTCCCCGGTGTTCGGTGTGTATAGGTGACCCTCAAGACCCGATCTGCCTCCCTTGTCAACACGTCTACTGTTTAGCCTGCATCAGACAGTGGCTTGTCCCAGGACAGATGTATTGTCCTTTATGCATGCAGCCAGTTAATGATGACTTTGTGGTCGTTCCTTCTGACGCCATAAGGTGAGAAGTGTTTCTCTCCCTTTTACCTACTGTCATTCTGACTGAGGACATTTGTTTTGTAGGAGTAAAATAAATCAGCATGCACAGTTCCGGAAGTGTTGCAATGCTTTCTTTGTGGAGTTGGTGTCATCTATGTGCTTTAAAGATAACTCCCCTCCAAGTTCAGAGGTTATACATGCTCTACTGTCATTCCTCATGCTCGAAGCAGCTCCAGCAGGAGCTGTTGGAGGTACAAGAACTTATGACTAAATACTTTATATTAAACTGTATCTGCTTTTCCACCTTTTTAAATGTTATTTTGGTGTCTTTTCTTCAGCACCAAGAGAGAGACAGATTAAGACAAAGGAGTTTTCACCTTTTGATGAATCTTATGATAAAAGCCCCGTGGTTCGTTCAGTGGTGCTCAAACTCCTCCTGAAGTATAGGTGAGATGCAAATGACACATGTCCTGCTTAAATGATGAAATCCTTTTTTTATTCTGTGGTTTGTGTGTGTTTATATTCAGTTTTGATCAAATCAAGAAGTATCTGCAACAACATCTGCATTCAGTGGAGCAAAGCAACCTCTTGGATGATAAAGAAAAGATTGAACTCTACTCTCTGTACATAAACTGCTTTGAGGTAGCAGATTGTAGCCTGTCGACTTCTCTAAATTATGATATTTAAGTTATATGGTAAATGTTTTCATGTGAGATGTTTTTGGTCCTTTAGGATTCTATGTTTGAGAAGTTGTGTCTACAAGATGAAAGAGACTTCCTTGCTGAACTCCTGACTTCAGACCATCAATCTCTTGAGGCAGCCACTGTCGACTGCTTACAGCAGATTGCAAGAGTCCGCTTGGACCTGGATATGGCTGCTGATCTGATCACTGAAGAAACTTTGGCAACAGGTGATTGTCAGTTAATAATTGTAATAGTGAGTTTTCTGAATGTGTTGATGCTCATGGACTGGCTTCTGTGATGGCAACAGCCTGGGAAGGTCAAACAACATCAAGTACCTTCCTGAAAAGTGTGCGGGACTTTTGCACACGGAGTGGGAACCACTGGTACCGTGTTTATCTGATACGAAAAATTGCAAGCCAACAAGGAGTGGAACATGTCCAGAACCTCTTAAAAGTTCAGCAAATGAGCTGGCTTTTCCCTGAGGAAATTCTGCAAAAGGTACATTTACAAAGTGAGATTGTCAATGTGTTTATGTGATTGAAAGACATATCATATAATTACTTTAAAGGCTGAAGAGACTCCAATGGACCAGTTCCTTGTGTGTGGTCTGAGCTACCAAACCATTCGTAATGCTGTTGCCAAGGCAGTAATGGATGGCACAGAGGATAATTTGGATGAGACTTGTGCGGTAAGGACACTTTTATTCATTCATGGGGTTTATGTGGTTTACACAACAGCAGAGTAAAACATAGGCCGAAATTATTGTCATTTACATGAGGCATTGTAGAGAACAAAATCTTCTAATATGAGCATATGTTTTGGCGGTGTCTGTTTTCCCAGAAATGCAAATGTTCGCCCCAATGCAGAGCAGTTTATCTGCTGTTAGCGCTGTACAGAGAGGTCACTACATTGTACCGAGAACCCAATCCAAGTTTTCATCCCAAGCCTGAGGTAAATCTGCACAAAAAGACAAAACATGCTTTTGGTTCTGGTTGTTTGAATTACTTAACATGGATCTAATCACACCACAACATCTTTCAGCAAATGGACATGTGGATGAACTACATTCAGCAGTCTAAAGTCCTAACCACTCGGGAGTTAAAGGACTTTGCTCTGGCCCTTGTCACAAATCAGCTCGGACCTTTAGCTCTCAGGGATGGCATCTCCAGGAGTCAGTGTGTCTTTGTTGAACTCGCGGTTCATCTGGCTGCTGTGCTGCTCTGTGGACAAAATGGATTTTTGGGACCTTTGAAGCAGCTTGCGTTGGCACCTGCCACTATGCAGGTAGAGACATTTTCCAGCCCATTTTTATTAGTAGAACTACATTATTTTTACTAAGCTTTCGTTACAGGGAGCGTATCTACCCAGTATGCCAGAAGATATGTTGGCTGTGGCACAACAAGCAATGGGAGAGGTGCGGTGGTACCGTAAGTGACAAACAAACATAAACAGCTGTACAACCAGAGGCGGGAAGTGTAGCTAAAATATTTCCATATTTACAAAAAGCGCCTCTGGAAAATGTTTCTTGAGTACTGAGTAACTGTTTAAGTGTAAAAGTGATAGATAGATAGATAGATAGATAGATAGATAGATAGATAGATAGATAGATAGATAGATAGATAGATAGATAGATAGATAGATAGATAGATAGATAGATAGATAGATAGATAGATAGATAGATAGATAGATAGATAGATAGATAGATAGATAGATAGACAACTTAACCTACAGGGACAATAAAGAACAACTTAACTTTCTGAACCTAATCTATTTTCTGTGTCACATGAAACACAGCATTTCTATTTAGGAATTAACTGTATTTTTTATTTTACTGTAGAATGTCCCAACGGACACCCATGTACTATTGGTGAGGTGAGTAGTGCAATGTTTGTGCTGAATTTTCTGAAACAAAATGTAACATGTTCAAAATCACACAATTGCTTTACTCTTGCAGTGTGGCCAACCCATGGAAATCAGTCGATGTGTGGACTGTGGAAGTGCAATTGGAGGAACAAATCATATACCAGCACAAGGGTGTCAAGCTGTTGAGCTGCTGTAAGTTTTTAATCCTCCAGGCTTCTCTTGGAGGATCAATGAACAAGTGTACCTCTGCAATTATTCAGTGGGTGATATGTTACAGTATATAATATACATTTACCAGGGGTGATCGAACTCAGACAGGCCACATCCTCGGTGATCCCAGGCGTAGGGACAATCCTGACATGATGGACACAAAGAGCTTTTCTCCTGCTCCCTTTGCAGTCATGCGCATGATCACACACTTGGCCATGTTTTTAGGCCTTCACAAAAATGAACAGGTAACTGAATATACAACAATTTGTTAACGCCTTTAATTTTAGTCAATAGTAATGATAACATCTTTCCTGAATCATGACAACTGTGAAAAAGAAGGGATTTTGATTTACACACTATGGCGTTTGTGATCAGTTGCATACTTTTTTTTCTTTTCTTGTAGACCATTTCTACAATTATCAAACCCCAGGTCCCAAATCCAGGGGAGTTTCTCCTTGGTCACCTTAGAAAGGATCAGACTCATCTTAGTAGGTCTCTTGGGAAAGGAACTGATGATACAGTCAGCTCTGTCCATCTGTTCATCACAAACCTCCTTCTACAACAAACGTGTATGTATGATGTCCTAGTATCCTGTTTAACTTAACATAGCTTCCTCTGCTTTTAATACAGTTAAAACTCATAATGTGTTTTCTTACAGGGCCAGTTGGATATGACCATCAGCTCTCGTCCAAAGACGCTAGAAATACCTGGGAGACACAAATGAACAGCGTATTTGCAGATCACTTAAAGGTTAATATCTTTACTGTATTCAAATTCTATGACTTTTTTTTTTCTTCTAATTTGTATTCTCTTACTTAAAGAATCTGGACAGACAGCTAAAGGAGGTGAACACACTCATTCGCTCTGATGATCGCATCTCTGCCAGTCCCATCATGAAAGTCCTGTTCGGAGACCCTCGGCTGTTTTTGGACCATCTTCCTAAAAACTCCCTGATCCATTGTTCTACTGTGTGGAGCTGCAGAGAGAAAGTGTCTCTTTTGGGACTCAGTCACATTTTGGAGCAAAACGATGGCAAAGACACATTGCCTGTTCTCTGGAAATTTCTGCACAGGGTTAGGAGACCATCAAACTAGAATAAATGTGTTGTCTTGTAACTCGAGCTTCAAACCTTTGTGCTTTTGTTCTAGGAGGCTGAGTACAGACTGGTGAAATTCCTCCCTGATATTCTCTCTCTTCAGAAGAATTTGGTCAAAAAGTTCCAAAATGTTGGAGAACTGTTTGGCAACATCACTGAATTTCTTCAAAATCAAAAATCAGGTATTCAGTTCAACTCCAATGGCTACAGGGTTATGGAAATTTCACTTTGAAAGAACTGTTCAAGATTATCATAATTTGTCATACCATATTATTAACTGGTTCTAACATGCTGTTTTGTGCAGAATCTCTAAAGGCCTGGTACAAAAAACACATCGACACTTTTGTGACCACTTGGAATCAGCTTAGAGTGTTTTTGGCAACCAATGGTAAAATGACAGTTAATAACATGTAATAATACAGAAGAATATAAGAATATGAATATGCTTTGTTTGTATTTCAGGTGAGATTAAGCTTCCTCCCGCTTTCTGCCAGAAAGACTTGGACTTCAGTTGTGACTTTAGACTGTTGTTGCCCAGTCGGCGCAGCCCAGGCCTGTGCTCCACTGCACTGGTCAGTTATCTCATCGCGCTGCACAATGACCTGGTCTACAGTGTGGACAAGCTCACTGGAGAAGAGACCAGGTGGGGCGCTCATGACATATTTGAACCAGGGCCATACAAAGCTTTGATGTATTTACACAAAAAAAAAATGCAAATCTGGTCTCTCCCTCCAGTTACAAAGTGAGTCCAGCAGATCTGACTGACCTCCATGTGATCCGGTACGAGCTGGACAGAGACATCATGCCCCTGGTTCTGTCGAACACACAGTACAGCATCGAGAAAGGCCAGGAAACGGTGCACGAATATGACTTACCAAAAACCCAGCAGCAGATTGTGTCACGGTTTCTCTTAGGCAAACCTCTGATCACTCTAGATGTGAGCAGATCTTTATGAACTAACTTCAGAATATGGATGTACGGGATGATGTAAATTAAATTGGTGTTTTGTCTATAGGGCATTCCTACATTAGTAAACCGTCATGACCGTAATTACGAGATTATCCTGAAGGACGTACAAGCAAAGATCATGCAAGTAAGTAAAAGTTCCTATGTACCTCTGTAGAAAAGTCAGTAGAATAATATTATTATTTGCATGTTTGTTCCAGGAACCTCTTCAAACCCTCACGCAGGTGGCTGTAAGCACACAGCTGGACTCTTACAGTGAGGTGTGCGATGCACTGTCCACTGTGGAAATCTCTCTAGGGTTTCTTGCTATGACTGGGGGAGATCCCTGCATGCAGTTGTCCTGCTACTTGGAGGAGGTGCTGAAAATGGGGAATCAAACACCTCCGCACATACTCAAGGTCAGAGAGAGTTTTAATAAATTCATGCTGGATGTTACGAAGGTCTTGGTCTTGGCGACAGTGGCACAGATGGTAGAGAGGGTCGTCTCATGATTGGAAGGTCGGGGGTTCGAATCCCACCTCCTGAAAGTGCACATTGTCGTTGTGTCCTTGGGCAAGACACTTCACCCACATTGCCCCCAGTGTCTGCGTACATTGGTGTATGAATGAGAGCATGAATGGGTGAGTGGATCCTTGCTGTAAAGCGCTTTGAGTGCCTAATGTAGGTGGAAAAGCGCTATATAAGTTGAGACCATTTACCATTACCATTTGGCTTTATGATTTTTGTTTAAAATTGCATGTGTTAATTATTTTTTTTACAGGCCCTGAGTATGTGTTCTCTCAAGCATTGTGCTGGGTTATGGCAGCTGCTTGGATCACTCAAGTCAGAAGGCCTCCTCAAGCTTAAGAGGGTAAATTACTTTTTATTGCTCACATTTATTTCAGGGATAGTGTTAATGAATGAATGATTTTTTTTTTGTAGGATCCCTTTGGAGATGTTTCCAGAGAGTATAAGAAGGCCCTAGGAGAGGATGAGCGCACTCGGCTGACTGGTTTCTTCTCAAAGAACAGTGCTGACTCTTTCCTGCTGGAGATGCACGAGTTCCTTATACTTGTGCTCAACAAACCCAATGCTACAGAGACCTTCAAACCTGAGTGGGGGTAAGACAACACTTAATTCAGGGCATATATGTTCTTGGGAGGTAATCCTATAGTATTGCTTAATGTTCTTATAAACTCTAAAAAAAAAAAGTAACTTAAATCCTTTGTCTTTTAGTCTCAAAGACACACTGCTGTCCTACATGGAGCGCAAAGACCTGGATGCCCCTCCCGATGTAGAGGAACTGTTCCCGGAGGAAATCTGCCTTTCCCATTATGTTGAAACTTGGAAGTTCTGTGTCAGCTTCAAACAAGAGCGGACACAAAGACTATAAGACGATATTCACTTGATGTTTTTCCGCTGATCATGTTTACAATTGTGATAAAGCCAATGTTCTCATTTTGGTTAAGGTTAATGGAAAAACGTGTTCCTTTTTTCCCCTGTGCACTGAGGTCTTAATGATTGCACTTTATTCATAGGGTAAACGTTTTATAGAGTAAGTGAAAATGGTCAACTCAGGTAAAAAAAATAATCATATATCCATTAGCATTTTTTACGCAAGTTTGATATAACTTCATCCTGCTGGTTTTTCTAAATTCCTGTGTCATATGTTATCATGTGTCGTATTGTTATTATATACCTACTGTTTGCATTGTTCTACATTCCATCATTTATATAGACGTGCACAACTTGAATAAACTGCCATTGTACAACTTTAATTAAGAATGTAAAGTTTGTGTTGCAATGATCCAGGCTATGTGGGTTTACGGCTTGGAAAAAATGTGTTTTCTGAAACTTGGGGCTTGTGAAAGAGAAACATTGGGTCATTTTTTATTTAGTACTGATGCCAAAAAAATCGAGGTGCTTCTGAAAAGTTGCCATGGTAATACGCCACACAAATTAAACTATGGGCTCTGATGGGGCCCTCGCGCAGACACCAATCATGCTTCATGGCACAGGTGAGACTTCACTTTTCCACCTTCACGACCACATTTTGTGAGTTCTGCGCGCAACTATGCCACCTGGTGGAGATAGCCAACATCTACAAATCACATGTTTCCTTCATATTTCATTATTAAATCATTATGTAGCCTTGTAGTCCAGAGCTTAAATGGCTACATCACTGTAACTTCAAGCAGTAGTGTGGCATGCCTGAATTCGCATTTATTTTTAGACTTTGCTAAAGTCAGCGGCTTGCAATAAAACAAAAATAAAAGTTTAATTTCACTGGAAATATGGCTATTGTTGTAATAAATGCGTAGTAATTGTAAAAGTAGGCATATTTTATATAAATGTCCTTTTATGGATATTTCTATTGGATATTTTAAACAGTAGCATAACTTTGCTACTGTTTAATTGTGTGTTTGGCCTGAGTGTGAAAAGAAGGTATGCAGACGAATGCACATGACTTGTTAGGGAACTCCCATTCTTCATAAAACGAAACTTAAGTCTACAGGGTCTCATATAGGCGGACATGAGAAAAGTCCTCAGTGAAGGAGTGACGGCTGGACGCTCATGAACCCTGGACTGCTGCTGCACAGAGGACGTATTCGTGCATCTGTCCGAGGTAAGTTTGTCCCTCCAGCTCCACCTGTCCTGTCCCCAAAAGAAACTACAGCCTGGGTGCTCGTGTCAGCCTCAGCATCAGTGTCCGAGCAGGTATGGCACCGTGGCAGGCGCTGTTTTCTTTCTAAAGCGCAGTTTAACGTAAGTTTGCGTGCTAATGTTGTCTTTCGTTTCCTCCTATACGTTTAAATGATACTTAACGACTCGAAAACTTTGGTGATTGTGTGCAGCGTCAGTGCCTGACAGTCCACTGCCTACATGTCGCTTGATACGCAGATGGCTATTTTTTGTGTGTGTAGCTAATGCTATTTCATGTACTCTGAAACTAGCATACAAGATTGATTCGTGTATTGAGTCGCTTGAACGTAAAGATTAGTTGGTTGAAATGTTATAAAGTGATATTTTGGGACGACAGTACTGACAGGAAGTGTCTCATGTTGTTCTACCATCACTGGCTCATGCCATTGGTTGACAGTGTACAACCAAAGATGCGCTCTGAAAGTGAGCCCTCACACCGTTTCAGTAAAACCACACTGTGGACTTTATTTAACTGCAATTTATGATTTGTCTCAGTAATAAAAAAAAAAACAAGTTGTGGTTGTAAAGGTTAAAGACAACTCCACCGCAAAATCTGGTTATAAAAATAGTTTAAAAGAGAGAGACCTCTTGCGTATTGCCTGTTTCGACAAAATGCGATCCAGGCCAGCACAAGAGGCACATGTTGACATGTTGCCATTGTCAGAAAATCGCATAGCCTGAAGTGAAAGTGAAAGTGTTTGACTGTGGTAATGATTTCCTCGCAGGTATCGAGAGATGAAGTGCCCTGCCTGTCATCATGCTCTGTTGGAGGTAAAAGCCAACTTCTGCAGTAACTGTGGTCAAAGACTGCAACATGCTGCCAACCTGCAAGGTAGGTTTGTTTGTCTGGTCCATGGATATATAATAATGTGATCAGACAACTGATCATGCAAAAAATATGAAATTATGGACCATAGTTTTACAGTGATTGCATAACAAGTTCAGGCTATGCTTAACAGATTGTTTTTATTGTTTTAACTATAAGAGCAGCCTATGCTTTTAGAAAACAGCAACAATAAAGACAAACTCAAAACCATCCGCATACTTTTTATTTTTAAGATATCGCCCACAAGAGAGCAGTATAATCACACATACTTTGCCAAATACTCTGCAGCACAAATGGTAAACTGTTAAATTTTGGAATAATTCTTGACTGTTTATCTTATGGTACCAGTTGTTGTGGCAAAATCCCTGGAAACAGATGTAGCCACAGCTGAAAACCCGGGGGCCCCTGACGGTGCTGCAGAGGAGCGTAATAAGTCTCCAAAACGTTTGAATGAAGAAGACAGTAATCCAAGGAGGAAGGTGATGAAAAAAAATACATTTCTTTATTGTCTTTTTAGCGGTCTGCTTTTTATTAGTCTATAATTAGCCAAAAACTTTATTAAAGTAATATTTATTTACAAATCAAGTTTGCTTTTTATCAAAATTACATAAAATATGTTGTAATTTTGTTATATGTTCATATATTTGTGTCTACGTATTGTGTGTACGTGTATTAGACACTAGGGATGAACTAATACTTAATATTACATTGAATTGTTCAATATTACATTGAACTCTTCAATTCAATACGCAAATATGTTCAATGTTAATTGACGAAAGATTGTAGATGAGCTCAGCACTTGAGCATTTTGCTCCAGAGTGTATTTTGACACAGTACAGCAGATAGTGTAATTCAATAATGACAATTAATCAAATCAATTCTAGCCATTGTTAACTGTAACTGTAACTGTAACTTTCTTTCTTCTGTCAATGTTGCATTAGTTTCTGTACTGACTTTGTGCAGCCTGTTTCAATGACTTGATTTTGTGGTATTGTTTTTTTTAGAGAAAAAAGAAAAAGAAAAGTAGAAAGAAAAAAGATGGAAATAAGTCGTCAGATACTAACCAGTCTGATTTGTCACTTGACCCGCCTGAAGACCACAATGAGAAGAAAACTAACGCAGGAGATGGATCTGATAGTGACAGTTCAGACGATGCACTGGACCAAGAACCAAAGTCACTCCAAGATCTTTCATCTGTTGAACACCAGCCCCCACGAGAAAAGGCTTCCTCTTCTGACGTACCTCCTGGAAACATGGAAGTTGCTGACCCGAGCAGTGAAAACTTAAAAAAGCAGCTCCCACCCAGTGAACCCATGGATGTAGACCAGAGTAGTGTTACCCAAACAGCCCCAGATGGTAGTACAGTTGTCGCACCTGAAGACACGCCAGTTGTTCATGATAAACCTGATATAACAATAGCAAATGCAGAGAAACCGTATGCCCAAGGTGATCCGACACTGAGCCTGAGTGAAGCCCACAACGCTGATGAGAAATCAAAACAAACAAAAGACAACACTCAAGTACCACACCATGATTCTGATAAGGGCACAAATGTTGAGAACCAGAGTGATAACAGGACTAACAAAAAAAATACCTCAAATCAATCAAAAGTGGATCAAAATGCAAATGAAGAATCAAAGGAAACACAGACCGAGGAAACCAAGCAACAAGGGAAAAGGAGACAGAACAAGAAAGTGCCAAATCCAACACAAAGTGAATCTATGGAAAAAGATACAACCAATGTTAGTGCACCAGATGAGAGCACTAAGGTTGCACCTGAACACACAGAAGTTATTCATGAAAAAACAACTGCCACTGCAAAAGGAAATACAGAAAAACGGGGTGCCCAGCCCCGGAGCCAAAAAACAAAAGACAGCGGTCAATCACAATCCCCAACCCACGGCAAAGCTCCCACAGTACCACAGCCCGATTCTCAAAAAGGGACAAACACCAATAGCTCCAGTGGTAATGAAACAAACAAAAACTTTAAAAACAAGCAGGAATCTGACACCAACAATCAAGCAAAACTTGATCAAAATGCAAATGAAGAAGGAAACCTAAAACGGACAGAGGAACCCCAGCTACAAGATGAGAAGGGAAAGCGCAAACAAGGGCCAAATCAAACCCAAACTGTAAAGTCTCAACAGATGGTTTTTGGTCCATCCGCAAAGGTACTGTCATTTAATTTTAAGATTATATACAACTGTATAAATCTTTATGTAAATAATCTATGATGAATACTTTTTATAGGCACAAAGTTCAGGTTCAAGTGTGGACCCACCAGTGAAAGCTATGGAGAAAATGGAGGTGCAGCAGTCTGTGGCCAGTCAGGACTCGACAAAAGGACAAACATCAGAACCACACGACCCAAGCAAAGGCACTAGCACAGGCTCCACTGTAGCTGCCCCAGGACCCAAAAAGTGATGACCTATGTTTTGTTTTTTTGTGCATATATATATTAGCTATTTTTTATTTTATTTTATCGTTTACATTTTCAGGCCAAAAAATAGAACGATTGACACACAAGACAGACTGGTTATACATTTCCATGCGGTTCTCTCAAATGACTTTAAGTTTGACCCAAGCAAAGATGAAATCTACATCCAGGCAGGAAATCACATTGGATCATGGGATGAAAACATAGTTGAGTTGAACCCAACCAGGTATTTTGCTTAAGAAAGAATAAATCTATCTGGAAAATTTGTGTCCCACATTTTTAACCACACTTTTACTTTTATGCAGGGAACTTGGAGATCATGGATTTCTAGTTGAGGGGGAACTGGTGACAAACAAATCTAAAGCTCTAAGTGTGTCTATACCATACAAATATGTTGTCTTCAAGAGTAAAAAGAGGAAATATGAGTACGAATACATCTACAAACTTGATACCCCTGATGTGACCAATAGATGTTTATTTGTGAAAGAAAAGCTCCTCACTATTAATGGTAACTGACTAGGTTGTTCTTTGAACTATTGATGTTGCAACTATTGTCACTCCCTGTACTGATTACTAATTTTTACTTTACAGGTGCATGGCATCAGTATGATGACATTATTTGTGCGGAACCCAATCAATCTGGGAAAGGAATTGTGAATTTTGTTAAAGAAAAATTTAACATCATTTGGCCACAACAAAAGAGAAGTTTGATTGCAGGCAGAGAGATTGCTGGACAGCTAATGCTTGAATCAATATTTAATCTTCTCAAAAAATGGTCTGACATTGATCTGAAGAATTTTCTGACGCAGCTAAATCAGTTCTTTGATGTTTACTCCAAACCCTTTGTCTATGAGAAGAAACAAATTGAGTGGGACTCCTTGGGTTATGGAAGAGAAGATGTATGTCTATTTGCTTTGCAAAAGACCTGTAAACTATTTGGCATCAGATTAACCTATTTCCTTTTCATTTTAGGTGAAACAAATGTTAAAACAATTCATGCTGTATAACCTGATCCCTCAGTTACTGAAGGAACACGATGGCAGGAGCCTCTTTGTACATGATCCTTTCAGAGCTGCTATGATAATGTTGAGAGTTTGTACACAGTATAGTATTTCACTGGACATTGGTGAGATCAAACGACTATGCACCACTATGAGCTTGCCAAAACTAAACCAAGAGGAGTTTGTAAAGTACTGGGAACAATTCTCACATGATACCAGGGTTATTCCAAGGTTGGTTTTACATTTTTTTTATATGGATTTATTGTTTTTGTTATTGGTGTTAAATGTCAATATTATGTTCATGTAGTTTGACAGAAATGTTGATGTCATTAATGAATGCTGCAAAGACACAGAACTTGCCCCATTGGATTTTGGTGCTGCCAGTTGTCCACCTTCTCAAAGGCACTACCAAACCATATGAAGTATTACCCGCTGGTAACAAAGCAGGTGTGCTGTCTTGGTCAGGTTTGGAGGGCATTCAAAATATTCAAAACATTCAATATATGACGAGTCAAGACAGAAGGTAAGAAATCCAGTGTCTTCAGGTTTTACTTTCACGATTTTAGATTGTGATGTCTATGCAATGCTTTTTACAGGAGTCTAGTAAACCTGATGAAGACTCACCTCCATCTGAAAGAGATCGATGCCCTTGTGGTGCGCTCCTGGTTGTATTTACTATCTCTAAATGAGCTGTTGGAGTGCAGCATCATTTTGAAACCAGAGCTCCTCGACCTTCTTACTATCTTCATCCTAAAGGTTCCGAAGGACATCTCTTCTTTCTATGCTCAAGTCAGTAAATGCAGCGCAGTGTGCTGTGCTATATATTGGTCATGTGAAATATTATACTTTTTTATTTTTTTTAAAGGAGGTCTCTAACACAATAGCACACATACATGCCCATCTTATTGAAGATAAGTACAGGTGAAGTATAATATACTACTAATACTTTTTTTAATACAAAAAAAGGCATTTTGCTTGTCTATTTGTGTCTAAATTCTTACACTAGATTCTGTAATCTTGTAGTCCCTATACAGATTCTTACAGAAAGCGGTGTATGGTTACAGCAGTAAAACTACTGGACAAAATTTGCAAAGGGATTGGTGCATCAACGTATTATTCCAACAACATTGATGTTTTTGTATCTTGCATGCATCTTGTTGCATCAGTTTCAGACTTTGTGTCAACTGCCACACCTCCGGTATGCAATTTAGTGGTCCTTGTTTGAAACCATTTTTCAAACATAGTTTAAGTTTCAAGTTAATTTGAAATAAACAATATACCCCACAGGAGACTCAAGAAAGTCCAAAAGAGCTTCCATCTACCAGAGACCTTTTGGTAACTGCTCTGGACCTTGTAAGAGAAAAGATTAGTCTGTGTTTCAGAGGCAGTTTGCTTACTGGCACACAGGAGATGGAAGTAAGTAATATATATGTGGCACTATGTTCAGTCTCAGTTCATTCATGATAATGTTGAATTATCTAATTCACTGTTTGCTTTTTTCAGATGTGGAATAATGTAATCTCTGTGAAGTTCAAAGATGATGTTTGCACTACAGAGTGGAGGGACAAATTGACAAAGGATTTGGAGGGAAGATACAAACAGGTATATAAAATTGCTTATTTATGTTTGTTTTTTACCTTTCGTATTTGATTTTTTCATATAGTGTATGACCGGATTTCTTTGTGCGCACATAGGAGACTGCAATGCGACAGATTGAATACTACTGCACAAACATAGAGCGCCTAAGTGACTCGCATTCATACGTTGCACCTTGTATTGAAATTTGTGCTCTAGATGCTGTTACATCTTTATGCCAAGTATGGAAATAATTACAAAATGCATATTGTTATTTTAGAGAGCACACAACCTTTTTTCTTTCTAATTTATTGTCCTTGCAAACAGAACCGATCTGAAGGAAAACTGCTTGAGAGGTTTGCTTTACGATGGTTTGGGAAATTTGGGAAATTAATCTCAGCTATAATTGAAAAGTCATGGCCAAAGGACAGTGGAGGGCGATACTGTGATGATGAGGAAACGATACTTCAACATCTCCTTTCCTGGACGGCTTCAAAAAACATATTTCAGTTATATGGTATTTTGTCTTTGCTCTGAAAAGTTTTAATTAATATTTTTGTATCAACATGCCAATGTCTTATTGTCACAGTTGGAGAGGAAGGGATGTCTGAGAAGCTTTCTGAAGTTGCCAGTGAAAGAATTGCAATAGCCATTTCGTCATTCACCAGTATTATCAATCAGTTGGTCCATGGCGATATCAAGATCAAATTACTCAAAATCATCATGGACAAGATGGATGCTTTTACTGAATTAATACAGATTGGTAAGTGCCATCTGCCTCCCTTTTATGAAAACTATGTTATTCCATTTTATGTGTTTAAAGTACTAAAATATCTTCCTTTTCCTTTAAACAGATTGTCTCTCTGAAAAAAGCCAATACAAAAATGTGGTTAAAATGAGAAGACTGTTGCAACAAAGGCGGGATGAAGTGAGAGCGGTTTACCATGAAAAAGAGCTTGTGGACATTTTGGTGACAATGAAGCACAACCTTGAGGAGTCTATTACAGGTATGTGGATATCTGTACACAGTATCTGTGTGCATCAGTCACTTTTTTAGTTTGACCTTGATTATTATTTTTTTTTTTTATTTCTATAGTTGATGTGGATGACATAAAGAAAAAGCAGCAAATCAACATTGAGGAAACGCTTCTGAATAATTTTATGGAGGTTCATCTGTTCGACCAAATATCTGCAGACCAGGCTGGTGTTGTCACGTACTTTAATTTGGATAAAGACATCAGAGACATGGCAGAAAAAATGTACACATTCAGAGACAGTCATGTTTTTAAAGTGTGTTGGCACCAACATGTGAGAGCTTTTGTGACAGAAGATAATTCATCAGATCATTCTGATGATGAAGAGGAAGATTTTGCACTGGACATACTATATGAAAATATTTTTGTGGATTGTTTTAAAGAGTTCAAGGAAATCTACAATACTCTTAAGGATGGCAGTATCACGCTTCAGAAGATTAATGACCTCTATAAAGATTTCAGAGGAAAGTATGTAGAGTTGGAGCAGGACTTGGAGATTATGTGCCACATTGATCAGTCAGCTGACAAACAGTGGATTCGCAATCGTGTTCAACAGATTGAAGAGTTTCACGAGCTTCATCTCGCTGTGGCTTCAGCAGAGATTATCATGAAAGTCAGAACGAGCCTGCATCTTCAGGGTGACTTCAGCATCCTGGAGAACCTCCTAAAAGTTGTAGGTACTTTTTAAATATTCTCATTCAATAATTGTGCATAATGTTATGATCACTACATTGTTGCATTCAGAATCAGGCAAACTTGAAGAGCGTGCAGCTTAATCAAATTGACAATGACTTGATGCAAGCAAAAAAGGATCTGGTGGATATAACTGAGTCCCGCAAAGACTGCCTTCAAGAGCTGGGGTTCAGGGGTAACTTTGTCAGCTGGGTCAAAGAGGCACTTGAAGGTAACTGTTGCAACAAATGAAGTTTAGACCGTTTTATTTAGTGTATATTCAGATGATATACAGTCTTTTGTTAACTTGTTCACTTTGTTTCTCAGATATCAATGAGCTGAAGGTGTTTGTTGACCTCGCCTCCATCTCTGCTGGGGAGAATGACATGGATGTGGACAGAGTTGCTTGTTTCCATGATGCTGTCCTTGGATACTCTTCTTTGCTTTATGAACTTAAACCAGGATCAGATTTTCGTCATTTCAAAACAATTGTCCAGAAACTTTGGAAAGCTTTAGAAAGTGATTCCAACCTGCCTATAAAACTGGTCAGAAACCTCTTTGCTTTGCTTTTACATATGTCAGTGTTACAATGTAACATTTGAAATTGTTTAATTTATAGAGAGACAGTGCGCGGCATCTCGAGTGGCTCAAAACTGTTAAGGAAAGTCATGGCTCTGTTGAGTTGTCGTCTCTTTCCTTGGCTTCATCCATCAACAAGAAAGGAGTCTACATCATCAGTGCACAAGCTGGAAAAAAGGTTAATCTCACATTCACTCTGGAGCTCAACAGTTTCACTCACCACAATTCTGGCTTAGGCTCTGGAAGTAAAAACCCCATTCAAATTCCCATATACTCTTAAAAAAAATAGGGTAGAGTTGTCGAAATATTTACTCAAGTCAGAGTAACGTTATTTGAAGATAATTTTAGTGTGTAAGTGTAAGTAGTGGTGCAAATATTTACTGAAGAGTAAAAAAGTACTTGGAGAAGAGTACTGAGTAACTGTTTTATTGTAAAAGTTTGATTCATGTTTCAGTAGTGACAACAAAAAATTTAAGAAAATACCATAAAAACATAAAAAATAATTATGAAGAATTAAGTCAGCACAACAACATCTATTTTACATGTCAAAATGAAAATTTACTCACAATGGCACATTATATGGATATATATATATTTTTTCTCAATTACTTAATTTTAACAATACTCAAGCAGGAGAAGTACTGTATGATACCCACTATATGTATTCCTTCAAACCCAATATTATTATTATATTTATTTTTTCAAAACTTTGGGATTTATTTTCTGAACGAAAAACAGGGTTTGTATTTTACTATTTAAAATTGTTTACAATGTTGATGTTTTTGCTACCCAGCTCAGTCTTGAAAAGGCTCTAAAGCTCCGTATCACAGAGGAACATGATGATGGACAGACTCGTAATTATTCACTTGAGGATCTGAGAGAACTACAGAACAAACTCATGCTGATGTCTGGTAAAGGAGATCAGGGACAGCATGAAGTGGACCAATTCACTGAGGTATTTTGTTGAAATAACAATTCTGAAGTTCTGTCAGTCTATGCCCTCTAGTAAATTCCATTGTTTCCAATACTTTTACTCTCTTTTTTCAGATTTTCGACAGTGTTCAGAGACTATCTGAAGCATTTATTGCACTGTACACAGCTGGTAACCCTCTCTTCAGACACTGGGAAGCTCAAATTAGTTGCTGCGCAAATTGTAATAAACCCAATATTCTGATGGACTTTAACCTTGGCGGTGCTTTCAGTGCAGTTACTATTGAGGGCGGCATCGAGGAACAACTCCCTGAACTTTGCAGAAAAATGGAGAAATGCCTTAAATTCTGGAACGATTTTGTGGACAAACAAAGATCACAGCACTACTATCTAAATTACTATACAGCAGAGCAGATTGTACGCTTGTGCAGCCGCCTCTCTCAGGACAGTGTGTCCCACCTGGACGACCAAACACTGATGATGCTTTCGTTTGTCAAGGCTGACTGCTCAGCTGCAGACCTGAGACAGGTGTGGCACGAGCTCCAGTATGACCTTCTCAATCAGCAACAACAACAAAATGATGACATTGAGTTCCAAACATTTACGATGTCAGAAAGTTGGATTTCTGATATCAGCAGTGACTTTGATCTCCTACCATCACTAATACAACAAACAAGTGGCCTACACAAATTTGATCTTCTGTGGAATTCTTACATGAAAGACATGAAGAGGTCACTACCTCATATTCTAGATTTGAGGACACTCGGACGACTGTTGGAAATACTCGCAAACAGAATGACAGAGAGTGAAGGTGAAAGCAAGGAAGATATTTCAGATGACAATATTACAGAGTTAATTTGCAGAGAACTGCCAAATGGTTTGACCACTGGAAAACCAAACCTGGTTGTTTGTCCTCATGAGGACATCTTGACGTCTTGCATCTCCACGTACATGACCAGTAAAGATGAGCCTTTACCCACTCAGGATGAAGTCCTCCTGTGCACCTCCACTACGCCTTATGAACAAGTGGAGCTCTTCCTAAGACGCTGTCTCAGCCCTGGATACAGAGGAAACAAGCTCTACTCACTGGTGTACGCAGATGTGCTGACGTATGATGTTAGCTCCAAAGTTGAGAGCTTTTTCCAGAGCATGAAGATGAAAAGCAGGAATGACTACAAACTTATTATTTTCTGCAGCACAGAAAGAGAGCATGCCTACCTTCCCTCTGCGTTTAGCCAGTACAAAGTCCACATGGTTCCTCAGGCTCCACGGGAACACATTCAAGAATATCTGCATAGACATTATGTTGTTCCTGAAGATCAATGTAGTGCAGCAGCTGCATTCAAAGACCGGCTGTGTGTGGGCATTATCTCATCTCGAAGAGCTGGCGTGGGTATGTTCATCTAAGACAGGAGTATCCAACCTTTTTTTTTTTGGTTAAGGTAATCTATTGAATTCAGATTCCGCACTCGGGACAATGAATTTAGAGCAGCCTCAAGAAAAACAAACAATATAGAAAACAGCCACACAACAAACAAACACAAACATACAAAATGGAGGTTACTCATAAATAACAATGTACAAAGACCTGATGTGAAGCACATCATCAAATTAAACAGCTCTTTGGAAAATCATTCAACTTGATGCTTCTACCAAACTAAACTGGATTCACTGTGATTCAGTCTGCAAACACCAAATGTTAGAGCTTTACAATGTTGTTCTCATCAAAAACATACCTCGAGCTGTGTTTTGAAGATTGTGTTGACTGATCTATTCTACGCTATTTCATATAGTAATAAGGAATGGTTGGTAACAATGTGTTTGTTTTTTCAACAGGTAAATCTCTTTATATCAAGAGGTTGTACCAAAAACTAAAGCACTCAACCAAAGAGACAACTGTGATGAATTGCATTCGTCTGACTGAGCCCACAGTGGATGAGAATGCTGTTGTCCAGTCTCTCCGGAACATTTCCGCCAATAGGAAAGCTCTCACAGTGTTTCATTTTGATGTCACGTCATCGGTAGGATTATTTTGTTGTTGTTTGTTCTATTTGTGATTTTGCATATTTTTATGCTGTATTTGTCATGGTTATGTTGTGTAATAGGTTCAGAAAGGACTTCATGAGTTTCTTTTTAAACTACTATTTCTGCGCTTTCTCATGGATTTTGAGGGGAACGTGTGGAAGTGTAATGAGAAGCAGCTCTATGTGTTGGAGATTTTAGAGCAAACAAAACACCAGGTAAGATTACCCTGTTTTCATTTACTTGCATCTACCATTGTTTGCAACAAAGAATTTTGTTTTGTTTTAGGGTCAAGATTATTCATTCACAGATGTGTTCCCTAACATTTTCTGCCGACCTCCGAAAGAAGCACTGGAGATAGAGCTGCGGAAAAATGATGATCCCAATATTTTTAACACTGAAGATCCATTAATGGACGATATAGAATTCAGAAGTGCAGCCTTTCAGAGACCATACCAGTATCTCACACGCTTTCATAACCATGCTGACCTGGACAAGTTCACATATGACGGAGTGGAAGGAACACACGGTGAATGTCTTCAGATGCTTCTAATGCACTGTGGAATCGTGGACCCGTCCTGGGCAGAACTTCGAAACTTTGCATGGTTCCTCAATCTCCAGCTTCAGGACTGTGAAACATCAGTTTTCTGTAATGCTGACTTTACTGGAGACACGCTGATTGGATTCAAAAGATTTGTTGTAGACTTCATGATTTTGATGGCAAAAGACTTTGCCACTCCATCTCTCAGCATTTCTGACCAGAGCCCAGGAAGACCACAGATGGACTTGACTGGTGTGCGAGATGAAGACCTGGCTCCTTTTCTTATCCGAAAGAGATGGGAAACAGAACCCCATCCATACATATTTTTTAATGATGATCATGTGTCCATGACCTTCATAGGCTTCCACCTTCAGCCCAATGAGCAAAACTCTGTTGATGCCATTGATCCTGCTTCAGGAAGAGTCATCAAGAGAAATGTCATGACTAAGCAGTTGTATGATGGCTTAACGCTACAGAGGGTGCCTTTTAACATTGACTTTGACCGTCTTCCAAGAGGAGAGAAAATAGAACGAATGTGTAATGTTCTTGGTATCCAGTGGCCCCTAGATCCAGATGAAACTTATGAGCTGACTACTGACAACATACTCAAGATACTTGCAATCCACATGCGCTTCAGGTGTGGCATTCCAGTGATCATCATGGGGGAGACAGGATGTGGGAAAACCAGGCTCATCAAATTTCTTTGCGAGTTAAGAAAAAGTGGAGTGGGTACGGAGAACATGAAATTAGTCAAGGTGCACGGTGGAACAAGTTCAGACGTGATTTATACTAAAGTTAAAGATGCAGAAGTTATGGCTACTATCAACAAACAAAATTACGAACTAGATTCTGTTTTGTTTTTTGATGAAGCAAACACCACTGAGGCCATCAGCAGCATCAAGGAGGTCCTTTGTGACAGGACAGTCAAAGGACAGGGTCTGACACCAGGCTGTGGACTGCAAATTGTTGCAGCTTGTAATCCATATCGCAAACACACAGAGGAGATGATTGAGAGACTAGAATCAGCTGGTCTAGGATACAGAGTTCGAGCTGAGGAAACCAATGAAAAACTTGGGTCTATTCCTTTACGGCAGTTAGTATATCGAGTTCACGCTTTGCCACCAAGTATGATCCCACTGGTGTGGGATTTCGGTCAATTAAACAATGACACAGAAAAGAAATACATTCAGCAGATTGTGCAGAGAGTGATCGAAAGTCGTGCAGTAGATGCTGGATACATTGAATGCATTGTCAATGTCCTGTCAGCCTCGCAGCAGTACATGCGACAAAGGAAAGATGAATGCAGCTTTGTGAGTCTCAGAGATGTAGAACGATGCATGCAGGCTTTTGCTTGGTTTTTGGACCATCATGACATGTTCTTTGCTGAGATGGAAGCTTCAGATTCTTATCAAGTTGGAGGTCCCAGAGATCCTGTACTGTGGTCTTTAGTAATGGCAACAGGGGTGTGCTATCATGCCTGCCTTGAGAACAAGGAATACTATAGACACAGAGTCTCAAGATACTTGGCACCAAACTACAATCCAGGAAAGATCAAGCAAGAAATCACGCTCATGCAGGATCTCCTTCTCAGAGATGTTCCCATGGGAGATACAATTGCAAGAAACGATGCTCTGAAAGAAAACGTTTTCATGATGGTCCTCTGCATAGAGCTCAGGATCCCACTTTTCTTAGTTGGAAAACCTGGAAGCTCAAAATCCCTCTCTAAGACCTTGGTGGCAGATGCAATGCAAGGTCAAGCTGCTCACTCTGACTTGTACAAAAAGCTGAAACAGATCCACTTAGTTTCTTTCCAGTGTAGTCCTCACTCAACCCCCGAGGGCATCATCAACACTTTTAAGCAGTGTGGACGCTTCCAGGAAGGAAAGAATTTGAACGAGTACATTTCAGTCGTGGTCCTGGATGAGATTGGTCTGGCTGAGGACTCTCCAAAAATGCCACTGAAAACTCTCCATCCATTACTTGAAGAAGGATGCATTGATGATGCTCCATTGCCTCACAAAAAAGTGGGATTCATTGGGATATCCAACTGGGCTTTGGATCCAGCAAAAATGAACAGAGGGATTTTTGTTTCCCGTGGTGATCCAGATAAAAAGGAACTTGTCAAAAGTGCCAAGGGGATATGTTCATCAGGTGAGATGGTTGTGGAAAAAGTTACAGACCTCTTTCTGCCATTTGCTGAAGCCTATTTGGACATATGTAGACGAGGCAATGGATTTTTTGGTTTGCGTGACTACTACAGTCTAATTAAGATGATTTTTGCTGTTGCCAAGACCTCTCAGAGGAAGCCCTCTCCAGAAGAAATTCTAAAGGCAGTTTTGCGCAATTTCAGTGGACGAGATGACGTAGATGCAGTCACTGTTTTCAGAAAGAAACTGCAAATCGCTTCAAAACAAGATGCCGTTAGTGCAATTGAGTTTGTGAAAGAGAACATCCAGGCTATCGGACAGGACGAGGAGTGCCGCTACTTGTTGTTGCTGACCAAAAACTACGCAGCTCTTCAAATCCTCCAGCAAACCTTCTTCAAAGAAAGCGGTCAACCAGAGATCATTTTTGGCTCTAGCTTCCCGAAAGACCAGGAATACACTCAAATTTGCCGCAATATCAACCGAGTTAAGATCTGCATGGAGACTGGGCAAACTATAGTACTTCTGAACTTGCAGAACCTCTACGAAAGCCTCTATGATGCACTGAATCAATACTATGTCTTTCTGGGTGGACAAAAGTATGTAGACCTGGGACTGGGGACCCACAGAGTCAAGTGCAGAGTCCACAAGGATTTCCGACTCATCGTCATTGAGGAAAAAGAAGTTGTCTACAAACAGTTCCCTATACCCCTCATCAACAGACTGGAGAAACACTATCTGGACATCAGCACTGTCCTCAAAGCTGAACAGAGGAGACTGGTCTGTGAGCTGGAGAAGTGGGTGAATCTCTTTGTGTCTTTTAGCAGTCAGCAGACAGCTATGGTTAAGGCACACAAGTACAAACCAGCAGAGGTTTTCATCGGCTACCACTCTGACACATGCGCCTCTGTGGTTCTTCAAGTGCTGGAGAGTCAAAATGCCACAACGGAAATGTCTGATCACGAGAGAAAAGTTCTGGAGGAGGCCAAACTTGTACTCCTTCACTGTGCTACACCAGACTCAGTGGTTCGTTTGGATCGCAGTGAGCTCCCCAAAGGAGAGAGTGAGCATCTTACCAGAGTCTACAGTGAAGAGCAAAATAATGGCTGCTTATCCAACTATATACTGGCTCACGTTGAAGAGGAACTGCCCTGCAACACATTCTTTACAGAGGTAAATGATAACTCTACTGGTACAGCATTAAATTTATTTGAATTATTAACTTTTTCTTTAACCTTAGGTGACAACATTTTCAAGACTTCTGACTGCATCTGACTTAAACCATCTGGAGCAAAGGGCTCTCAGTGTTGAACTTCTCTCTGTTCAGCAATTTGACACTGAGCACTCCTTCCTGAAAAAGATCAGGTTTGTGAAGGAGACGTACAGGTTATATGTAATTTATCAAATGACTGCATTACAGAGATTTCTTTACAGAGATTAATACAGTATAACTTAGCTTAATCTTTGCTTTTGTTTGTAGGAACTTCCTCACTGCTGGGCAACACAATTCTGAACCAAACATCAAGATACTCATCATTCAGTGTGATTATGATGATTCTCACAGTGCCAATCTTATTGCATCTGCAAAGTAAGTTGTCAGTGTTGATAATGACTTGGCCGATTTGGGTGTTTTCAATATCGGCTGATAGTCGATATTTATCGGTCGATATCTCCGATGCTGAAAGTAATAGAGCCATAAATGAGCCACAACTTCCTAGGCCTCAGAAGAGCGGAGGAACAGTGAAAATCGGTCACCAGTCTGAAATTACCTATTTCACATATTGATTTTTTTCTTTCAAATGTAGTTTAAGTACTAAACATGAATATACAATGTCCCCTGCTGTCATAGTTGAACACTGACACGTTTTATAAGCTTAATAAACAGGATTATTGACCAGACATTTTAAAAATATTTGCCAAAAATATCAGCAATGCAGATCGGCATCGGTATCAAAATCCCCCCGAAAAACCTGATTGGCCTCAGAAAACCCCACATCGGTTGACCTCTATTAGATATATTTTTAGGATTGAAACCTTATTATAATAATAAATGTTTAACTATAGACTATTTGAAAGCTAAAAAAACAAACATCAAATTAATGTACTTTAAAAAATCGGCCTATATATCGGCTATCGGTCATTAACCCCCTTCATTTTGGTATCGGTATCGGACCCCAAAAATCCATATCGGTGGGGCCCTAATACTTGGGTGATTAATGTTGTGCTTACCTTTACTCTTTTATCAGGTACTCATCCATCAATGAAATCAGAAAGGTGGGATTAGAAAAACTGGAACGCAGAGTGTTTGTTTACTTCATTTCAAGACTGCCAAGAATGATTGGAGGGACATGCTATGTCGGCTTTCATGGAGGTGCGCTTTAATGTAACCTTCTCTGAAATGCACATAAACTCTTGTTAATCATTTAGCTGACTCCTACATAATTACATCTAGGACCATGGAGGTCGGTTCATATTGATGACCTTAGACGATCAAATGAAATGGTTTCTGACATCAAAGCCCTTCAAAGAATAACACTCAGTCAATTGTTTGAAGCCAATCTTGGTCAACCTGAAGGTATAAAATACCATATCTATCTATAATTTATTCTGTAATTATGTATATAAACATTTTACCAAATGTGTCTTGCAGCCATGGAGGTGGATGATGACATGTACATGGAGACTGAAGAGGAGAACATAGGGTTTGAAAACAATATAAATGTAAGTAATTACACTTTTCATCCAAACTCAAAGCTGATTTGACCAGGATCATTGAGACATGTCCTCTTGCAGCAGGATTTGGCTGCTGTGCTTGACACCACAACGCTGCTGCGGAGCTGTGTGCAGAGTGCAGTCGGGATGCTGCGAGATCAGCTGGAGAGTGGGTTTCGTAGCACTCAGAGAGTGGAGATTCTGCTCACTCTCCTCGATGACAATGATGAAATGCAAGGTGTCATAAATGGTTTCTATACTTCAGGATATAAATTAATATTAAATGTATTTGTATCAGACGGGTGGATGTGTTCCATGTACGAAAATAATCCCTGATATTCCTTTTAGTATTATTATTATTATTATTATTATTATTATTATTATTATTATTATTATTATTTATTATTTTTTTTACTTCTTTCAGAGTGTTTTAACAAAATACTAAAGAGACATCTACAGGTCTTATTAGCCTCGCATGTTGACAACACCCTGTTGTCAAGTAACTGGGTCATGAGGGAGGCCTCCAACATCGATGCTCTGCAAGAAGGAGGGACATTCAGGTGAGGAAACTAAACTGTAAATAAAACTTCATAGAGAAATTAAAGAGGTATTTATGCACAATAGCCATTTTAGAGCATTTAAAGCATGTTACAATGTTGTTGTTTCACTATAAAGAATTGACGTCTCAATACATTGTTTTAAATCAAGATATCATTTTCTAATACTACGAAGTGATTGTTATCAAGATGTGTTGAAATGTATTTCCAAAGAAATGCATGAAAGCATAATTTAAGTAAGTAATACAAATTCTTTTTGAATGGCAGGAACACCTTATGGAAACGTGTTCAGGCGGTCGTTGTCCCTATGCTGGCTCACCTTGTTTCAATTATTGATCGAGACCAAAACTTGGATATTTTGTTGGATAATAACTGTGGACCATCTATTAAAAAGCTGTGGTTGGACCTTTTTGGTCATGAGAAGTTTCTTGAAATCCCACACTTGAGCCAGGACCGCAAGTAAGTTGTGCTATAAAGCTTTGCCTGATGCGAAATATCTTAATATGTGTCAACTATTAATTGCAAATAATTTATGATGCGTAGCTCTGAGAGCAAAACAATTCTGATCCAAAACCACATCACTCAAAAGATGGGAATCGGCTGCAGCCTGCCCTTCAGCTGGAGGATCAGAGACTACCTGGAGGACCTGTGGGTTCATGCTCATCAGCATGAAGGTATATGTCAAATCATTTTATTTTAATAAGATTGTGCTGTCAGTGTCATAGACATATTTGAATGTTTTTGTGGAATAACAGGACAAACCGAATTGGAGTTTGCTGATTTCTTTTGGAAAACGCCATTGGGGCGTTTCATTGTTGAAGAAGACCAGGACACACAGACAGAATTCTATCACCGCTATCTACAGGATTATGTCTTGTTGACCATGAATGTGACCTGTAAAGAAGAGATGCAGGTTTGCTACATTTTCTGACTGTTTCTTAGTGTGTGATTGTGATGACATGTACTCATTACATGTTCCCAGCTCCTGTGTGGTGCGCTCAACTGCTGTGTGAATGAACTGAAGTTGAATCTTGAAGCCACTGACAGACCGACATCTCTTTCCTGGATCCACATCGCTTATCACGAGTTTAAGAACAGGCTGCAGAATCTATTTAGGATGATGTGCATTGAGCCTCGAGTCACTGGAGATCTTTTAAGAAATCCCAGTTTCAAAGATGGACCGGAAATGGTGAAAATCTACTTTTCTATAAACTTTTTACAAATCAGTAAAATATACTGCATTGTTATACTGATTAATCCACCTAGGTACTTGATGTGTACGCTGCTTTTGCTTGTGTGGAACGCCTTGAGCCCACAGTTCTGGACACAGACGCCCAAAGACAGACTTGGCTCAGGCAGGTTCACAAACTCCAAGTTCCCATTGAACTTGTGTGCTCTGAAGACAGCGTGCGACACTACGGAGAGAGAAGTAGGACAATTGCCAACAGAGTGCAGTAAGTCATACAGTAATGGTCAATATCCGACTTGACAACGCATTTATAAACTTTGCTTTGTTTTTCCCAGGAATGCTTGGAATCGGATCTTTTGTCTCTCTTTATTTGTGGAGCACATGTTGTTGGGGATTGAGGATCTGGAGCACAAGCTGGTCCCTGTAGTTTTGGAGCACACGAAAAGACTGTGGCAGGTTTGTTTTTTCTTTTCATTTCTGATCATTTCTAAACATTCCCTTCATGGTTTTTGTTGCTATGCTCTCTAGATTCTTGAAAAAGATACAAACCTGAAAACTAAACATTCCTTTGAGGCAGTAATTGGTTTGCTCAAAAGTTGCAAAGATGGAGCAGTTGCATGCATCTTCAGGTAGGTTCTGGGTGGAGTTTCAACATCCATAAACATGTGCCATTGTATTAGTGTTGAACTTGTCACTCATGTTTTATTTTCCAGGTTTGGTCTGCCCCGGTGTTCGGTGTGTATAGGTGACCCTCAAGACCCGATCTGCCTCCCTTGTCAACACGTCTACTGTTGCGCCTGCATCAGACAGTGGCTTGTCCCAGGACAGATGTATTGTCCTTATTGCATGCAGCCAGTTAATGATGACTTTGTGGTCATTCCTTCTGACGCCATAAGGTGAGAAGTGTTTCTCTCCCTTTTACCTACTGTCATTCTGACTGAGGACATTTGTTTTGTAGGGGTAAAATAAATCAGCATGCACAGTTCAGGAAGTATTGCAATGCTTTCTTTGTGGAGTTGGTGTCATCTATGTGCTTTAAAGATAACTCCCCTCCAAGTTCAGAGGTTATACATGCTCTACTGTCATTCCTCATGCTCGAAGCAGCTCCAGCAGGAGCTGTTGGAGGTACAAGAACTTATGACTAAATACTTTATATTAAACTGTATCTGCTTTTCCACCTTTTTATATGTTATTTTGGTGTCTTTTCTTCAGCACCACGAGAGAGACAAATTAAGACAAAGGAGTTTTCACCTTTTGATGAATCTTATGATAAAAGCCCCGTGGTTCGTTCAGTGGTGCTCAAACTCCTCCTGAAGTATAGGTGAGATGCAAATGACACATGTCCTGCTTAAATGATAAAATCCTTTTTTTATTCTGTGGTTTGTGTGTGTTTATATTCAGTTTTGATCAAATCAAGAAATATCTGCAACAACATCTGCATTCAGTGGAGCAAAGCAACCTCTTGGATGATAAAGAAAAGACTGAACTCTACTCTCTGTACATAAACTGCTTTGAGGTAGCAGATTGTAGCCTGTCGGCTTCTCTAAATTATGATATTTAAGTTATATGGTAAATGTTTTCATGTGAGATGTTTTTGGTCCTTTAGGATTCTATGTTTGAGAAGTTGTGTCTACAAGATGAAAGAGACTTCCTTGCTGAACTCCTGACTTCAGAGCATCAATCTCTTGAGGCAGCCACTGTCGACTGCTTACAGCAGATTGCAAGAGTCCGCTTGGACCTGGATATGGCTGCTGATCTGATCACTGAAGAAACTTTTGCAACAGGTGATTGTCAGTTAATAATTGTAATAGTGAGTTTTCTGAATGTGTTGATGCTCATGGACTGGCTTCTGTGATGGCAACAGCCTGGGAAGGTCAAACAACATCAAGTACCTTCCTGAAAAGTGTGCGGGACTTTTGCACACGGAGTGGGAACAACTGGTACCGTGTTTATCTGATACGAAAAATTGCAAGCCAACAAGGAGTGGAGCATGTCCAGAACCTCTTAAAAGTTGAGCAAATGAGCTGGCTTTTCCCTGAGGAAATTCTGCAAAAGGTACATTTACAAAGTGAGATTGTCAATGTGTTTATGTGATTGAAAGACATATCATATAATTACTTTAAAGGCTGAAGAAACGCCAATGGACCAGTTCCTTGTGTGTGGTCTGAGCTACCAAACCATTCGTAATGCTGTTGCCAAGGCAGTAATGGATGGCACAGAGGATAATTTGGATGAGACTTGTGCGGTAAGGACACTTTTATTCATTCATGGGGTTTATGTGGTTTACACAACAGCAGAGTAAACCATAGAGCTGATAAAACATAGGCCGAATTTTTTGTCATTTTCATGAGGCATTGTAGAGTAGAGAACAAAATCTTCTAATATGAGCATATGTTTTGGCGGTGTCTGTTTTCCCAGAAATGCAAATGTTCGCCCCAATGCAGAGCAGTTTATCTGCTGTTAGCGCTGTACAGAGAGGTCACTACATTGTACCGAGAACCCAATCCAAGTTTTCATCCCAAGCCTGAGGTAAATCTGCACAAAAAGACAAAACATGCTTTTGGTTCTGGTTGTTTGAATTACTTAACATGGATCTAATCACACCACAACATCTTTCAGCAAATGGACATGTGGATGAACTACATTCAGCAGTCTAAAGTCCTAACCACACGGGACTTAAAGGAGTTTGCTCTGGCCCTTGTCACAAATCAGCTCGGGCCTTTAGCTCTCAGTGCTGGCATCTCCAGGAGTCAGTGTGTCTTTGTTGAACTCGCGGTTCATCTGGCTGCTGTGCTGCTCTGTGGACAAAATGGATTTTTGGGACCTTTGAAGCAGCTTGCGTTGGCACCTGCCACTATGCAGGTAGAGACATTTTCCAGCCCATTTTTATTAGTAGAACTACATTATTTTTACTAAGCTTTCGTTACAGGGAGCGTATCTACCCAGTATGCCAGAAGATATGTTGGCTGTGGCACAACAAGCAATGGGAGAGGTGCGGTGGTACCGTAAGTGACAAACAAACATTAACAGCTGTAGAACCAGAGGCGGGAAGTGTAGCTAAAATATTTCCATATTTACAAAAAGCGCCTCTGGAAAATGTTTCTTGAGTACTGAGTAACTGTTTAAGTGTAAAATGATAGATAGATAGATAGATAGATAGATAGATAGATAGATAGATAGATAGATAGATAGATAGATAGATAGATAGATAGATAGATAGATAGATAGATAGATAGATAGATAGATAGATAGATAGATAGATAGATAGATAGATAGATAGACAACTTAACCTACAGGGACAATAAAGAACAACTTAACTTTCTGAACCTAATCTATTTTCTGTGTCACATGAAACACAGCATTTCTATTTAGGAATTAACTGTATTTTTTATTTTACTGTAGAATGTCCCAACGGACACCCATGTACTATTGGTGAGGTGAGTAGTGCAATGTTTGTGCTGAATTTTCTGAAACAAAATGTAACATGTTCAAAATCACACAATTGCTTTACTCTTGCAGTGTGGCCAACCCATGGAAATCAGTCGATGTGTGGACTGTGGAAGTGCAATTGGAGGAACAAATCATATACCAGCACAAGGGTGTCAAGCTGTTGAGCTGCTGTAAGTTTTTAATCCTCCAGGCTTCTCTTGGAGGATCAATGAACAAGTGTACCTCTGCAATTATTCAGTGGGTGATATGTTACAGTATATAATATACATTTACCAGGGGTGATCGAACTCAGACAGGCCACATCCTCGGTGATCCCAGGCGTAGGGACAATCCTGACATGATGGACACAAAGAGCTTTTCTCCTGCTCCCTTTGCAGTCATGCGCATGATCACACACTTGGCCATGTTTTTAGGCCTTCACAAAAATGAACAGGTAACTGAATATACAACAATTTGTTAACGCCTTTAATTTTAGTCAATAGTAATGATAACATCTTTCCTGAATCATGACAACTGTGAAAAAGAAGGGATTTTGATATACACACTATGGCGTTTGTGATCAGTTGCATACTTTTTTTTCTTTTCTTGTAGACCATTTCTACAATTATCAAACCCCAGGTCCCAAATCCAGGGGAGTTTCTCCTTGGTCACCTTAGAAAGGATCAGACTCATCTTAGTAGGTCTCTTGGGAAAGGAACTGATGATACAGTCAGCTCTGTCCATCTGTTCATCACAAACCTCCTTCTACAACAAACGTGTATGTATGATGTCCTAGTCCATCCATCCATCCATTTTCTTCCGCTTTATCCGGGGCCGGGTCGCGGGGGCAGCAGTCTCAGCAGAGATGCCCAAACTTCCCGATCCACACACACCTCCTCCAGCTGTTCTGGGGGGACCCCGAGGCGACACCAGGCCAGCTCGGAGACATAGTCCCACCACCGTGTCCTGGGCCTTCCACGAGGCCTTGTCCCACTAGGACATGCCTGGAACACCTCCCGCGGGAGGCGACCAGGAGGCATCCGAAACAGATGCCCGAGCCACCTCAGCTGGCTCCTTTCGACGTGAAGGAGCAGCGACTCTACTCCGAGCTCCTCCCGGGTAACTGAGCTCCTCACCCGATCTCGGAGGGTGCGCCCAGCCACCCTGCGAAGGAAACTCATTTCGGCCGCTTGTATTCGCGATCTTGTCCTTTCGGTCATGACCCAAATCTCATGACCATAGGTGAGGGTGGGAACGTAGATCGATCGGTAAATCGAGAGCTTTGCCCCCCGACTCAGCTCCCTCTTCACCACGACAGACCGATACAGCGACCGCATCACTGCTGACGCCGCACCGATCCGTCTATCGATCTCACGCTCCATCCGTCCCTCACTCGTGAACAAGACCCCGAGATACTTGAACTCCTCCACTTGAGGCAAGGACTCCCCACCGACCTGAAGAGGGGAAACCACCTTTTTCCGGTGGAGAACCATGGCCTCGGATTTGGAGGTGCTGATCCTCATCCCGGCCGCTACACACTCGGCTGCAAACCGCCCCAGAGCGTGCTGAAGGTCCCGGTTCGTTGAAGCCATCAGAACAACATCGTCCGCAAACAGCAGAGATGAGACTCTGAGGCTCCCAAACCGGACACCCTCCGGCCCCTGGCTGCGCCTAGAAATTCTGTCCATAAAAGTAATGAACAGAACCGGTGACAAAGGGCAGCCCTGGCGGAGACCAACACGCACCGGGAACAGGTCTGACTTACTGCCGGCAATGCGAACCAAGCTCCTGCTGCGGTCATACAGGGAACGGACAGCCCTTAGCAGAGGGCCCCGGACCCCATACTCCCGGAGCACCCCCCACAGGGCACCACGAGGGACGCGGTCGAACGCTTTCTCCAGATCCACAAAACACATGTGGACTGGTTGGGCGAACTCCCACGAACCCTCGAGTACCCGATGAAGGGTATAGAGTTGGTCCAGTGTGCCACGACCAGGACGAAAACCTAGTATCCTGTTTAACTTAACACAGCTTCCTCTGCTTTTAATACAGTTAAAACTCATAATGTGTTTTCTTACAGGGCCAGTTGGATATGACCATCAGCTCTCGTCCAAAGACGCTAGAAATACCTGGGAGACACAAATGAACAGCGTATTTGCAGATCACTTAAAGGTTAATATCTTTACTGTATTCAAATTCTATGACATTTTTTTTTCTTCTAATTTGTATTCTCTTACTTAAAGAATCTGGACAGACAGCTAAAGGAGGTGAACACACTCATTCGCTCTGATGATCGCATCTCTGCCAGTCCCATCATGAAAGTCCTGTTCGGAGACCCTCGGCTGTTTTTGGACCATCTTCCTAAAAACTCCCTGATCCATTGTTCTACTGTGTGGAGCTGCAGAGAGAAAGTGTCTCTTTTGGGACTCAGTCACATTTTGGAGCAAAACGATGGCAAAGACACATTGCCTGTTCTCTGGAAATTTCTGCACAGGGTTAGGAGACCATCAAACTAGAATAAATGTGTTGTCTTGTAACTCGAGCTTCAAACCTTTGTGCTTTCTAGGAGGCTGAGTACAGACTGGTGAAATTCCTCCCTGATATTCTCTCTCTTCAGAAGAATTTGGTCAAAAAGTTCCAAAATGTTGAATTGTTTGGCACCATCACTGAATTTCTTCAAAATCAAAAATCAGGTATTCAATTCAACTCCAATGGCTACAGGGTTATGGAAATTTCACTTTGAAAGAACTGTTCAAGATTATATTTGAGTTTGTTTTCCACAGAGTCATAATTTGTCACACCATATTATTAACCGGTTCTAACATGCTGTTTTGTGCAGAATCTCTAAGGGCCTGGTACAAAAAACACATCGACACTTTTGTGACCACTTGGAATCAGCTTAGATTGTTTTTGGCAACCAATGGTAAAATTATAGTTTATAACATGTAATAATACAGAAGAATATAAGAATAAGAATATGCTTTGTTTGTATTTCAGGTGTGATTAAGCTTCCGCCCGCTTTCTGCCAGAAAGACTTGGACTTCAGCTGTGACTTTAGACTGTTGTTGCCCAGTCGGCGCAGCCCAGGCCTGTGCTCCACTGCACTGGTCAGTTATCTCATCGCGCTGCACAATGACCTGGTCTACAGTGTGGACAAGCTCACTGGAGAAGAGACCAGGTGGGGCGCTCATGACATATTTGAACCTGTGTCAGGGCCATACAAAGCTTTGATATTTAAACACACACACACACACACACACACACACAAAAATGCCAATCTGGTCTGGTCTTTCCCCAGTTACAAAGTGAGTCCAGCAGATCTGACTGACCTCCATGTGATCCGGTACGAGCTGGACAGAGACATCATGCCCCTGGTTCTGTCGAACACACAGTACAGCATCGAGAAAGGCCAGGAAACGGTGCACGAATATGACTTACCAAAAACCCAGCAGCAGATTGTGTCACGGTTTCTCTTAGGCAAACCTCTGATCACTCTAGATGTGAGCAGATCTTTATGAACTAACTTCAGAATATGCATGTACGGGATGATGTAATTTAAATTGGTGTTTTGTCTATAGGGCATTCCTACATTAGTAAACCGTCATGACCGTAATTACGAGGTTATCCTGAAGGACGTACAAGCAAAGATCATGCAAGTAAGTAAACGTTCCTGTGTACCTCTGTAGAAAAGTCAGTAGAATAATAATATTATTTGCATGTTTGTTCCAGGAACCTCTTCAAACCCTCACGCAGGTGGCTGTAAGCACACAGCTGGACTCTTACAGTGAGGTGTGCGATGCACTGTCCACTGTGGAAATCTCTCTAGGGTTTCTTGCTATGACTGGGGGAGATCCCTGCATGCAGTTGTCCTGCTACTTGGAGGAGGTGCTGAAAATGGGGAATCAAACACCTCCGCACATACTCAAGGTCAGAGAGAGTTTTAATGAATTTATGCTGGGTGTTATGATGGTCTTGGCTTTAAGATTTTTGTTTAAAATTGCATGTGTTAATTATTTTTTTACAGGCCCTGAGTATGTGTTCTCTCAAGCATTGTGCTGGGTTATGGCAGCTGCTTGGATCACTCAAGTCAGAAGGCCTCCTCAAGCTTAAGAGGGTAAATTACTTTTTATTGCTCACATTTATTTCAGGGATAGTGTTAATGAATGAATGATTTTGTTTTTGTAGGATCCCTTTGGAGAAGTTTCCAGAGAGTATAAGAAGGCCCTTGGAGAGGGCGAGCGCACTCAGCTGACTGGTTTCTTCTCAAAGAACAGTGCTGACTCTTTCCTGCTGGAGATGCACGAGTTCCTTATACTTGTGCTCAACAAACCCAATGCTACAGAGACCTTCAAACCTGAGTGGGGGTAAGACAAAACTTAATTCAGGGCATATATTTTCTTGGGTGGTAATCCTATAGTATTGCTTAATGTTCTTATAAACTCAAAAAAAGAAAGTAACTTAAATCCTTTGTCTTTTAGTCTCAAAGACACACTGCTGTCCTACATGGAGCGCAAAGACCTGGATGCCCCTCCCGATGTAGAGGAACTATTCCCGGAGGAAATCTGCCTTTCCCATTATGTTGAAACTTGGAAGTTCTGTGTCAGCTTCAAACAAGAGCGGACACAAAGACTATAAGACGATATTCACTTGATGTTTTTCCGCTGATCATGTTTACAATTGTGATAGAGTTCTGATTTTGGTTAAGGCTAATGGGTTAAAAAAAAACGTTTCCTTTTTCTCCCCTGTGCACTGAAGTCTTAATGATTGCACTTTATTCGTAGTGTAAAGGTTCTACAGAATAAAAAAAAACATGTAAACTCAGGTACAAAAAAAAATCAGATTTCAATTAGCACTTTTTTTTAAGTTTGTTATAACTTCATCCTGTTGTTTTTTCTAAATTCCTGTGTCATATGTTGTAAGGTTTGCATTGTTCTACATTCCATCATTTACATAGACGTGTATAACTTGAATAAATTGCCATTGTACAACTTTAATTTAGAATGTAAAGTTTGTGTTGCAATGATCCAGGCTATGTGAGTTTACGACATGGAAAAAAATGTGTTTTCAGAAACTTGGGGCTTGTGAAAGAGAAACTTTGGGTCATTTTGGATTTAATACACTGAATGCCAAAAAATTCGAGGTGCTTCTGAAAAGTTGCCATGGTAATACACCACACAGCTCTCTGAAGGAGCCCTCTCGCAGACACCAATCATGCTTCATGTCATGGCACAGGTGAGACTTCACTTTTCCACCTTTCCAATACCTACTTCATTTTGTGAGTTCCGCGCGCAACTACGCCACCTGGTGGAGATAGCCAACAGCTACAAATCGCGTTTCCCTCATATCATTATCAGAAGTCCAAATGTCTGCGTTGTGTTGTGATTTCTACTGGACTGGGGCCAGCAGTGCGGACAAGGAAAACTAGGACCCGGGATGATGGTTGAGGCTTAACAGACGCTCCTCGTTTATTTCCCTTGTAAAACAATTACAATATAATAACAAAAAGGACCTCACAAAAGGTACAACAAATAAAATGTATGTCAGTTACAAATTAAGATATTTGCCGTTACTATTAACGTTCAAGATAGCACTTTGTCACAGGTGTAAAATAGTTATTTTCAACACATTTCACTCAATTATAAAACATTATAGCTTGAAGTTTCTTTAAAATATATCTGGTCTCAAATATTAAAAAAAAAAAAGTCAACATTTCAGCCGTTAATTAAAAGTGTGGTGTTTAGCACAATCGGGCGTTGAAGTTACAGCTACATCACTGTAACTTCAAGCAGTATTGTGGCTTGCCTGAATTCCTATTCTTGACATTCATTTATTTTAGAATAAAAACAATAATGACAAAAAATAAAAAAGATATTTAATTTAACTGGAAATATGCAAGGTTGTTGCGCAGGCCACACCACACCCAAGCAGCTCTTCAAGCTCGGAAACATCAGCTGTTTGCCCACCAGTCACCAAAACAACAGCAATCCTCCCTCCCAATCCTAACCCAAACCCACGACTAAAAAGTGACAAAAACGTGACGAAAACACAGCAAAAAAGCATCAAAATGAAAGGGGGGAAAAGCGATGAAGAAAGCAACAAAAACACCACAAAAGAAAATAAAAATGGGTAAAACTGAACTGGTGGAAATGCGCTTGATTAAGACGAGATTTGCATTCTCTTTACTACTGTTTAATAGCGTGTTTGGTCTAATTGTGAAAATAAGGTATTCAGACCAGTGCACATGACTTGTAAGGAAACTCCCATTCTTGATAAAACGAAACTTAAGTCTCCCAGGTCCCATATAGGCAGAAATGAGAAAAAAGCTCAGTGCAGAAGTGGCAGGTGGACGCTCATGAACCCTGGACTGCTGCTGCACAGAGGGCGTATTCGTGCATCTGTCCGAGGTAAGTTTGTCCCTCCAGCTCGTTTTCCTCGTTTTAATGATACTTACGACTCGAAAACTGGCGATTGAGTGCAGTGTAGCAGTATGTAGCTATTACCTGATACGCAGAAGGCTGACTTGTTTTTGTAGCCAATACTATCTCATGTACTCAGAAACTATACATGAATCAACCTTGTACGCTAAAGTTAAGTTGCTTAAAGGTGTAGATTAGTTGGTTGAAATGTTATAAAGTGATATTTTGGGATGACAGTACTGACAGGAAGTGTCTCATGTTGTTCTACCATCACTGGCTCATGCCATTGGTTGACAGTGTACAACCAAAGATGCGCTCTGAAAGTGAGCCCTCACACCGTTTCAGTAAAACCACAGTGTGAACTTTATTTAACTGCAATTTAGCTGCAAATGAATGTATTCACACAGTTTAATTTGTGGTTTGTTTCAGTAATTTAAAAAAAAGTTTGGTTATGAAAATAGTGTAGGAGAGAGGCTGCCTGTTTCGACAAAACGCGAAGAGAAAAAAATCATTGAAATACAATTATTTCTGAGAGGAATTCAATTCGGCAAACTTTTTTATTTGTCAATTACGCTATTCATTTTAGACTGGGTGCCGACACTCATTTTCACTGCCATGTTGATGGTGAGCATGGATCTATTATATTAAACGATGGTGAGATGTTCTTCCACAATTGCCACCATTGTCAGAAAATCGCATAGTCTGTGTTAAAGTGACAGTGTTTGACTGAGGTAATGATTTCCTCGCAGGTATTGAGAGATGAAGTGCCCTGCCTGTCATCATGTTCTTTTGGAGGTAAAAGCCAACTTCTGCAGTAACTGTGGTGAAAGATTGCAACATGCTGCCAACCTGAAAGGTAGGTTTGTTTGTGTGATCAGACATCTGATGATGCATCGCTTATGTGCCCGCTCTGAAATTATGGACCATAGTTTTACAGTTATGGGATAACAGGTTGGTTCAGGCTATGCTTAACAGATTGTTTTGTATTGTTTTTACTATAAGAGCATAGCCTATGCTTTTAGTAAACAACAATAACAAAACAAACTCAACATTTCGAACACAAGAGGGCAGTATAATCACATGTACTTCTTGACTGTTCTATCTTATGGTACCAGTTGTTGTGGCAAAATCCCTGGAAACAGATGTAGCCGCAGCTGAAAACCCGGGGGGCCCTGACGGTGCTGCAGAGGAGCGTAATAAGTCTCCAAAACGTTTGAATGAAGAAGACAGTAATCCAAGGAGGAAGGTGATGATAAAATATACATTTTTTTATTTTCTTTGTAAATAAAGGGGCTGCAATTTAAGGGCATTTTAGCGGTTTGCTTTTTGTTTTTAGTCTATAATTAGCCAAACAATTTAGTTCTAATTATTTTTTCTTTCTTGTTTACAAATTCAAGTTTGCTTTTTATCTAAATTAAAATATGTTGTAATTTCGTAATATTTTCATATATTTGTGTCGTGTACTTGTATTACACAATAGGGATGAACTAATTCTCAATATTACATTGAATTCGTTCAATACCCTCTTCAATTCAATACGCAAATATGTTCAATATGAATTGACAAAAGATTGTGCACTAGACTGTGTTTTGACTGTATTTTGACACAGTACAGCAGATTGTGTAATTCAATAATGACAATTAATCCAATGAATGGTTGTAGTTATTGTAAGTAAAGACTTTCTTTCTTCTGTCTGTGTCGCATTAGTTTCTGTACTGTCTTTGTGCAGCCTGTTTCAATGACTTGATTTTGTGGTATTGTTTTTTTAGAGGAAAAAGAAAAAGAAAAGTAAAAAGAAAAAAAATGGACTTAAGTCATCAGACACTAACCCGCCTGAAGACCACAAGGGGAAGAAACTTAAAGCAGGAGAGAGATCTGATAGTTCAGACGATGCACTGGACCAAGAACCAAAGTCACTCCAAGATTTTTCATCTGTTGAACACCAGCCCCCACGAGAAAAGGCTTCCTCTGCTGACGTACCTCCTGGAAACATGGAAGTTGCTGACCCGAGCAGTGAAAACTTAAAAAAGCAGCTCCCACCCAGTGAACCCATGGATGTAGACCAGAGTAGTGTTACCCAAACAGCCTCAGATGGTTGTTCAGTTGTCGCACCTGAAGACACGCCAGTTGTTCATGATAAACCTGATATGACAATAGATGATGCAGAGAAACCGTATGCCCAAGGTGATCAGACACTGAGCCAGAGTGAAGCCTACAACGCTGATGAGAAATCAAAACAAACAAAAGACAACACTCAAGCACCACACCATGATTCTGATAAGGGCACAAATGTTGAGAACCAGAGGGATAACAGGACTAACAAAAATCAACCAAAAGTGGATCAAAATGCAAATGAAGAATCAAAGGAAACACAGGCCGACGAAACCAAACAACAAAGGAAAAGGAGAAAGAAAAAGAAACAGAAAGGGCCAAATCTGACACCATGTAAATCTATGGAAACAGATACGACCAATGTTAGTGCACCAGATGAGAGCACTGAGGAAACTACAACTGCCACGGCAAGAGGAAATCTAGAAAAACAGGGTGCCCAGACCCAGAGCCAAAGTAAAGCATCTAGATCTGATGACAAATCTGAAAATAAAGAGAAGGGTCAATCACAACCCCCAACCCTTGGCAAAGCTCCCACAAGTTCACAGCCTGATTCTGAAAAAGGGATGAACACTAATAAAACCAGTGGTAAGAAAGCAAACAAAAACAAGCAGGAATCTGACGCCAAGAATCAATCACAACTTGATCAAAATGCAAATGAAGGAAATGTTAAACTAAATCCAAATCAAACCCAAACTGGAAAGGATCCACAGATGGTTTTTGGTCCATACCCAAAGGTACCGTAATTTAATTTTAATACAATATATGACTGCATAAAACTTAATGTAAATAATCAATGATGAATACTTTTATAGACTCAAAGTTCAGGTTCAAGTGTGGACCCACCAGTGAAAGCAGTGGGGAAAAAGGAGGTGCAGCAGTCTGTGGCCAGTCAGGACTCAACAGAGGGACAAACGTCAGAACAACACGACCCAAGCAAAGGCAATGAAGAGAACAGTCTTTCCAACAAAGGGTCCACTGAAGCTGCCCCAGGACCAAAAACGTAATGTTGAACTTTACATAGTTTTTCTTCTTCTCGTGAGTAGGATGTTTAATTGACCATTTGCACTTTCAGGCCAACAAAGAACAAAAATGTTAATGCAGAAGAAAGACTTGTTGTATGTTTCCATGCCGTTCTCTCAAAGCACTTTAAATTTGAGCCAAGCAGAGATGCAATCTTTATCCAAGCAGGAGATTGGATTGGGTCATGGGGAGAAAACATTGCTCAGCTGAATGTGACTAGGTATTGACTTGAAGAATTTTCTATTTCATGTGTATTTATTACATGTTTGTAATTATTATTATATGTATTTTTTTTTATATAGGAATCTTGGAGATCATGGTTTTCTAGTTGAAGGGGAACTGGTGACAAACAAATCTCAAGCTTTAAGTGTGCCTATACCATACAAATATGTTATCCGCCAAGGTCAAAAGAGGAAACCTGAGTATGAGTGCATCTACAACTTTGATAACACTGATATAGTGACCAAGAGATGTTTATTTGTGAAGAACACCCTCCTCAATATTGATGGTATATTATTACAATTTAGCTTGAACTGTTGTCACTTCTTGCACACTGATGACATATTTACATTACAGGAGCTTGGCATCAATACGATGACATCATTTGCAAAAAACCTGATAAAGGAATCTTTGCGTACCTCAGAGAAACATTTTTGCCACAACGAAAGAAGAATTTGATTGATGGCAGAGAGATTGCTGGAAAAATAATGCTTGAATCCATATTTGATCTTCTCCGTAATTGGTCTGAAGTTAATGTGAAGAATTTCCTGATCCAGTTGAATCACTTCTTTGATGTGTATTCTAATCCCTGTGTCTATGAGAAGGAACAAATCAAGTGGGACTCCTTGGGTTATGGAAGAGAAGAAGTATGTATGTCAATAGGTGACAAATCTTGAAAGTGAATTGGTATGCGGTTAACTTTTATTTATTATCATTTATTTCAGGTGCAAAAAATGCTAAAACAATTCATGCTGCTCAATGTGGTCCCTCAGCTGCAAAAGGAACGAGAGGACAGAAATGTCTTTATACATGATCCTCTCAGAGCTGCTATAGTAATGCTGAAGGTTTGTACACAGCATGGTATTTCACTGGACAATAGTGAGATCGAACACCTCTGCACCACTATGACCTTGCCAAAGCTCAACCAAGAGGAGTTTGTGAAGTACTGGGAACAATTTTCCCTTGACGCCAGCCTTTTTCCAAAGTAGGTACCATCTTGTGAAATTTATTTCATTTCATTTATTGTTAAAAATGTTGAATAATAATTAATATACCTTGTCCAGTTTGACAGAAATGTTGATGCTTTTAATAAATATTGTGAAAGCTCGACACCTGCCCCATTGGATTTTGGTGCTGCCACTTGTGCATCTTCTCAAAAACGGCACCAAACCATATGAAACATTTGTTTCTGGTAACACAAGGAGTTTGCAGTCTTGGGCAGGTTTGGACGACATTCAAGACATTGAGAACATTAAGAACTTGTCAGATCAAGACAGAAGGTGCTTTCATGGTCTTAGGTTTTCTTATGATATTATGATCAAATACTTATTATATGATTTTATATATGGATTTACTTTTCAGGGGTCTAGTGAAACTGATGAAGAATCATCTCTATTTAAAAGAGCTAGATGTCCTTATAGTGCGATCCTGGTTGTATGTAATATCTCTTAGTGAACTGTTGGAGTGCAGCGACATGCTAAAACCAGAACTTTTTGACCATCTAAATATTTTCATATCAAAAGTTCCAAGATATTTTTATTATTCAAGCTTTAAGGTAAGCATGGTCTATGGGGGAAAGAAGGATGTGAAATAGATTAGATTATTATTATTATTATTTGTATAATTAATATTTTTTGCTTTACAGGTTGTTTCTGACGTAATAGCACACATGCATGCAAATCTTCTTAAGAACAAGTACAGGTGATTTGATTTTGAAAGACTTACTTTTGTCAGTTTGCTCACTAATATTGTGTATGCAACATCAACTTTCTTGTTGTGTTTTTGTTTTGTTTTTTTTAGTTCGTGCGCTGAGACGTACAGAAGGCAGTGCTTGGGTGCTGCTGTAAAACTATTGGACGAAGTCTGCAAGGGACCATCACACTACTCAAATTACACTGACACTCTTGTGTCTTGTATGCGTCTGGTTGCAACAGTTTCAGACTTTGTTTCAAGCCCTGGAATTCTGGTATGAAATCCAATAGCGTATACAAATTGTTTAGAAATAACCAGGATCAATAATGTTAAGAAAAACATATCTGCAGGAGACTTCAGAAATAACAGAACATCAGTTATCCACAAAGGAGATGTTGGGGACTGCTCTGGACCTCATTAGAAAAAAGATTACTCAGTGTTTTGGAGGCAGTCTGCTCAGGAATACTCAGGAGATTGAAGTAGCAATATATACTTTTGGCACTATTTTAAATCCCAAAGCATTACTGGAAATGTTGAACTAACCTGTTGGTTGCCATTTCAGCTGTGGAATGATATGATTTCTATCAAATTCAAAGATGATGTTTGCTCTTCGAACTGGAGGGAGAGACTCACAAAAGATTTTGAGGACAGATACAAACGAGTATATACACATTTTTTTTTTATTAAACATACAGTTCTCACTGTATGTATATATATATATATATATATATATATATATATATATATATATATATATATATATGTGTGTGTGTGTGTGTGTGTGTGTGTGTGTGTGTGTGTGTGTGTGTGTGTGTGTGTGTGTGTGTGTGTGTGTGTTTTGTCATGTTTACAACGCTAAACATAAAGATTTTATTTTGATTTTTTTACTGAACGTTCACACACAAGTAACAGACAACTGTGAAGTGAAAGCAAAATGATACATGATTCTGTTATTTTTCAAAAAATAGAAAACCGAAAAGTGGGGCATGCATGAGTATTCATACAGCATGAATGAATGCTTTGTGGAACCCCCTTTTGCTGCAATAACAGCAGCAAGTCTTGGGGTCTGACTCTACAAGATTTGCACATGTAGAGACTGACATTTTAGCCTATTCCTCTTTACAAAACAACCCAAGCTCTGTCAAATTAGATGGAGAATGTTTGTGAACAGCAGTTTTCAGATTATTCCACAGATTTTCAATAGGATTTAGGTCAGGACTTTGACTGGGCCATTCTAACACATTAATATGTTTTTATTGAACCATTCCATTGTAGATTTAGCGTTGTGTTTGGGTCACTGTCCTGCTGGAAGGTGAATCTCCTCCCCAGCCTCAGTTCTCTTGCTGACTCCAGCACGTTTTCCTCCAAAATGTCCCTGTATTTGGCTCCATCCATCTACACAACTATTCTTACAATCTCCATAGGCCCCGCTGAGGAAAAGCAGCCCCACAGCATGATGCCCCCCCCCGTGTATTTGACACTGGGGATGGTGCACTCAGGACGATGAGCAGTGTCAGGTTTGCTCCATACATAACGTTTTGCATTTGGGCCAAAAAGTTCAATTTTTGTCTCATCTAACCAAAGCACCTTCTTCCACATGGAGCTGTGTCCTCCATATGACTTCTAGCAAACGTCAAACAGGATTTCTTATGGCCTCCTTTCAATAATGGCTTTCTTCTTCCACTCGTCCATGAAGGCCAGATGTGTGTAGATACGACTTATAGTTGTCCCATGTACAGATTCCTCCAGCTCAGCGGCAGGACTTCACAGCTCCTCCAGAGTTATCTTGGGGCACTTGGTTGTATTTCTTACCAGTGCTCTCCTTGTCTGATCTAATATTTTAGATGGGCGACCACGTCTTGGTATGTTGGCAGTGGTGCTTTACTCTTTCCATTTGTGAATGATGGATTGAACAGTGCCCCGGGAGATGTTTAAATCTTGGGAAATCTTTGTGTAACTTAACGCTCCTTTAAACTTCTCCATAACTTTGTCCCTGACCTCTCTGGTGCTCCTTGGCCTTCATGATGTTGTTTAGTGACCAATACACTCTGACCATAGCTCTGAGGGCCTAAAAGAACAGCTGTAATTATACTGAGGGTAGATTACACACAGGTGGCCTCTATTTATGGTATGTGTGGCCATGGCCATACCGCCTATGCTATGCCCAATCCCGTCAGACCTTGGAAGCTAAGCAGGGAAGGGCCTGGTCGGTACTTGGATGGGAGACCGTTTAGTAACACCAGGAAGCCTAGCGAATGTAGTGCGTGAGTGAGTGTGTGGTGGTGGTCGGAGGGGCCGATGGCACAGACTGGTTGCCTCGCTTCCGTCAGTCTACCCCAGGGCAGCTGTGGCTACAATAGTAGCTTACCACCACCGAGTATGGAGTGAAGGAATAGTGCAATGTAAAGCGTCTTTGAGTGTCCAGAAAAGCGCTATATAAAACCAATGCATTATTATTATTATTATTATTATTATTATTTAATGGTTAGGCCAAGGTGTGAACATTCTGGAGTCATTAGGAATGTTATAAAGGCAATTTAATGCACTCAGAAAATGCTGTATGAATACTTATGCACGCCCCACTTTTCACTTTTCTATTTTTTGAAAAATAACAGAATCGTGTATCATTTTGCTTTCACTTCACAGTTGTCGGTTACTTGTGTGTGAACGTTCAGTAAAAAAAACAAAATAAAATCTTTATGTTTAGGGTTGTAAACATGACAAAATGTGCAAAAGTTCAAGGTGTATGAATACTTTCGAGAGGCACTGTATATATATAATGTATATGTATATATATATATAAATATATAAATGTATGTGTGTTTATATGTTTACATACACTTCATAAAAAGACACATTTGCATTTTTTCTCGCTGTCTGACATGAAACCGCTATTAACTTTGAGAATGAGACATGAAATTTTCTACAGATTTTTTAAATTTATTTCTACCTTTTACAAAGTCAGTACATACACTAAAATTACTATACCTTTAAACAATTTGGGAAAGCCCCGTGAACTGCTACCTTAATGTGGTGGGGTTGTTTGAGTGCCCGAATGATCCGAGGAGCTATGTTGTCTGGGGCTTTATGCCGCTGGTAGGGTCTCCCATGGCAAACAGGTCCGAGGTGACGGGTCGGATGAAGAGCAGTTCAAAAGACTTCTATGGACAGTATTATATCAATGACCGAGACGTCGGCCGGCATGGCGCAGCCGGGGCCCCACCCTGGAGCCAGACCTGGGGTTGGGGCCCGAACGCAAGCGTCTGGTGGCCGGGCCTCTGCCCACGGGGCCCGGCCGGGCACAGCCCGAAGGGACGGCGTGGGCCCGCCCTCCTGTGGACCCACCACCCACAGAGGGATCCGTAGGGGTCGGGTGCGGAGAGGACTGGGTGGCAGTCGAGGCCGGGTGCCTCGACGACCTGGTCCGCGTGCGCAGCTTCTGGCGTTCGGGACATGGAACGTCACTTCGCTGGGGGCGAAGGAGCCTGAGCCTGTGCGGGAGGTTGAGAGATACCGGCTAGATATAGTCGGGCTCACCTCCACGCACAGCTTGGGTTCCGAATCCCAACTCCTGGAGAGAGGCTGGACTCTCCATTTTTCTGGAGTTGCCTGCGGGGAGAGACGCCGGGCTAGGGTGGGTTTGCTCATAGCCCCCCAGCTCAGCCGTCACGTGCTGGAGTTCACCCCAGTGAACGAGAGGGTCGCGTCCCTACGCCTTCGGGTTGGGGACAGGTCTCTCACCGTTGTCTCGGCCTACGGGCCCAACATCGGTGCAGAGTACCCGGCCTTCTTGGAGTCTCTGGGAGGGGCGCTAGATGGTGCTCCGACTGGAGACTCCATTGTTCTACTGGGGACTTCAACGCCCACGTGGGTAACGACAGTGAGACCTGGGAGGGAGTGATTGGGAGGAACGGCCTCCCTGATCTGAACCTGAGTGGTGTTCTGTTATTGGACTTCTGTGCTAGTCGCAGTTTGTCCATAACGAACAAGCCGGTCAAACCTGGCAGACCCAAGCGTGTTGTGAGGGTCTGCTGGGAACGTCTGATGGATCCCTCTGTCAGTGGGGTCTTCAACTCCCACCTCCGGAAGAGCTTCACCCAGATTCCGAGGGAGGCTGGGGACATGGAGTCCGAGTGGACCCTGTTCTCCTCCTCCATTGTCGATGCGGCTGCTCGTAGTTGTGGCCGTGAGGTCTCTGGTGCCTGTCGCGGCGGCAATCCCCGAACCCGGTGGTGGCGCCCGGAAGTAAGGGATGCCGTCAAGCTGAAGAAGGAGTCCTACCTGGCCTTGTTGGCTTGTGGGACTCCGGAGTCAGCTGAGGGGTACCGGCACGCCAAGCGTGCTGCAGCTCGGGCGGTCACAGAGGCAAAAACTCGGGTCTGGGAGGAGTTCGGAGAAGCCATGGAGGAGGACTATCGGTCGGCCTCGAGGAGATTCTGGCAAACCATCCGGCGCCTCAGGAGGGGGAAGCAGTGCTTCACCAACACTGTTTACAGTGCGGGTGGGGGGCTGCTGACCTCGACTGGGGATGTTGTCGGGCGGTGGAAGGAGTACTTCGAGGATCTCCTCAATCCCACCGTCACGTCTTCCGATGAGGAAGCAGAGGCTGGGGACTGGGAAGTCGGGCGGTGGAAGGAGTACTTCGAGGATCTCCTCAATCCCACCGTCACGTCTTCCGATGAGGAAGCAGAGGCTGGGGACTCGGAGGTGGGCTTGTCCATCACCCAAGCTGAAGTCACCGAGGTGGTGAGAAAGCTCCTCGGTGGCAAGGCTCCGGGGGTGGATGAGATTTGTCCTGAGTACCTTAAGTCTCTGGATGTTGTAGGACTGTCTTGGCTGACACATCTCTGCAACATCGCGTGGCGGTCGGGGACAGTACCCCTGGATTGGCAGACCGGGGTGGTGGTACCTCTCTTTAAGAAGGGGGACCGGAGGGTGTGCTCCAATTACAGAGGGATCACACTCCTCAGCCTCCCCGGTAAGGTCTACTCCAGGGTGCTGGAGAGGAGGATCCGGCCGATAGTCGAACCTTGGATCCAGGAGGAACAATGCGGTTTTCGTCCTGGTCGTGGCACACTGGACCAGCTCTATACCCTCTATAGCGTTCGTGGGAGTTCGCCCAACCAGTCCACATGTGGAGTGGGGTCCGGGGCCCTCTGCTAAGGGCTGTCCGTTCCCTGTATGACCGCAGCAGGAGCTTGGTTCGCATTGCCGGCAATAAGTCAGACCTGTTCCCGGTGCGTGTTGGTCTCCCCCAGGGCTGCCCTTTGTCACCGGTTCTGTTCATTACTTTTATGGACAGAATTTCTAGGCGCAACCAGGGACCGGAGGGTGTCCGGTTTGGGAGCCTCAGGATCTCATCTCTGCTGTTTGCGGATTATGTTGTTCTGTTGGCTTCAACAAACCAGGACCTTCAGCACGCTCTGGGGCGGTTTGCAGCCGAGTGTGTAGCGGCCGGGATGAGGATCAGCACCTCCAAATCTGAGGCCATGGTTCTCCACCGGAAAAAGGTGGTTTCCCCTCTACAGGTTGGTGGGGAGTCCTTACCTCAAGTGGAGGAGTTCAAGTATCTCGGGGTCTTGTTCACGAGTGAGAGATGGATGGAACGTGAGATCGATAGACGGATCGGTGCGGCGTCAGCAGTGATGCGGTCGCTGTATCGGTCTTTCGTGGTGAAGAGGGAGCTGAGTCGGGGGGCAAAGCTCTCGATTTACCAATCGATCTATGTTCCCACTCTCACATATGGTCATGAGATTTGGGTAATGACCGAAAGGACAAGATCGCCAATACAAGCCGCCGAAATGAGTTTCCTTCGCAGGGTGGCTGGGCGCACCCTTTGAGATCGGGTGAGGAGCTCAGTTACCCGAGAGGAGCTCGGAGTAGAATCGCTGCTCCTTCACGTCGAAAGGAGCCAGCTGAGGTGGCTCGGGCATCTGTTCCAGATGCCTCCTGGCCGCCTCCCACGGGAGGTGTTCCAGGCATGTCCTAGTGGGACAAGGCCTCGTGGAAGGCCCAGGGCACGCTGGTGGGACTATGTCTCCGAGCTGGCCTGGTGTCGCCTCGGGGTCCCCCCAGAACAGCTGGAGGAGGTGTGTGTGGATCGGGAAGTCTGGGCATCTCTGCTGAGACTGCTGCCCCCGCGACCCGGCCCCGGATAAAGCGGAAGAAAATGGATGGATGGATGGATGGGAAAGCCCAGATGACGATGTCATGACCTTGGAAGCACAAGTCTGGTTCATCCTTGGGACTAATTTCAAGACACTTGAAGGTGCCAGGTTCATTGGTTAAAACAATGATGGAAATGACCAGCCATCATCACAGATCAGAAAGAAGGTGGGTTCTGTGTCCCAGAGATGAACGTGCTGTGGTCTGAAATGTGAATATCAACCCAAGAACAAATGCAAAAGACCTGCTGAAGATGCTGAACCTGGTAAAAGTACTGTAACAAGTACTGTACCGACATGGGCTCAGAGGGTCCTCAACCAGGAAGAAGCCCTTACTCCAAAAGAATATCAAAAAAGCCAATTTTGTGGATTAAAAAAAAGGATAAAGATTCATCCTGTGGTCTGACGAAAAAAAATAATTAAAAAAAATAATAATAATTTGGCCATAATGACCATCGTCACGTTTGCAGGAAAAAGGTGCTGTGGGGTTGTTTTGCTGTGGGATGGACTGGTGCACTTCACAAAATAGATGACATCATGAAGAAAGAACACAACGTGGAAATATTGGAGCAACATCTCAAATCTCAATCAGCCAGGAAGTTAAAGCTTGGGCACAGATGGGTCTTCCAAATGGACAATGACCTAAAGCATATGGCCAATACTGGTTACAAAGTGGCTTCAGGATAACAAAGTCAATGTTTTGAAGTCGTCATTACAAAGTCCAGACCTCAATCCACTTGAAAATGTATAGGCAGAGCTGAAAAGGCATGTGCACCCAAGATGGCCTACACTTTTGTCTCAGTTACACCAGTTCTGTATGAAGGAATGGACCAAAACTCCTGCCAACTATTGTGAGAAACTTATGGAAGGAAGTCCAAAATGTTTGACCCAAAATAAAGGCAATTCTACATACTATTAATGAAATGTATGTTAACTTTTGGCTTTGTTAAAAGTAATAAAAAATGGGAAGAAAAATCTATGTCTAATTGTTCTTGACAAATAGAAATCCATCCATTCATTTTCTTCCGCTTTATCCGGGGCCGAGTCGTGGAGGCAGCAGTCTCAGCAGAGATCCACGCACACCTCCTCCAGCTGTTCTGGGGGGACCCCGAGGCAACACCAGGCCAGCTCGGAGACATAGTCCCACCTGCATGCCCTGGGCCTTCCCCGAGGCCTTGTCCCAATATGACATGCCTGAAGGCGACCAGGCGACCAGGAGGCATCCGAAACAGATGCCCTAGCCACCTCAGCTGGCTTCTTTTGACGTGAAGGAGCAGCAACTCTACTACAAGCTCCTCCCGGGTAACTGAGATCCTCACCCGATCTCGAAGGGTGCGTCCAGCCACCCTGCGAAGGAAACTAATAGACAAATACAAATAGAATAGAATAGATGACAAATAGAAATAATTTTCGAAATTCTATTTGACCTAAAAAAAACTTAATTTTGTTTTCATGTCAGACAGTGAAAAAAAAATGCAAATGTGTCTTTTTTTGAAGTGTATGTAAACTCACTGCGAATATACTGTATATATATATATTTTTGTTGTTGTTGTTTTTGTCCTTGTAGGAGTCTGAAGTGCAACAGATTGAATACTACTGCACAAACATAGAGCGCCTCTGTGAATCTCATTCATACGTTGCATCTTGTATTGAAACATGTGCTCTTGATGCTGTTACATCTTTATGCCAGGTTTACAAAACTGACATTACCAATATTTATATCTTATAAATACAAAATCCATCAAGCCTGATAACTAGTCACACTTTTTTGTGTTGCTCATAGGCAAAATCTGAGGGAAAGCTATTTGAGAGGTTCACTTTAAGATTGCTTGGGAAGTTTGGGAAATTAATCTCGGCAATAATTGAGAAGTCCTGGCCAAAAGACGATGGAGGGAACTATTGTGATGATGAAGAGACAGTACTTCGGCATTTGCTTTCCTGGACTGCTTCTAAAAGCATTTTTCAGATTCACGGTATTTCCTCTTTGTGTTGAAATATTTAACATTTATAATTCTGCATACATTCTTACATGTTGTATTCTTGTAATCATAGTTAGTGAGGAAGGTGTGTCTGAGCTCTCTGCAGTGGCCGATGAAAGAATCACAATAGCAATATCAGCCTTCACTGATGTGATCAATCAGTTGGTCCATGGAGACATCAAGGTCAGACTGCTCAATATCATTCTAGAGAGTAACAGTACTTTCTCAGAATTAATAAAGATAGGTAAGAAGGGCATTCCCCAGATACTGCTCATTTCTAATTCACTGTCTAAAATATAAAACATTTCTTTGAACAGATTTTCTTTTTGAAAAAATCCAACACAAAAATGCAGCTGAATTGAACGGGCTGTTGCAGCACAGGCAGGATGAAGTGAGAGCTGTCTACCATGAGAAGGAGCTGGTGGACATTTTGGTAAAAATGAGCCACAACCTTGAGATTGTTAGAGGTATGTGGAATTCTTACATGCATCTTAAAACTACATTTTTTGTTAAACTTGGATATTTTCTTTCTATAGTTCATGTGGATGACATTAAGGAAAAACAGCAAGTCAACATTGAAGAAATGTTTCTAAATAATTTCATGGAGGTTCATCTGTTTGATCAAACATCCACGGACCAGGCTGGTGTTGTCACTTACTTTAATTTGGATGAAGACATCAGAGCCATGGCAGAAAAAATGTACACATTCAGAGACAGTCATGTGTTTAATGCATGTTGGGACCAACATGTGAGAGCTTTTGTGGCAGAAAATAATTCATCAGATAATTCTGATGATGAAGAGGAAGATGTTTCTGTGGAAAATCTATATGAAGAGATTTTTGTGGATTGTTTTAAAGAGTTCAATGAAATCTACAATACTCTTAAGGATGGCAGTATCACGCTTCAGAAGATTAATGACCTCTTTAGAGATTTCAGAGGAAAGTATGTAGAGTTGGAGCAGGACTTGGAGATTATGTGCCACATTGATCAGTCAGCTGACAAACAGTGGATTCGCAATCGTGTTCAACAGATTGAAGAGTTTCACGAGCTTCATCTCGCTGTGGCTTCAGCAGAGATTATCATGAAAGTCAGAACGAGCCTGCATCTTCAGGGTGACTTCAGCATCCTGGAGAACCTCCTAAAAGTTGTAGGTACTTTTTAAATATTCTCGTTCAATAATTGTACATATAATCTTATGATCACGACATTGTTGCATTCTGAATCAGGCAAACTTGAAGAGAGTGCGGCTTAATGAAATTGACAAGGACTTGATGCAAGCAAAAAAGGATCTGGTGGATATTAATGAGTCCCGCAAAGACTGCCTTCAAGAGCTGGGGTTCAGGGGTAACTTTGTCAGCTGGGTCAAAGAGGCACTTGAAGGTAACTGTTGCAACAAATGAAGTTTAGACCGTTTTATTTAGTGTATATTCAGATGATATACCGCCTTTTGTTTAACTTTTCCACTTTGTTTCTCAGATATCAATGAACTGAAGGTGTTTGTTGACCTCGCCTCCATCTCTGCTGGGGAGAATGACATGGATGTGGACAGAGTTGCTTGTTTCCATGATGCTGTTCTTGGATACTCTTCTTTGCTTTATGAACTTAAACCAGACTCAGGTTTTCGTCATTTCAAAATAAGGGTCCAGAAACTTTGGAAAGCTTTAGAGAATGATCCCAACCTGCCTAAAAAACTGGTTAGAAACCTCTTTGCTTTGCTGCTACATCTGTAATTTAAATGTAACATTTCAAATTGTTTAATTTATAGAGAGACAGTGCGCGGCATCTCGAGTGGCTCAAAACTGTTAAGGAAAGTCATGGCTCTATTGAGTTGTCGTCTCTTTCCTTGGCTTCATCCATCAACAAGAAAGGAGTCTACATCATCAGTGCACAAGCTGGAAAAAAGGTAAATCTCACATTCACTCTGGAGCTCAACAGTTTCACTCACCGTTGTTTCGGCTAAGGCTCTGGAAGTAAAAATCCCATATAAACTCCCATAGACTCTTTAAAAAAAATATCAAGACATGTTTTTATGACCAGGTAAGCTGGGTTGAGTAATCAAAATATTTACTCAAGTAAGAATAACATTATCTTAAGATGATTTTACTGAAGAGTAAAAAAGGACTTGGAGAAGAGTACTGAGTAACTGTTTTGGTGCAAAAGTTTGATCCATGTTTCAGTAGTGCCATAAATTATGAGAAGCAAAAGATGAAATGTCAGAGAACTATAAAGTCAGAGAATAGATACTTAATAATACTGAAGCAGAGGTCGTAAGCAGTAGAAAAAACTACTTGTAAATGTACAATTATTTAAATGAATACATGTACTTGAGTAAAGATAACAGTACTACCCACTATATATATTCCTTTTTACTTTCTGAACGAAAAACAGGGTTTGTATGTTAAAATTTACAATTGATTTACACTATTAATATTTTTGCTACCCAGCTCAGTCTTGAAAAGGCTCTAAAGCTCCGTATCACAGAGGAACATGATGATGGACAGACTCGTAATTATTCACTTGAGGATCTGAGAGAACTCCAAAGCAAACTCATGCTGATGTCTGGTAAAGGAGATCAGGGACAGCATGAAGTGGACCAATTCACTGAGGTATTTTGTTGAAATAACAATTCTGAAGTTCTGTCAGTCTCTGGCTCAATGCCGTCTACAAAAATCCACTTCTTACACATTTCTCTCTTTTTTCTATTTAGATTTTCGACAGTGTTCAGAGACTATCTGAGGCATTCATTGCACTGTACGCAGCTGGTAACCCTGTCTTCAGACACTGGGAAGCTCAAATTAGTTGCTGCACAAATAGTAATAAACCCAATATTCTGATGGACTTTAACCTTGGCGATACTTTAAGTGCAGTTACTATTGAGGGCGGCATTGAGGAACAACTCCCTGAACTTTGCAGAAAAATGGAGAAATGCCTTAAATTCTGGAACGATTTTGTGGACAAACAAAGATCACAGCACTACTATCTAAATTACTATACAGCTGAGCAGATTGTACGCTTGTGCAGCCGCCTCTCTCAGGACAGTGTGTCCCATCTGGACGACCAAACACTGATGATGCTTTCGTTTGTCAAGGCTGACTGCTCAGCTGCAGACCTGAGACAGGTGTGGCACGAGCTCCAGTATGACCTTCTCAATCAGCAACAACAACAAAATGATGACATTGAGTTCCAAACATTTACGATGTCAGAAAGTTGGAGATCTGATGTCAGCAGTGACTTTGATCTCCTACCATCACTAATACAACAAACAAGTGGCCTACACAAATTTGATCTTCTGTGGAATTCTTACATGAAAGACATGAAGAGGTCACTACCTCATATTGTAGATTTGAGGACACTCGGACGACTGTTGGAAATACTCGCAAACAGAATGACAGAGAGTGAAGGTGAAAGCGAGGAAGATGTTTCAGATGACAATATTACAAAGTTAATTTGCAGAGAGCTGCCAAATGGTTTGACCACTGGAAAACCAAACCTGGTTGTTTGTCCTCATGAGGACATCTTGACGTCTTGCATCTCCATGTACATGACCAGTAAAAATGAGCCTTTACCCACACCGGATGAAGTCCTCCTGTGCACTTCCACTACGCCTTATGAACAAGTGGAGCTCTTCCTAAGACGCTGTCTCAGCCCTGGATACAGAGGAAACAAGCTCTACTCACTGGTGTACGCAGATGTGCTGACGTATGATGTCAGCTCCAAAGTTGAGAGCTTTTTCCAGAGCATGAAGATGAAAAGCAGGAATGACTACAAACTTATTATTTTCTGCAGCACAGAAAGAGAGCATGCCTACCTTCCCTCTGCGTTTAGCCAGTACAAAGTCCACATGGTTCCTCAGGCTCCACGGGAACACATTCAAGACTATCTGCATAGACATTATGTTGTCCCTGAAGATCAATGTAGTGCAGCAGCTGCATTCAAAGACCGGCTGTGTGTGGGCATTATCTCATCTCGAAGAGCTGGCGTGGGTATGTTCATCTAAGAAAGTGTCCACATTTTTTGTATTTTTTTTTTTAAGGAGATCTTTTGAATTCAGATTCAGATGACTTCATTAATCCCGCTAGGGATAATTAATTCAGAGCATCCTCAAGAAAAACAAACAATATAGAAAACAGCCACACAACAAACAAACAAGCAAACACTCACACACACACACACACACACACACACACACACACACACACACACACACACACACACACACACACACACACACACACACACACACACACACACACACACACACACACACACACACAAACAAGAAAGTGGAGATTACGCATAAATAACAATATACAAAGACATATAACGCAGGCATCATAATCCAATTAAACAGCTCTGAGGTAAATCATTAAAGTTTGTGCATCTAACAGACAAAACTGAATTTACTCTGGGACAACATTGACAATCATTGCTTTTTACGATGTTATTCTCTCATCAAAACAAACCTGGAGCTGTGTTTTGAGGATTGTGATAAAGATTTGTTGTTGACTGATCTATTCTATGCTAGTTCATATAGTTAGGAATGTCTGGTAACAATGTGTTTGTTTTTTCAAGGTAAATCTCTTTATATCAAGAGGTTGTACCAAAAACTAAAGTGCTCAACCAAAAAAACAACTGTGATGAATTGCATTCGTCTGACTGAGCCCACAGTGGATGAGAATGCTGTTGTCCAGTCTCTCCAGAACATTGCCGCCAATAGGAAAGCTCTCACAGTATTTCATTTTGATGTCACGTCATCGGTAGGATTATTTTGTTGTTTGTTTCATTTTTGATTTTTAATATTTTTATGCTGTATTTGTCATGGTTATGTTGTGTAATAGGTTCAGAAAGGACTTCATGAGTTTCTTTTTAAACTACTATTTCTGCGCTTTCTCATGGATTTTGAGGGGAACGTGTGGAAGTGTAATGAGAAGCAGCTCTATGTGGTGGAGATTTTAGAGCAAACAAAACACCAGGTAAGATTGTCCTGTTTTCATTTACTTGCATCTACCATTGTTTGCAACAAAGAATTTTGTTTTGTTTTAGGCTCAAGATTATTCATTCACAGATGTGTTCCCTAACATTTTCTGCCGACCTCCGAAAGAAGCACTGGAGATAGAGCTGCGGAAAAATGATGATCCCAATATTTTTAACACTGAAGATCCATTAATGGACAATATAGAATTCAGAAGTGCAGCCTTTCAGAGACCATACCAGTATCTCACACGCTTTCATAACCATGCTGACCTGGACAAGTTCACATATGACAGAGTGGAAGGAACACACGGTGAATGTCTTCAGATGCTTCTAATGCACTGTGGAATCGTGGACCCGTCCTGGGCAGAACTTCGAAACTTTGCATGGTTCCTCAATCTCCAGCTTCAGGACTGTGAAACATCAGCTTTCTGTAATGCTGACTTTACTGGAGACACGCTGATTGGATTCAAAAGATTTGTTGTAGACTTCATGATTTTGATGGCAAAAGACTTTGCTACTCCATCTCTCAGCATTTCTGACCAGAGCCCAGGAAGACCACAGATGGACTTGACTGGTGTGCGAGATGAAGACCTGGCTCCTTTTCTTATCCGAAAGAGATGGGAAACAGAACCCCATCCATACATATTTTTTAATGATGATCATGTGTCCATGACCTTCATAGGCTTCCACCTTCAGCCCAATGAGCAAAACTCTGTTGATGCCATTGATCCTGCTTCAGGAAGAGTCATCAAGAGAAATGTCATGACTAAGCAGTTGTATGATGGCCTAACGCTACAGAGGATGCCTTTTAACATTGACTTTGACCGTCTTCCAAGAGGAGAGAAAATAAAACGAATTTGTAATGTTCTTGGTATCCGGCAACCGGATACCAGGAACATTACACATTCGAGTTTCATCGACCCAGATGAAACTTATGAGCTGACTACTGACAACATACTCAAGATACTTGCAATCCACATGCGCTTCAGGTGTGGCATTCCAGTGATCATCATGGGGGAGACAGGATGTGGGAAAACCAGGCTCATCAAATTTCTTTGTGAGTTAAGAAAAAGAGGCGTGGGTACGGAGAACATGAAATCAGTCAAGGTGCACGGTGGAACAAGTTCAGACTTGATTTATACAAAAGTCAAAGATGCAGAAGCTATGGCTACTATCAACAAACAAAATTACAAATTAGATTCTGTTCTGTTTTTTGATGAAGCAAACACCACTGAGGCCATCAGCAGCATCAAGGAGGTCCTTTGTGACAGGACAGTCAAAGGACAGGGCCTGACACCAGGCTGTGGACTGCAAATTGTTGCAGCTTGTAATCCATATCGCAAACACACAGAGGAGATGATTGAGAGACTAGAATCAGCTGGTCTAGGATACAGAGTTCGAGCTGAGGAAACCGATGAAAAACTTGGGTCTATTCCTTTACGGCAGTTAGTATATCGAGTTCACGCTTTGCCACCAAGTATGATCCCACTGGTGTGGGATTTCGGTCAATTAAACAATGACACAGAAAAGAAATACATTCAGCAGATTGTGCAAAGAGTGATCGAAAGTCGTGCAGTAGATGCTGGATACATTGAATGCATTGTCAATGTCCTGTCAGCCTCGCAGCAGTACATGCGACAAAGGAAAGATGAATGCAGCTTTGTGAGTCTCAGAGATGTAGAACGATGCATGCAGGCTTTTGCTTGGTTTTTGGACCATCATGACATGTTCTTTGCTGAGATGGAACCGTCAGATTCTTATCAAGTTGGAGGTCCCAGAGATCCTGTACTGTGGTCTTTAGTAATGGCAACAGGGGTGTGCTATCATGCCTGCCTTGAGAACAAGGAATACTATAGACAGAGAGTCTCAAGATACTTGGCACCAAACTACAATTCAGAAAAGATAAAGCAAGAAATCACACTCATGCAGGATCTCCTTCTCAGAGATGTTCCCATGGGAGATACAATTGCAAGAAACGATGCTCTGAAAGAAAACGTTTTCATGATGGTCCTCTGCATAGAGCTCAGGATCCCACTTTTCTTAGTTGGAAAACCTGGAAGCTCAAAATCCCTCTCTAAGACCTTGGTGGCAGATGCAATGCAAGGTCAAGCTGCTCACTCTGACCTGTACAAAAAGCTGAAACAGATCCACTTAGTTTCTTTCCAGTGTAGTCCTCACTCAACCCCTGAGGGCATCATCAACACTTTTAAGCAATGTGGACGCTTCCAGGAAGGAAAGAATTTGAACGAGTACATTTCAGTCGTGGTCCTGGATGAGATTGGTCTGGCTGAGGACTCACCAAAAATGCCACTGAAAACTCTCCATCCATTACTTGAAGAAGGATGCATTGATGATGCTCCATTGCCTCACAAAAAAGTGGGATTCATTGGGATATCCAACTGGGCTTTGGATCCAGCAAAAATGAACAGAGGGATTTTTGTTTCCCGTGGTGATCCAGATAAGAAGGAACTCGTTAAAAGTGCCAAGGGGATATGTTCATCTGATGGGAGGGTTTTGGAAAAGGTTAAAGACCTCTTTCAGCCTTTTGCTGAAGCTTATTTGGACATATGTAGACAAGGCAATGGATTTTTTGGTTTGCGTGACTACTACAGTCTAATTAAGATGATTTTTGCTGTTGCCAAGACCTCTCAGAGGAAGCCCTCTCCAGAAGAAATTCTGAAGGCAGTTTTGCGCAATTTCAGTGGACGAGATGATGTAGATGCAGTCACTGTTTTCAGAGAGAAACTGCAAATCGCTCCAAAACAAGATGCCGTTAGTGCAATTGAGTTTGTGAAAGAGAACATCCTGGCTATTGGACAGGACGAGGAGTGCCGCTACTTGTTGTTGTTGACCAAAAACTATGCAGCTCTTCAAATCCTCCAGCAAACCTTCTTCAAAGAAAGCGGTCAACCAGAGATCATTTTTGGCTCTAGCTTCCCGAAAGACCAGGAATACACTCAAATTTGCCGCAATATCAACCGAGTTAAGATCTGCATGGAGACCGGGCAAACTATAGTACTTCTGAACTTGCAGAACCTCTACGAAAGCCTCTATGATGCACTGAATCAATACTATCAATACTACGGTGGGCAAAAGTATGTAGACCTGGGACTGGGGACCCACAGAGTCAAATGCAGAGTCCACAAGGATTTCCGACTCATCGTCATTGAGGAAAAAGAAGTTGTCTACAAACAGTTCCCTATACCCCTCATCAACAGACTGGAGAAACACTATCTGGACATCAACACTGTCCTCAAAACTGAACAGAGGAGACTGGTCTGTGAGCTGGAGAAGTGGGTGAATCTCTTTGTGTCTTTTAGCAGTCAGCAGACAGCTATGGTTAAGGCACACAAGTACAAACCAGCAGAGGTTTTCATCGGCTACCACTCTGACACATGCGCCTCTGTGGTTCTTCAAGTGCTGGAGAGTCAAAATGCCACAATGGAAATGTCTGATCACAAGAGAAAAATTCTGGAAGAGGCCAAACTTGTACTCCTTCACTGTGCTACACCAGACTCAGTGGTTCGTTTGGATTGCAGTGAGCTCCCCAAAGGAGAGAGTGAGCATCTCGCCAGAGTCTACAGTGAAGAGCAGAATAATGGCTGCTTGTCCGACTATATACTTGCCCACGTTAGAGAGGAACTGCCCTGCAACACATTCTTTACAGAGGTAAATGAGAACTCTACTGGTACAGCATTAAATGTATTTAAATTATTCATTTATTCTTTAACCTTAGGTGACCACATTTTCAAGACTTCTGACTGCATCTGACTTAAACCACCTGGAGCAAAGGGCTCTCAGTGTTGAACTTCTCTCTGTTCAGCAATTTGACACTGAGCACTCCTTCCTGAAAAAGATCAGGTTTGTGAAGGAGATGTACAGGTTATGTAATTTATCAAATTATCTTTGCTTTTGTTTGTAGGAACTTCCTCACTGCTGGGCAACACAATTCTGAACCAAACATCAAGATACTCATCATTCAGTGTGATTATGATGATTCTCAGAGTGCCAATCTGATTGCTTCTACAAAGTACGTTGTCAATGTTAATTTTATTTAGGTTATCAATGTTGTGGTTACCTTTGCTCTTTTATCAGGTACTCGTCCATCAATGAAATCAGAAAGGTGGGTCGAGAAAAACTGGGATGCAGAGTGTTTGTTTACTTCATTTCAAGACTGCCAAGAATGATTGGAGGGACATGCTATGTCGGCTTTCATGGAGGTGCGCTTTAATGTAACCTTCTCTGAAATGCACATAAACTTTTTTTAATCATTTAGCTGACTCCTACATAATTATATCTAGGACCATGGAGGTCGGTTCATATTGATGACCTCAGACGATCAAATGAAATGGTTTCTGACATCAAAGCCCTGCAAAGAATAACACTCAGTCAATTGTTTGAAGCCAATCTTGGTCAACCTGAAGGTATAAAATACCATATTTAGCTATAATTTATTCTATAATTATGTATATAAACATTTGCAAATGTGTCTTGCAGCCATGGAGGTGGATGATGACATGTACATGGAGACTGAAGAGGAGAACATAGGGTTTGAAAACAATATAAATGTAAATAATTACACTTTTCATTCAAACTCAAAGGTGATTTGACCAGGATCATTGAGACATGTCCTCTTGCAGCAGGATTTGGCTGCTGTGCTTGACACCACGACGCTGCTGCGGAGCTGTGTGCAGAGTGCAGTCGGGATGCTGCGAGATCAGCTGGAGAGTGGGTTTCGTAGCACTCAGAGAGTGGAGATTCTGCTCACTCTCCTCGATGACAATGATGAAATGCAAGGTGTCATAAATGGTTTCTATACTTATCAGGATATAAATTTTAATTAAATGTATTTGTATCAGACGGGTAGATGTGTTCCATGTACAAAAATAATCCCTGATATTCCTTTTATCTTTCAGCGTGTTTTAACAAAATATTAAGGAGACATCTACAGGTCTTATTAGCCTTGCATGTTGACAACAACCTGTTGTCAAGTAACTGGGTCATGAGGGAGGCCTCCAACATCGATGCTCTGCAAGAAGGAGGAACATTCAGGTGCGAAAACAAATGCGTTAATAAAGTTAAACAGAGAAATGAAAGAGGTGGCTTTATGCAAAATTGCTATTTTAGAGCATTTAAAGCATGTTACAATGTTGTTTTAACAATAAAAAATCTGAATACATTGTTTTAAATCAAGATAGCATTTCCTAATACAACAAAGTGTTAGATATTTGTTAAGAAGTGTTTGAAATTCTTACAGAATAACTGCATAAAGGCATAATATCCTCTCTCAAAGTCAATAATACACATTCTTTTTGAATGGCAGGAACACCTTATGGAAACGTGTTCAGGCGGTCGTTGTCCCTATGCTGGCTCACCTTGTTTCAATTATTGATCGAGACCAAAACTTGGATATTTTGTTGGATAATAACTGTGGAGCATCTATTAAAAAGCTGTGGTTGGACATTTTTGGTCATGAGAAGTTTCTTGAAATCCCACACTTGAGCCAGGACCGCAAGTAAGTTGTGCTATAAAGCTTTGCCTGATGCGAAATATCTTAATATGTGTCAACTATTAATTGCAAATAATTTATGATGCGTAGCTCTGAGAGCAAAACAATTCTGGTCCAAAACCACATCACTCAAAAGATGGGAATCAGCTGCAGCCTGCCCTTCAGCTGGAGGATCAGAGACTACCTGGAGGACCTGTGGGTTCATGCTCATCAGCATGAAGGTATATGTCAAATAATTTTATTTTAATAAGATTGTGCTGTCAATGTCATAGACGTAACTGAATGTTTTTGTGGAATAACAGGACAAACCGAATTGGAGTTTGCTGATTTCTTTTGGAAAACACCATTGGGGTGTTTCGTTGTTGAAGAAGACCAGGACACACAGACAGAATTCTATCACCGCTATCTACAGGATTATGTCTTGTTGACCATGAATGTGACCTGTAAAGAAGAGATGCAGGTTTGCTACATTTTCTGACTGTTTCTTAGTGTGTGATTGTGATGTACTCATTACATGTTCCCAGCTCCTGTGTGGTGCGCTCAACTGCTGTGTGAATGAACTGAAGTTGAATCTTGAAGCCACTGACAGACCGACATCTCTTTCCTGGACCCACATCGCTTATCACGAGTTTAAGAACAGGCTGCAGAATCTATTTAGGATGATGTGCATTGAGCCTCGAGTCACTGGAGATCTTTTAAGAAATCCCAGTTTCAAAGATGGACCGGAAATGGTGAAAATCCACTTTTTTTCTATAAGCTTTTTACAAATCAATAAAATATGCTTAATTGTTCTTATAATTAATCTGCCTAGGTACTTGATGTGTACGCTGCTTTTAAGTGTGTGGAACGCCTTGAGCCCACAGTTCTGGACACAGACGCCCAAAGACAGACTTGGCTCAGGCAGGTTCACAAACTCCAAGTTCCCATTGAACTTGTGTGCTCTGAAGACAGCGTGCGACACTACGGAGAGAGAAGTAGGACAATTGCCAACAGAGTGCAGTAAGTCATACAGTAATGGTCAATATCCGACTTCACAAAGCATTTACAAAATTTGCCTTGCTTTGTTCTTCCTAGGAATGCTTGGAATCGGATCTTTTGTCTCTCTTTATTTGTGGAGCACATGTTGTTGGGGATTGAGGATCTGGAGCACAAGCTGGTCCCTGTAGTTTTGGAGCACACGAAAAGACTGTGGCAGGTTTGTTTTTTCTTTTCATTTCTGATCATTTCTAAACATTCCCTTCATGGTTTTTGTTGCTATGCTCTCTAGATTCTTGAAAAAGATACAAACCTCAAAACTAAACATTCCTTTGAGGTTGTAATTGGTTTGCTCAAAAGTTGCAAAGATGGAGCAGTTGCATGCATCTTCAGGTAAGTTCTGGGTGGAGTTTCAACATCCATAAACATGTGCCATTGTGTTAGTGTTGAACTTATCACTCATGTTTTATTTTCCAGGTTTGGTCTGCCCCGGTGTGCAGTGTGTATAGGTGACCCTCAAGACCCGATCTGCCTCCCTTGTCAACATGTCTACTGTTGCGCCTGCATCAGACAGTGGCTTGTCCCAGGACAGATGTATTGTCCTTATTGCATGCAGCCAGTTAATGATGACTTTGTGGTCGTTCCTTCTGACGCCATAAGGTGAGAAGTGTTTCTTTCCCTTTTACCTACTGTCATTCTGACTGAGGACATTTGTTTTGTAGGGGTAAAATAAATCAGCATGCACAGTTCCGGAAGTGTTGCAATGCTTTCTTTGTGGAGTTGGTGTCATCTATGTGCTTTAAAGATAACTCCCCTCCAAGTTCAGAGGTTATACATGCTCTACTGTCATTCCTCATGTTCGAAGCAGCTCCAGCAGGAGCTGTTGGAGGTAACTTATGACTAAATACTTTATATTAAACTGTATCTGCTAGTCCACCTTTTTAAATGTTATTTTGGTGTCTTTTCTTCAGCACCAAGAGAGAGACAGATTAAGACAAAGGAGTTTTCACCTTTTGATGAATCTTATGATAAAAGCCCCGTGGTTCGTTCAGTGGTGCTCAAACTCCTCCTGAAGTATAGGTGAGATGCAAATGACACATGTCCTGCTTAAATGATGAAATCCTTTTTTTATTCTGTGGTTTGTGTGTGTTTATATTCAGTTTTGATCAAATCAAGAAGTATCTGCAACAACATCTGCATTCAGTGGAGCAAAGCAACCTCTTGGATGATAAAGAAAAGACTGAACTCTACTCTCTGTACATAAACTGCTTTGAGGTAGCAGATTGTAGCCTGTCGGCTTCTCTAAATTATGATATTCACGTTCATGTGAGATGTTTTTTGGTCTTTTAGGATTCTATGTTTGAGAAGTTGTGTCTAAAAGATGAAAGAGACTTCCTTGCTGAACTCCTGACTTCAGACCATCAATCTCTTGAGGCAGCCACTGTCGACTGCTTACAGCAGATTGCAAGAGTCCGCTTGGACCTGGATATGGCTGCTGATCTGATCACTGAAGAAACTTTTGCAACAGGTGATTCTCAGTTAATAATTGTAATAGGGAGTTTTCTGAATGTGTTGATGCTCATGGACTGGCTTCTGTGATGGCAACAGCCTGGGAAGGTCAAACAACATCAAGTACCTTCCTGAAAAGTGTGCGGGACTTTTGCACACGAAGTGGGAACAACTGGTACCGTGTTTATCTGATCCGAAAAATTGCAAGCCAACAAGGAGTGGAACATGTCCAGAACCTCTTAAAAGTTCAGCAAATGAGCTGGCTTTTCCCTGAGGAAATTCTGCAAAAGGTACATTTACAAAGTGAGATTGTCAATGTGTTTTTGTGATTGAAAGACATATCATATAATTACTTTAAAGGCTGAAGAGACTCCAATGGACCAGTTCCTTGTGTGTGGTCTGAGCTACCAAACCATTCGTAATGCTGTTGCCAAGGCAGTAATGGATGGCACAGAGGATGATTTGGATGAGACTTGTGCGGTAAGGACACTTTTATTCATTCATGGGGTTTATGTGGTTTACACAACAGCAGAGTAAACCATAGAGCTGATAAAGCATAGGCCGAAGTTATTGTCATTTACATGAGGCATTGTAGAGTAACAAAATCTTCTAATATGAGCATATGTTTTGGCGGTGTCTGTTCTCCCAGAAATGCAAATGTTCGTCCCAATGCAGAGAAGTTTATCTGCTGTTAGCGCTGTACAGAGAGGTCACTACATTGTACCGAGAACCCAATCCAAATTTTCATCCCAAGCCTGAGGTAAATCTGCACAAAAAGACAAAACATGCTTTTGGTTCTGGTTGTTTGAATTACTTAACATGGATCTAATCACACCACAAAATCTTTCAGCAAATGGACATGTGGACGAACTACATTCAGCAGTCTAAAGTCCTAACCACTCGGGAGTTAAAGGAGTTTGCTCTGGCCCTTGTCACAAATCGGCTTGGACCTTTAGCTCTCAGTGCTGGCATCTCCAGAATTCAGTGTGTCTTTGTTGAACTCGCGGTTCATCTGGCTGCTGTGCTGCTCTGTGGACAAAATGGTTTATTGGGCCCTTTGAAGCAGCTTGCGTTGGCACCTGCCACTATGCAGGTAGAGACATTTTCCAGCCCATTTTTATTAGTGGAATTACATTATTTTACTACGCTTTCGTTACAGGGAGCGTATCTACCCAGTATGCCAGAAGATATGTTGGCTGTGGCACAACAAGCAATGGGAAAGTTGCGGTGGTACCGTAAGTGACAAACAAACATAAACAGCTGTACAACCAGAGGCAGGAAGTGTAGCTAAAATATTTACAAAAAGTGCCTCTGAATAATGAGTAACTGTTTGAGTGCAAAAGTCTAATTTATGATTTCAGTAGTGACATTTAAAAAAAGAAAAAAAAAAGAATTAATCGCACATTTACATTTAAATTAATCATTAGGAAATGCTTAAGTCGCCTGACTAGAATTTACATTTATTTTAACACATTAATTGGATAATTTTAACTTAATTCGTTAACGTGATCGTTTTCCCGGCCGTAGTAAAAATGAAAGTATTTTCAAAGGAAATGCCAGAAAAATACCCAAAAATATTTTTTATGAAGAATAAATAATTTTTTGCCCAGGATGAATGAGAGTCTGTTTGAGAGTGCGCATGGGGGACGACGGATGGTAATTAGTCATGGCTACAATCCGGTGTGGCTTGTTTACATGCATGAGACCCATGTATGTTCAGTAACATGCACTGTCCTGACCAAATAAACCAATAAATAAAGAACAACTTAACCATCTAAACCTTATCTATTTTATGTGTCACATGAAACACCGCATTTCTATTTAAGAATTAATTGTATTTTTATTTTACTGTAGAATGTCCCAACGGACACCCATGTACTATCGGTGAGGTGAGTAGTGCAACTTTTGTGTTGTATTTTCTGAAAAAAAGTGTAATAAACACATGCTCAAAATCACTCAACTCCTGTACTATTGCAGTGTGGCCGACCCGTGGTAACCAGTCGATGTGTGGACTGTGGAAGTATGATTGGAGGAGCAAATCATATGCCAGCACAAGGGTTTCAAGCTCTTCAGCAGCAGTAAGTTTTTAATCTTCCAAGTTTCTTTTAGTACCTCTGCAATTATTCAGTAGGTGATATGCTACAGTACATCCTTTAAAAATTTTTGTCGCATCTACCAGGGGTGATCGAACTCAGACAGGCCACATCCTCGGTGATCCCAGGCGTCGGGACAATCCTGACATGATGGACACAAAGAGCTTTTCTCCTGCTCCCTTTGCAGTCATGCGTATGATCACACACTTGGCCATGTTTTTTGGCCTTCACAAAAATGCACAGGTAACTTTGTTTACTACAATTTGTTAACTCCTTAAATTTTAGTCAATAATAATGATAACATCTTTCCTGAATCATGGCAACTGTGGAAAAGAAGGGATTTTGATTTACACACTATGGCATTTGTGATCAGTTGCATACTTGTGTTCCTTTTCTTGTAGACCATTTCTACAATTATCAAACCCCAGGTCCCAAATCCAGGGGAGTTTCTCCTTGGTCACCTTAGAAAAGATCAGACTCATCTTAGTAGGTCTCTTGGGAAAGGAGCTGATGATACAGTCAGCTCTGTCCATCTGTTCATCACAAACCTCCTTCAACAACAAACGTGTATGTATGATGTCCTAGTATCCTGTTTAACTAAACATAGTTTCCTCTGTTCTGCTTTAGGAAGAAAATCAAACACAGTTGAAACTCATAATGTGTTTTCTTACAGGGCCAGTTGGATATGACCATCAGCTCTCTTCCAAAAAAGCTAGAAATAACTGGGAGACACAAATGAACAGCGTATTTGCAGTTCACTTAAAGGTTAATATCTTTACTGTATTAAAATTCTGTTAATTTTTTCCTTCTAATTTGTATTCTCTTACTTAAAGAATCTGGACAGACAGCTAAAGGAGGTGAACACACTCATTCGCTCTGATGATCGCATCTCTGCCAGTCCCATCATGAAAGTCCTGTTCGGAGACCCTCGGCTGTTTTTGGACCATCTTCCTAAAAACTCCCTGATCCATTGTTCTACTGTGTGGAGCTGCAGAGAGAAAGTGTCTCTTTTAGGACTCAGCCACATTTTGGAGCAAAACGATGGCAAAGACACATTGCCTGTTCTCTGGAAATTTCTGCACAGGGTTAGGAGACCATCAAACTAAAATAAATGTGTTGTCTTGTAACTCGAGCTTCAAACCTTTGTGCTTTTGTTCTAGGAGGCTGAGTACAGACTGGTGAAATTCCTCCCTGATATACTCGCTCTTCAGAAGAGTTTGGTCAAAAAGTTCCAAAATGTTGAATTGTTTGGCACCATCACTGAATTTCTTCAAAGTCAAAAATCAGGTATTCAGTTCAACTCCAATGGCTACAGGGTTATAGAAATTTCACTTTGAAAGAACTGTTCAAGATTATATTTGAGTTTGTTTTCCACAGAGTCATAATTTGTCACACCATATTATTAACTGGTTCTAACATGCTGTTTTGTGCAGAATCTCTAAAGGCCTGGTACAAAAAACACATCGACACTTTTGTGACCACTTGGAATCAGCTTAGAGTGTTTTTGGCAACCAATGGTAAAATGACAGTTAATAACATGTAATAATACAGAAGAATATAAGAATATGAATATGCTTTGTTTGTATTTCAGGTGAGATTAAGCTTCCGCCCGCTATCTGCCAGAAAGACTTGGACTTCAGTTGTGACTTTAGACTGTTGTTGCCCAGTCGGCGCAGCCCAGGCCTGTGCTCCACTGCACTGGTCAGTTATCTCATCGCGCTGCACAATGACCTGGTTTACAGTGTGGACAAGCTCACTGGAGAAGAGACCAGGTGGGGCGCTCATGACACATTTGAACCTGTGTCAGGGCCAGAGGTGGGAGACTCAAAAATACTTAACTTGGACTTGAGGCCAATGACTCAATGACTTGCTTTGACATTATGGGCCCAATCTTGTGTCTCAAGACGCAGATGATAGTGTGACATTTTGCGCTCAGCAGGAGCGCACAATGTCACACTTTGTGATCTTGCCACTCCAGACTTAGCTCATTTAAGTGGGTGGAGACAAACATTTTCCTCCAACCAAATTGACACCCCAGGCGGTAGAGAGGGGCTCTCTCTCTCTCTCTCTCTCTCTCTCTCTCTCTCTCTCTCTCTCTCTCTCTCTCTCTCTTTCGACATTAACCATGTTTAGCTCATGATGGAGTTTTTAGTTTGACCTGTGAAAGCCTAAGGCTTAAGAAAGAACGCAACGCAGCGCTATGTAAATGAGGAAATTAATGTCAGCGTGCCATTGGTGCAGTCACCTCCTCCTCAAGTTGCGGAGGCGAATGGTGCATATAGCTCTGCCACTCGGAAAATAATTAGCCAAGAGCCTGCGTCCCTCCGTGCGCCACCACAAGATCTGGCTATATATGTATTATTGAATTGAGTGTAACTGTTGAAAGAACAGGATTCATTGCGTAAAAACAGCACATCTATGTTTACCTAATGCTTTTTCAGTACAACGCGAAAAGGCAGGAGGAAATGTGTGTGTTTTTATATAAAACTATTTCTATAGTGTGTGAAGAGGTGAAGATTCATACACATTTAAGGACAGGATAACATTTTGAAACAATGGGCTGAAGCTATACGGCGCAGACAGGCAGCCTTCAAAACGCGGTAAGAGCAGCGGGACTGAAGGCTTTTCGGAATCTACTTTGAGCAGGAGCGAATCCGAGTATACAGGGGCTGGGGCATTACAGGGGAACCACTGACAGAAAAACTGTCACTAACAAAAATAAAAATATGAATATATATTTATCTTTCAGACTGCATGGAAAGGCAATTCATGTTTAAAAGTTCAACATTTTTTTTGAAGTAGGCCTCCCGGGCCCCATGCATTAAAATACTGTCCCAATAATTTTGTACATAGACTGGAGCATTTCATTTATATGTATATTTTTATTTTGTGGCGATTAAATATTAATTCGACTTTAAATCCAAATCCATGAAATTTTTAAAAGTTTGATTTTAGCCTAAATGTTCAAAATCGCTAAATCTTGAAAAAGCATTTATTGCATATTTTCAAGTAGATTTAAGACATTTTGAAAAGAAGAATTAATAGTCCCAGAGTGAAAATTAGGCTTATCGCTGATGTTTGCGACTTGAGGTGACTTGCCAGCAAGACTTGACTTGACAAAAACTATGACTCGACTCGACTTGACCCCATGACCAATTGACTTGCACTTGCTTGGGACTTGGACCTTTACGACTTGGACTTGAGACTTACATTTTGTGACTTACTCCCACCTCTGGCCATGCTAGGCTTTGATGTATTTACACACAAAAAATGCCAATCTGGTCTGGTCTTTCCCCAGTTACAAAGTGAGTCCAGCAGATCTGACTGACCTCCACGTGATCCTGTACGAGCTGGACAGAGACATCATGCCCCTGGTTCTGTCGAACACACAGTACAGCATCGAGAAAGGCCAGGAAACGGTGCATGAATATGACTTACCAAAAACCCAGCAGCAGATTGTGTCACGGTTTCTCTTAGGCAAACCTCTGATCACTCTAGATGTGAGCAGATCTTTATGAACTAACTTCAGAATATGCATGTACGGGATGATGTAATTTAAATTGGTGTTTTGTCTATAGGGCATTCCTACATTAGTAAACCGCCATGACCGTAATTACGAGGTTATCCTGAAGGACGTACAAGCAAAGATCATGCAAGTAAGTAAAAGTTGCTGTGTACCTCTGTAGAAAAGTCAGTAGAATAATAATACTATTTGCATGTTTGTTCCAGGAACCTCTTCAAACCCTCACGCAGGTGGCTGTAAGCACACAGCTGGACTCTTACAGTGAGGTGTGCGATGCACTGTCCACTGTGGAAATCTCTCTAGGGTTTCTTGCTATGACTGGGGGAGATCCCTGCATGCAGTTGTCCTGCTACTTGGAGGAGGTGCTGAAAATGGGGAATCAAACACCTCCGCACATACTCAAGGTCAGAGAGAGTTTTAATGAATTTATGCTGAATTTATGTTACGAAGTCTTGGCTTTATGATTTTTGTTTAAAATGGCACGTGTTCATTATTTTCTTACAGGCCCTGAGTATGTGTTCTCTCAAGCATTGTGCTGGGTTATGGCAGCTGCTTGGATCACTCAAGTCAGAAGGCCTCCTCAAGCTTAAGAGGGTAAATTACTTTTTATTGCTCACATTTATTTCAGGGATAGTGTTAATGAATGAATGATTTTGTTTTTGTAGGATCCCTTTGGAGAAGTTTCCAGAGAGTATAAGAAGGCCCTTGGAGTGGATGAGCGCACTCAGCTGACTGGTTTCTTCTCAAAGAACAGCGCTGACTCTTTCCTGCTGGAGATGCACGAGTTCCTTATACTTGTGCTCAACAAACCCAATGCTACAGAGACCTTCAAACCTGAGTGGGGGTAAGACAACACTAAATTCAGGGCATATATTTTCTTGGGAGGTAATCCTATAGTATTGCTTAATGTTCTTTACTCTAAAGAAAAATGTAACTTAAATCCTTTGTCTTTTAGTCTCAAAGACACACTGGTGTCCTACATTGAGCGCAAAGACCTGGATGTCCCTCCCGATGTAGAGGAACTATTCCCTGAGGAGATCTGCCTTTCTCATTATGTTGAAACTTGGAAGTTCTGTGTCAGCTTCAAACATGAGCGATTACAGAGACTCTGAGACATTATTCACTTGATGTTATTCCGCTGATCACGTTTACAATTCTGTTCTGATTTTGGTTAAGGGTAATGGAGCTGAAGTCTTAAGTAACTTTTGCCCCTAGAGGCCAGAAGCGCAACTGCAGCTGTTGTAGCAAGTTGCGATTTTTTTACTTATTAATTGTGTTGGAGAGTAAATACTACGCTGCCAGGGAGAGAGGGATATTGTACATCCAGTTATACAATGGAATTATTTTTTTTCACTCAAACTTTGCTGTGAATACTGTTTAAAGTGACGCTAGCCCGCAGTTAGTTTTGCCCGGTAGCCGGTTAGCTTCTTCTTCCATTAGTGTGTATTGCGCCTCCGGGTCGGCGCAGGGAAAGTTGCAAGGGTGTTTTTTTGGCCAGAGACACCAGGGGGAGATGAAAGACCCCCCAATCATCCCATCGACACTTGAATTACCCCCAGAGGGACTATGCAAAGGATTTATTAAGGTAAACACATTACTTAGTACTGCTTTAATGATTGCACTTTATTTGTAGTGTAAAAGTTTTAAAGATTAAATAAAAAATGTAAGCTCAGGTAAAAAAAAACTAATATTTTATTAGCATTTTACGCAAGTTTGTAATAAGTTCATTCCGTTATTTTTCTAAATTCCTGTGTCATATGTTGCATTGTTATTGTATACCTTACTGTTCTTTGTCTTTCAATACACTAATTGTATTATTTGACATTACATAATTTATATAGACGTGCACAACTTAAAGGGACACTGCATAACAATTATGGACTATACTGTTGCCATCAACACAAAACATGCTCCCAATGAAAAGCTCAACACAGAAAATGCTATTTCTGCATTGAGCAATCCAAGAATGGATTTGGATGAAAACCTAATCTGTTAAAATCTCAAATTGTGCTGATTTTAGTTGATATCTCCATGGAGACGAGCTGGAGACGTCCCCACTCCCAGTAAAGATACAGTCATGTGAGCCGCTCACAGCAAAAGCACATGTTTGTTTGTTTATTTAGGAGGTATTTTTCAATGAGTAAAACATTTGTCATAAAATAAATGCTTCTATTTCAATTTGATTTATTGGGTGAAATTTTACGCAGTGTTGCTTTAAATGAATTGCCATTGTACAAGTAGGCAATAAAAAAGTGTGTTTGTGTGAAACAAGACTACTGTGAAGTATTCCAAATGTTCAAACCTGAATGTAAACTTTAAAAAATATATGCACCTAACCGTATTCCATTATAAGGCAGTAGGTTGCGTTCACATCAGTTGGAGGGCAGGGGTCAATACATTATGGCGGAAAAAAAAAACATTTTTAAAAATAAAATGTCAATGTTTTCCCTGATCATTATGACACAGTGGCTGGATTCACGAACCTGACATTTTACACAACATCACACTCATGTTTTTGAATGTTGCCTACACTTTTGTACACCTTGTGAGGAAATAATTAGATCATAGTTCATATGAGATGGAAGAGACGACTTTGAACTTTGTGTTTTCATTGCATGTGAATTGGCCCAGGAATTACAGAGAAATTAGTAATAAACTAAGATGAGAAATCTGCATCTTGACAGTTATCATAGTTACCGCCATGGACTTTTCAGTTGCCCTCCACCTTTTTGTTGGCATATGGAGATAAATCTGTAGGGTAATAACGCGTTAACCTTAACCCCCATCTGAACCGAGCCAGTGTGGCATTACCCAAATCTGAAAGCTTCTTGAAGCTCTCCTGTGAGGCAACTCCTGTTGTGATATTGGGCTATACAAAACCATTGATTGATTGATTGATTGATTGATTGATTGATTGATTGATTGATTGATTGATTGATTGAAAAAAGTGTAGAAATAGCAATGAAAACACAACAAAAAAGTGACAAACGAGTAACACAGTAAACAAAAACAGTTTTTTAAAACAGTGGGCTACTGATGGTCAGTTCACGCGTGATTTTGCGGTGCGTTGGCAGCACACGGATATGCAAATCAACGTGTGTGTATAAACGACTTGAACGTTTCAGAAGTTGTTTTTTCTTGAAGAGTACGTTGCTTGATTTGCTTTTTAATTTTCTATCGATGAGTTAGTTCATCGTTGGTAAGTTATGTCCCTGCAATGTCAAAACTGTGTTGTGTAAAGACTAAACTCCAGGCCACACTGTGTTTTCTTTCCTACTTTTAGGGCCCACTAGAGGGCAGTATTGTCCATGTTTATCAGCATCTATAATGTTTAGAAGTGGTTGGTTTCAATCTAAATGATGTTCTGAAAAGTAAGCAGAATAGGTCTAATGTTTCCCTAAAATGGTGGATTGTGGACATGGAGTTGTTTAAATAATTTACCATGAGTGTAGTCATTGTAGGTTGATACACTGAATATAAAGTTATACGAATAAAACATAAAACAGGAATCATAGAAATAAAAATCAGGCTTGTTGAATGGAATAATTTAGTCTTTAAATGTTGGGCCAAGTCTGCAATCTATTATAGTGTTGTCTATCTGTGAGGTGAAGCGATTTGAGTCATGCTTGATAACTGCAGCCCTTGCTATGTAATTCCCGCAAAGCACTGTTGCCTTTGAAAAAATAGTCGGTTTACTTTCCCTTGCAATGCTCCGGAGGACTCATTTCCAACATGTATACATAAAGTTTCCCCAAACAATACCACCTAATTAGAAAGTATCTTAAATTACATGTGTTTTAGCCAGTGATCACAGGAGGAGAGTCACATGCAATTAAACATTATTAATGAGCCTTCTGATTAAAGTGAATGTTGTTTGTGCATAGAATAATCACTGTATGCAAAAATGTGTTTAGACAAGGTTGATGTCATTATAATATAGTCAAATTTAATTAAATTCTCTTGCAATGGGCTTTGAATGTCTTTCAGCGCTTGTCTGAGGTTTGAAGTAAGCGACACAAAACGATGGTCTTCTTGTTTATTCCAAATACAAAATTATTCTCAAATCCAAAGACGGGTAACTCGCCACTCACAAGTCGTCACAGCCTAGTTAATTATTGTGATATGCTGCATTATATAGTGTTCCTTGTCGCTTGTCTATTTTACACAGAGATGCCTTAAATAGTGATTCTCCACAGCCCAGAGATGTCAGGATACACTCTTAAGTTGAACACAGGGGAGGAAGGTTCATGGTAACCTTTTGACCCCAAGCACTCCCTTCTTCTGTACAACAGTCTAATTTAGTGCCACAGGAGTGAGCGGGACAGAGGTCTGGAGCCTTTTTTCTTTCTTCATATAATTCCAGGTTGCTTATTGACCAACAACTGCAATATTCTCCACAAATGTTTCCATCTCATTAAATGCCTGTTATCGTTTGTGACAGAGCTTCCTGACAGTGACTGGGTGTCTGCCGAATGTGTCGGAGCGGAGGGGATGAGACGCAGAGGAGGAACAGGTGATAACCCACTATGGCCCGCAGCCCACGCTCGCTGCACAAACACTACAAGTCTCTAATTCACTGTTATCTCTCTGATAATAGCCAAGGTTAACGCAGCTGAGGGGCAAAACAATTTCAAGTTTAAATTTAACTTTTGATATTCCAACTGTATATTGTGTGTAACTCGTTAACCTCTTAACCCCTGCCTTAACCGAGCACATTTTCTCCAGTTTTACCCAAATCTCAAAGCTTCTAGACTTGCGCTTACAGCCTATAGGCCTGTGTCATGCCTCTTTGAAAGCTAAGACCTTCAAATGTTGTTGCCATGTTGTTGTTGTTGCTTTTTTCACAATCTTTTCCATAGTTTTTGTCACTTTTGTTGCATTTTCCTAACTTTTGTAACTTTTTACATTTTTTGGGGGGCGATGGTGGCGCAGTCGGTAGAGCGGGTAGTCTCATGATCAGAAGGTCCAGGGTTCAAATCCCAGCTCCTGAGGATGCGCACTGTTGTTGTGTCCTTGGGCAAGACACTTTACCCACCTTGCCTCCAGTGTCTGCGTACATTGGTGCATGAATGAGAGTGTGAATGGGTGGGTGGTTCCTCACTGTAAAGTGCTTTGGGCCTAATGAAGGTAAAAAAGTACTCCTTTTACCAATTATTTTGGTTTTTGTCACATTTTTGTTGATTTTTTTGTCACTTTTGTTGCATTTTCATTCCTTTTTTTTTATTTTTACTTTTTTGTGGCTTTTTCATAACTTTTTTTTGACATTTTTTGTTGAGTTTTTGACATTTTTTGATTGAGTTTTGACATTTTTTGTTGAGTTTTTGACATTTTTTGTTGAGTTTTTGACAGTTTTGGTTGTTTTTGACACTGTTTTGTTGAGTTTTTGACACTGTTTTGTTGGGTTTTTGACACTTTTTTGTTCAACAATTTTTTGCCGCTTTTTTGCTTTTAATATCTGAACCCGACATGCAACTGCTTTTTTTCACTTGACCAACCAAATCCTTGCTATACTTACAATTGCAATCTAAAGTTCCTTTGATCTATTCCCCAGAAATTGAGTGGTAAATTGCAAAATTTTATTTACGCTGGTTATATTTTTATTTTAGTTTCTGTTTAAACTACATACTTGCAAACAAATCAGAATGAATTGTGCATTTTCTAGTATAAATTATCAGCCTTGGTGCATCCCACACTCCACCAGTGTCAGTTTGAGATTCCTGAGAGAGGACAGGCTGTTTGTCTCTTCAATGGTTTCTAGACCCCACTTGATCTTTTCCAATCCTCTGGGTCAAACCTGGGACTTAGAAGTTCTTCCAACCAGGATTATGACGTCAGACCTTGACATCTAACCAAATGTAGCCCCTCCGTGTAAATCTCTAACATATTTTATTCCGATGATCTCAAGAAAAACAGTCATAAATTTGAAGAGGAGGTTTCTCGGGATGACAAAGAAATGAAACTAAAACGGGGTGGAAAAAAAACAGGGTCTTGCGTGTGGCTGCTTTGCATTGCTGCGTGATGACTTTAGCACACGGCCTGTCCTCCTTTTGGTCTCATCAATCTGCAGGTGTCTGATCCAGAGGGGCAGGCGATGGAGGGTCAAGGTGCATGGGGAAGGCTTCATACAAATTTATGGCCGTGACAAGGTCAACAAACAGAATATCCAAAGATAATAAGCGGGGAATGATATGCAAAACGGAGAACTAGGCTCTCAACATTGCTACAAAGGCTGCACAATATGAACAAATTGCAATATTCAGTAACTGTCTTGAATATAGTAACAACGACATTTTAATAAACCATTTCAACACAGCATGTACTAGTAACAAAAATCTCAAGCTATTTTCTGCCTCACAAATAAGGCTAAACTGGAGCAAAATTAAGAAAATCGTGACCTTGTTTTAGGTCAGCAAAAATGGTGTAAATGCAATACATTGTGGCTTCTTTCGATATAGATATTGTCGCTCTTTTGTCGCTTTTTTGTCATATTTTTGTTGCGTTTTCATCCTTGTTTTTGTCGCTTTTATCATTGTTGAAGCTTTTAGATTTGGGTAGAGCCAAACGGGAGAAAATGTGCTCGGTTCAGGTGGGGAAATCGTTCCTGTTGCTGTGTTTTGTTTCATCAAGGATTTCAAGGTCAAGGAGTTCATAGCCTGTTGGCCAAAAGTTGTTTGCATGCACCCTGAAATGGCCACGGACAGTTATTGCATAATGTGTTTATTTGTTATTTGGGTTGGGACAGGACTCATGCATGTAAACACGCCTCGCCGGAGTGTAGCCAGGCAATCTTTCCGTTAATTATGATACAGCCCTAATAGTCTAGTACGAAAATCTGAAATTGTAACTTTTGTGGTTCCGGAATGTTAGGGGTTGGCAACCTTGTTTTTATGTTAATATAAGATGTTGGGAACATATTTCATGAATATGCCAATCGCGTATCGCCTTCGTTTGTTTTTTATTGAAGAAATAAGAAGAGAATGTTTACCAAAAAGTCGCACCTTAAATCATGCACTATCTGTCAGATAAAATGAAATATCTGCAATATTAAAAACGATTTTTTCATGAAATTTGCACTGTATGTGTAGTTTGACAATATCTCACTTCACAGGAAATCGTAGGTTTATAGATTTAAAAATAAACAAATTATGTCAGTTTTTTCATAGTGGAAACAAGATGGCTGCCATAACTGAACTGGCTGATAGTCAGTTCAATTGTTGTATCTTCAAAACGATACCAGATTTTCTGAAATAATTTACACTGTATATACACTATATCAACCTCATGAAGTATGCAACATTCCATCTTCATCAGTTAATGCATCAATAAATTACATTAAATTTAATCTGTGAATGTTAGCTGAAATGGCTCATTTCCATCGATGTACTGTTGTCACATAAATTGAAATATTGTCAACATGAAATTAGATTTTCTCATGAAATTGCACTGTATGTGTAGTTTGACATGATATCACTTCACAGGAAAGTTTTGCTTTATAGGTTTAAAAATAAACTAATTATGTAAGTTTTTTCATAGTGGAAACAAGATGGCCGCTGTAACTGAACTGGCAGATACTCAGTTCAATTGTTGTATCTTCAGAATTATGCCAGATTTTCTGAAATAATTTACACTGTATATAGACTATATCAACCTAATGCAGTATGCAACATTTCATCTGCATCGGTTACTGCATAAATAAATTACATGAAATTTAATGGGTGAATGTTAACCAAAATGGCTCATTTTCATCATGTACTGTTGTCACATAAAATTAAATATCTTCAATATAAAATAAGATTTTCTCATGAAATTGGCATAGCGCGTGTGGTTTGATGTGATACTATCAACTCTCAGGAAATTTCGGCCTTACAGGTTTGAAAATCAACAAAATATGTGAGTTTCATTAGTTGAAGAAGCAAGATGGCCGCCATAACTGAAACGACTGCTATTCAGTAAAAATTTAATATCTTCGGAATTATACCAGATTTTCAGATGAAAATCTTACAGTATATAGAGTCAATCAACCTAAAGCTGTGTACAACATTTTATCTTCATACATTAATGTATATGGAAATCACATGAAATTGAATTTGAGTCTAATTATACTATATAAAGAAAACACAGCACAGAGAAGCTTTGCCCCTCAGAAATACTCCCTCTGTGACCAAAATGTCTCACAAACATTGTTTCGGTGGTGCTGATGTTTGAATGTGTTAGTGTGAGGCTGTTTCTAAAGGTGGTCGATCGGCCATTGGCACAATATCACCAATAGTCTCCCTCAGACCAGTTGTGGCTGTGTGATAGTGTATAGAGTCAAATGACCACACATCACATACAGGTTTATGCATGAAAACAGCATAAGAATTTGATCTGAACAATGGGTACTCTAAGTAAAAATATTAAATACAGAATGCATTCAAGGATTATTCTTAATGAATACATGAAATATACAACTTATTTCTAGTCACAAGTATCATCAGCTTTTAGGGCATTTTGATGAATACGTCCATATCCACCTGTGCTTCTCATATCATTTGCTTCTGCATTTTGCTTTATTACAGCAGTTGCATTGGCATTGTGTTATTTTAATATATATACCAGGAATTACACTTTCATTAAACAAACATGGAACTGTATTCCCATTTTTGGACAATGGGCAAACAGTTGAGCTTTCAAAGATGAAAACCACACAATGTGCACAGTATTCAAGGTATTTGTGGCTTTATGATGCGGGTGAACACTTGACGGTGGGCCACAGCTGCCCCCTACGGTGTTGGTACCTCCTTTGGAACAGAGGCTGCTTTTTCTTTCACATGCATTGCTCACTGCACTCTTCCTTAGATTGAGTTGAGTACACTACATTGTTCTGGGCAGGGCACTTCCTCCAGCTGTTCTGGGGGGATAGCGAGTCGGCACACGGCCACAGAGACATAGTTCCTCCAGCGTGCCTGGGGGCCTCCTCCCAATAAGACATGCCTGGAACACCGCCCGAGGGCGACCAGTAGGCATCAGAGACAGATACTCAAGCCACCTCAGCTGGTTCCTCTCGAAATGAAGGAGCAGCAACTCTACTCCAAGCTCCTCCGAGGTGACTGAGCTCCTCACCCTATCTCGTAAGGGTGCGGCCAGCCACCATGGGGAGGAAACTCATTTTGACTGCCTTCATCTGCAATTTTGTCCTTTTGGTCATTACCCAGATGTCATGGCCATAGGTTGGGGTAGGAACATGGATCGATGGGACGGTGTAGTAGGTTTTAGCTGGCATGCACTAGGAAAAAAAAATAACTTTTTTCAAATGAAAAAAAAATATATATATTGAGACAGGTCTCCAGCAGTTGGCAGATGTGGTCCAGTGCTAACTTGACCTTCTCAAGCAGTCTCTGTCTCACTGCTGTTACAACCTCTGAGACGGTGAAACAAGTAAACACGGATGTCACTTCGCAGAACACCATCGGCAAATGTCACATACGACCAACTGGGCAACATCATACCAGGGGTCACAATATGGGGCCTATGGGAAGCAATTATAAGCAATATGGGACACAACCATGCGACACTGTTGCATTGACGAATTGAGATAGGTGTCCCATAACAGACACAAATCAAGTGTCTGTATAGTCACTTTAGGGAGGTGTCTTTTGCAGAGTTTAAAAATGTTAAAATTATGTATTTTCATCCCCCTACATGTTCCAGCAATGTCCTAATGTGTCGAATGAGCCCAGATCTGTTCACCACAACTGCTGCTAAAATCCGGCACCGTCACCCAAAACTGTATTACTTCGGGTCCGAATTGCCATCATACACGAGCTTCATATAGAAGGTGCAGTTACATGTATGACCTGAGGTGACAGTAGTGAGTATAAAATGGCTAACTTGCATCTAGTCCCTTTAAGCTACGGAAGCTCACTAAGAGTGATTAGGATTCTAGCAGTCTGTGCGAACCTTGGACAGTACTCAATCAAAGTTCAAAGTCCAATAAGTCAAAAAGCAAGGCAAACAGGTTACAGATCTGAGCAGAAAGGGTGTGGCTACTCCCTATCTGTATGGAGTAGGAGCAAAACTATAGAACATTTTTCGACAGGTCAAAATCAAAGTTTATTTCTAGTCAGTTAACGCCTGGAGACAGAGATTAGTCCATCATAAAGTCTGCCCATTGTCCAAAAATGGGAATAAAGTTCCATGTTTGTTTAATGAAAGTGTAATTCCTGGTATATATATTAAAATAACACAATGCCAATGCAACTGCTGTAATAAAGCAAAATGCAGAAGCAAATGATATGAGAAGCACAGGTGGATATGGACGTATTCATCAAAATGCCCTAAAAGCTGATGATACTTGTGACTAGAAATAAGTTGTATATTTCATGTATTCATTAAGAATAATCCTTGAATGCATTCTGTATTTAATATTTTTACTTAGAGTACCCATTGTTCAGATCAAATTCTTATGCTGTATTCATGCATAAACCTGTATGTGATGTGTGGTCATTTGACTCTATACACTATCACACAGCTGGTCTGAGGGAGACTATTGGTGATATTGTGCCAATGGCCGATCGACCACCTTTAGAAACAGCCTCACACTAACACATTCAAACATCAGCACCACCGAAACAATGTTTGTGAGACATTTTGGTCACAGAGGGAGTATTTCTGAGGGGCAAAGCTTCTCTGTGCTGTGTTTTCTTTATATAGTATAATTAGACTCAAATTCAATTTCATGTGATTTCCATATACATTAATGTATGAAGATAAAATTTTGTACACAGCTTTAGGTTGATTGACTCTATATACTGTAAGATTTTCATCTGAAAATCTGGTATAATTCCGAAGATATTACATTTTTACTGAATAGCAGTCGTTTCAGTTATGGCGGCCATCTTGCTTCTTCAACTAATGAAACTCACATATTTTGTTGATTTTCAAACCTGTAAGGCCGAAATTTCCTGAGAGTTGATAGTATCACATAGTCTGGCTAACACCACTAAAATCACAAGTGATATTTAGTCTGGGGACCACCAATTCATTTTCTCGTAGGAGAGGTGTGGTTTACGATCGTCCATACTCGTTTATTGGGCGATACGAAAAAAAAAAAAAAAAGTCTCATGCGTCTGCACGTAGCCACAGCCAATCGTATCATGGTATGAGATGACGTATGACGTACCCGCTGTAAACGTTTGAGCTAAATTATTTAGAACAAGGTCTAAAGCTTGATCAAAAAATACCATCGTGTCTGCTACTGTCATGTTGGATCCGTAAATAAACTTTTTTATTATTATCCGTAAATAAACTACAAGCTTCCATATATCGAATTGCGCGTCATCGTCTTGCCGTCCCTCCTCGCTCTGTGATTGGTTCCCAAATCCACCGGAGATTTCGGCCATGGTCCCCAGGCTGTTGTGCAGTTCCAAATAATTCGAGCGCACACAGCAGCCTGGTGTTAGCCAGGTTAAGTATCACATCAAACCACACACACTATGCCAATTTCATGAGAAAATCTTATTTTATATTGAAGATATTTAATTTTATGTGACAACAGTACATGATGAAAATGAGCCATTTTGGTTAACATTCACCCATTAAATTTCATGTAATTTATTTATGCAGTAACCGATGCAGATGAAATGTTGCATACTGCATTAGGTTGATATAGTCTATATACAGTGTAAATTATTTCAGAAAATCTGGCATAATTCTGAAGATACAACAATTGAACTGAGTATCTGCCAGTTCAGTTACAGCGGCCATCTTGTTTCCACTATGAAAAAACGTACATAATTAGTTTATTTTTAAACCTATAAAGCAAAACTTTCCTGTGAAGTGATATCATGTCAAACTACACATACAGTGCAATTTCATGAGAAAATCTAATTTCATGTTGACAATATTTCAATTTATGTGACAACAGTACATCGATGGAAATGAGCCATTTCAGCTAACATTCACAGATTAAATTTAATGTAATTTATTGATGCATTAACTGATGAAGATGGAATGTTGCATACTTCATGAGGTTGATATAGTGTATATACAGTGTAAATTATTTCAGAAAATCTGGTATCGTTTTGAAGATACAACAATTGAACTGACTATCAGCCAGTTCAGTTATGGCAGCCATCTTGTTTCCACTATGAAAAAACTGACATAATTTGTTTATTTTTAAATCTATAAACCTACGATTTCCTGTGAAGTGAGATATTGTCAAACTACACATACAGTGCAAATTTCATGAAAAAATCGTTTTTAATATTGCAGATATTTCATTTTATCTGACAGATAGTGCATGATTTAAGGTGCGACTTTTTGGTAAACATTCTCTTCTTATTTCTTCAATAAAAAACAAACGAAGGCGATACGCGATTGGCATATTCATGAAATATGTTCCCAACATCTTATATTAACATGAAAACAAGGTTGCCAACCCCTAACATTCCGGAACCACAAAAGTGTTAACGGAGCCCTTTTTCAGATTTTTTTACTAGACTATAACAGAACACCACTAATGGTCCCTCTTTCTGTCTGACTCTTCGGTGTAAAACAGCAGCATTTCTCTCTTGTTTTTCAGGACGGTCTGTGTGGGGCAGTAGCTGTTGACTTACTATTGCAGTAAGGCCCTGTTCTCCATGGCCCTGTTGTTGATGGACTGTTTGCTTGGACGGTGACGCTGCGATCGACAGGCGATGATGGCTGGGGGGAAGCTGTCAGTCGATGATGCCAGCGCTAACAGGTGTGAAAATGTCCTTGTTTATACCTGCACATGTGGCACAGCTGTGGGGAGTTTGTGTATGTGTTTTCTATTCCTGTATCCTCCGAGCTCTGAAGGGAAATTTATCTCGTGGAAGGAAGTGCTATAACCTCCCCTCGGTTTTCTGTATGACTCCCTTGGCTCTTACCGCTCATGTGTGCGTATCAGCATAAGGTGCATTAAGGATTTCCCATCATTAATGGAGCTCTGCCGGAGTGCTGTGTCCTTATGGGGTCAAAGGTATACAAGCTGGTAATGCAGAGACACCTGTGTTGTACATTTTTGTTTTTCGACTTTTTAACCAGGAAAATCCCTTTGAGAACTTAAAGCTGTTTTACAAACCCCTGGCCAAGAGGCAGCACTTAGGTCAAAATAGTCTTTTAGAAACATTGAGTTGTAGTGCAATGCTGCGTTATGTTCCCAGTAAAAGGTTTAAAAACTGTCTTCTCTGGACATACAGTATGTGGTGTCGTAATACTGTCTCTTCAACAGGTTTCTTGCCTCATGCACTTGTCATGAAGATGGAAGAAACACACTGTCATGAAATGGTCCAACCGAGAGCATAAGGTAATTGGGAATTCTATACGCTGCCTTGTAGGAGTCTGAAGAAATGTGAAACGGTAACAAGCACTGTCAAAAGTGAGAGGTAACCTTTTGCTATCCATAATTATACTGCATTTTCTATAAACCACTGATCGTTATAAAATAATCCATATGTGTTTTGAAAGTCTCTGTACAGGAACACGTCATGAATTATAGTGTAGGTTGCTTAAAATAACCGTGTTTGACAGTAGAGGACCGCTTTCTATTTTCATAAGCCAAAGTTCTGATCTATAAATTACATAGTGGATAGATTTACACTGTAAAGTCCCTCTAGACCACAATCTGAAGCGCAGGCCTTACAGCCGAGAGAGATGCGTGAATAAACACATTTTGAGTTCCTTTTGTTTTCATCTCCATTTTCTATGGTCCTTGACATTCCAACGGCATTATGGAAGTATCTTTGTCTAACCAATATAATGTAATCGAACTTCGAACACAAACTTCCATTGCATTTCTCAATTGTTTGCAAAACGAACGCAAATGAGAGGAAATGTTTTCTGCACCCAACCCTTTATTAACACTTAACCCACAGCGCTACAGTTGTCCCTAGAGGTTGATTTGTGTTAAAGGCTGTTTCATGTAACCTCAACACATTCAACAGGGGTAATGTAACAATCTGTTCAATGAAAGAGTTTCCTAGTTGTCAGTGAAGTTTTGTTTTGCAGTTCCATGTGTCACCTTGTGAGGGCAGACTTAGTCCACTTTAACAGGGAGTTTAAAGCTGCTGGACAAACCTTCAATTGGGCTTCTGTCCAAGCCTGTTCAGGGCCGGAAAAAGCAAATTACAATAAGTTATTAGAGTGCACTGATGCCAGATGTGCCCTGCCCTTTTTACAAACCAAACAGAAAGGGTATCGAGCTAATTGGCCGACAGTCTATAGACCTGGTATATGGACTAAATGATGTATTTACTGTTGGATGAGAATAGTTTGTCAGTGTATTATTAGAAAACTTAGTTTTTGAGCAACATCTTAATATGAGTATGGGGGCGACGGTGGCGCAGATGGTAGAGCGGGTCGTCTTCAAATCCCAGCTCCCTCAGGTGCCCACTGTTGTTGTGTCCTTTGGCAAGACACTTCACCCACATTGCCTCGAGTGTCAGCATACAGGTACATTGGTGTATGAATGAGAGTGTGAAGGGATGACTGGTTCCTTGCTGTAAAGAGCTTTGGGCCTGAAGAAGAAAAGTGCTGTATAAGTTGAGACCGTTTACCATTTAAAGCCACACCACGTAGAATGTTACCAAAAAATAAAACAGATATTTTCATCATTGAAGTACCTCATAAAAGTACAAACAAACATGTGCCTTTGCTGTGAGTGGCTCAGCTCTCCTAAGACATGACGGCAACTTCACAGGTAGTGGGCACGTCTCCAGCTTGTCTCCATGGAGATGTGGCTAAAGTCAGTACGGTTTGACATTTAAACAGGTTAGATCCTCATCCAGAACCATTCTTTGATTACCCACTGCAGAAATATCAGTTTCTGTGCTGGTCATTAGGAGCAGTACTGATGACCACAGTATAGTCCAAAATGTTACGCAGTGTACCTTTAAATGGCTACAACACTGTCAGGTTCAGTTAATCGCTACTTTACATATGCACGTGATCAAAGTGAATTTGCATAATTCGGAAAGACCTATGCAAATGTGTTAATCCTTAACAAACTTTTTTTTTGCATGAGTTGAGTTGGTGAGACATGATTCTGTAGTTGGAGGCTCCGTCAGAGTAAACCAAGTACTCGAGAGCTATGGTTTTCCTGATAAGATTGTTACGTCGGGGCCCGGACAGTCTCCATTTTCAAGGCCTTTGTGTGTGTGTCTCGGACAGTACAGAAGGTAGATGGGGCTGTTTAAAAAGCCCACCTGAACAAACTTCCTGTGCTATCTGCTCTAATTATAGGATTATCTCTGAGGAATTCTTATGAGGACACGAGATACAGGTATACACTGGAGTCAGCCATCTTAAACGTTTCACAATTTCAGATGGAGAGCAGGGGCTTCTATGATTCAGAAAATTCCCTAACAATTTTGTGTATTTATTGTTTATTGTGTGAGATTAGGTCCACAAGTTTGCAATATTGATATGTATGGCATGGGTTGAATGATAGCCGTCTTAATACTATAGTTAGTAAAAAGAAAGTAAGGTGATAACTTTTGCGGACAGAGGGGACATAGAACTTTGTGCCAGTTTCATTAAGCCCAGGAATTACTGAGATACATCTCATAAATCAGGTCCAAACATGACATTTATTCATGTTGCCTCATCCAAAACAAACCTGGAGCAGCTTCATTCACATAGGTTTCAGTAATTTGGTTGTTTCTTCTTCTGCTGCTGAAACACAATAGATTTTTTAAGTTTATAAACGGTCACCGGGCCTGTTCTGAATAGTTCTGCTCTCAAACTGCAAGGAGATGCAATCCATACGGGTCACAGCCTGTTCTCCACCTCAACATTAAACTATCGGCTGTTTAAAATGTTATTTCACATGAACAAAAACCTATTAGGGATTTTCAAAAATAGCCCTGACCTCATCTTTCTACCGCGCACAAACTCAAATCGCGCTGCACTCGCTTGGCCAAACTCAAATGACCGTCATTCTGTGTTAAATTCACCACATCTAATAAGCTCGGTGGGTGAGATTAAATTTATCAGATTTGCGCCGTTATTATCCAATCTACCGGTGCGCATTTTCCCCTCTGTTTGACCCAACACAGCAATGTTCTCTAAAGGCCTGTGCATTGAAACCCAGGGTGGTGCAACAGTGACCTAATCAGCCTGTTGTTTGTGACTCTTTGAACAAAAATGGGGCTAATGGCACGTAAATGCAGCCTGTTGTGTTAATAGCTCTTTTGCCATTTACTAAGAGTTGCTTCATATCTCTGATTCCTATCGTTTACATTTGCTATCAATTAAGTATCAGTTAGGTGGCAGGCATTTTTACTGTGTATGTTTTGTGTACACCACGCTGTACAATTTGGTTACACTAAAACAAACCTACATTTGAAAGCTCTGTAATGTTCTTAAACAGCGACAGAGGCAGGAAGTTGCACTTAGATTGTTAGCTATGGCCTCAACACTGCTAGCACACAAACCCTTTCTGCACATCCTGATTCTTCATGTGCTTGAATTTCATGTTTAAAGCTTTCAGACGGCAACGCAAAGTTTACCGTCAGAGCAACTTTCTTACACTGACACAATGGTCAAAAGCCACGGCAGCTGCACTGGACATAATCCACACATCTACTTCTTTGTGTATTTTAGTGGCCTACAGTTTTTAGTGTCAACAAACCTTTGCCCAATGAGTGTCAAGAATGAACATTTGATTTCATGTGTTGATGTGTTAATGTTATTTTCAGAATCAACAACTTGTAATTAGTTTACATTTTAGGGGATTTGATCATTCGTTTTAATCACAGTAGCAAAAGTAAAATAATCACAAATCTAACTGAGGGTTGGTGAATGTTAAAAATGACAGTTTCTAGGATATTGTTTAAAGCTCCAAGAGATGACTTGTTTGAAAGCCGTTAATGACAGTACAATAGAGCTACATTGAATAAACATGTTGCTTAAATGTCCACCAAAGTAAACAAGGTTATGGTGAAGATGCTGTTTTGTGGGGCAGGAGTGCGGTTGTTTTTTACAGTCTATGAGTACGACATGTGTATGTCATGTGCGCCGTGCCTTAAACCGCTTAGCCTCATGGGAATGTCATAGAGGGTGGATGTGGAGTGAGATCCCACCCATTTCCATCTTTTTACACGCGTGTGCGGCAGTCTGTGTTTCTAACACGCGACACATTCGGGGGAGAGCATGAAGATCTAAATATTTTCCTAACTGATTTTCTGTCAGCGGCTTTCTCCAAATTATGCATCTGATTCATGCTGTCACGGATGAAAAGCGCCTTTCAGTGGAAGCACGGGCCAGTCTCGAGCTCAGAGACTGAACGGAAATGGTCTCGACTTTATGTGTTTTATTATTTTTTTATTTTCTAAAACGCTGTGTTTGGAGACGTGGCCTCAGTTTAGGGGAAATATACATTTTGATTAAATGAAATGCTGAAATGTATTAACTTAAGATGCAGTATTTAGAGTTGAACAAGCATGAGGATACAAAAACTGTTCCCTTGGCACGACATGCCACATAAGTTCAGGTATTGGTAGTGAGATACTGGAAGTCACAAGGGAAATTATGATTATTGATTATGCAATTAAGGTGACCTGCTAAGGCTAAATAAAACAACATTTATTTCCTCTCTTTTCTAATGATAGTTACGACAGCTCTGAGTGCTGATAATTAATTTTGCTCCTCACGTAAAGTACATTCCTGTGTTGGGAAGAATGAAAGGGGTCATGGCCTTCATGGATGAGTGAAAGCATGGATTTACACAGCTCAGCGTTCGGCCCACGGAGATACTGTGATGAATAATGTGCTCATAATTCTACAGTAACTTTGACTTTAGATAAAGGTGTTTAAGTACTCTATAAGAACAATACATTTGTTGTTTAAGTTGCTTAACTTGTTTAACTACCAGATTGTTCCCACCCAGCAAAGACTACAAGCATGTCTGCCTGCACTGGTGCTAATGAAGCAGTGTTTTGTTCATTACGAGCGCGGCAGTTGAAACTCCCAGAGCTGTTTAGGGTTGAGGCGTGTGACACAAGCCACTCACAGTAGCTATTGTTCGGTGGCAGCAGTGGAGATAGCAGTTGACCAACAGTAGTAGTTTAAAGTTTGCATGTTACAAGCTGTCGAGGATTATTAGCCAGGAGGCCGAGTAATGAATGTTGCAATTAACGCCCTGTAAAGTGGTGTTGTCAATGTTATGAGGTGAGTGACATGAGGCAGACCAGGGCTGGAACAGGTGGAAGCAAAGGTCAAGAGGCAGCTGCCTCTTGGAGCAGGCCTTTATTAAACATGCTGCACTGAAAGGGAAATTAAATTTCCTTTCACAGTAGCAGCAAATGACCAGGCTACTACACGCAGGAACCTTTGCATCAGTGTTCCTCATCCAGGCTTTTATGTGCATTTTATTTACAAGGAATACTTGAAAACCAACTATATGTAATTCCCTTTTGTTTAATGTAACGTGCAGACTATGTTCATTCAGCCTATTTATTATGCAATATAAAGGTAAATTTGCATAGGTATTTCAGTAAATTTGAAAACAGTGATATTTCTGATTTCTTGCACATTTCAAGCAATATTTAATGTTCAGATAAATGTTACAATATCATAATTATGGAATGTACTCTATAAACCCTGAACAAACAAGTGTAGCTGAAGCTGACCCCCATCGACTAACCACTGAACATCTCCTGTCGTAAGGCCTGCCACTGGAAAAACCTCACGGCTGCCACTGGTGCAAAAATAAACATTGTTGGATTATGATAATTGGCTGGTTATGTCCAGATCTGGAGCAGAGAAGACACACTCTCCTGAAACCTATTATAATATCATTAACAATAAGCTAATAGCAGATGGCAACAATTTCCTCTGTTAAAAAGTCAAATAAATAGCCCCTTATGACAGCAGTCGCTCTCTAGTTGGTAGACACATCTCGACCCTTATATGATTTTTGTTCCTAAGTCGGGGCTAATCATGTTCTTCGCACAGACTAATATACCAAGTGACAGGGCAGACTTAACAATTAAAACCACTTTCCTTTTAGTGCAAAGCAACATAAACAACACTGTACACTCGACAGTTTAAGCATAGCTCATATAAGTTTCAATATAAATGGAACTTCTGTAGCCAGCCGACTGACTTTAAATATTTTTATTGCTCATGCATAATATTACTATTGCCCTTGCCCTTCTTTTGATTTGTTGTACGAGTCTCAATCAAACCCTGTTCCCTGCACGCTCCATTAAAAGTGAACAAGCCTGCGTCACTCACAGTCTGATTAGTCGCCCGTTTGAAAGAGCCTCCTTCACTCACACTATTTCTCTTTGGACGCCTGGCGCTGGGGAAGTTTAACATAGACTTTGGGAGGAGACAGACTGTAATCTTAGCCCTAATCCTTTTTAATCAACAATAACACTCTGCCTTGAGTCCCGGGGGCAAGGCTACAGATTTACGTCCCACTGAAACGACGGTAAAATATGGCCCTGATTTATTTAGGTTTTATTTGGCACAAATGATTCACATCGCATCACTCACCTGTGTTTGAATGAAAGAAGTATTGCAAAATGTTTTAGTTTTTTAAACTTTTTTTTTTGTTGACAAATTAAAGTAGCCTGCCAAATTAAGTCAGTCAGTATTTGCTTTATATGGGATTTAAGAACAAAAAGGTTAAGTTTTGGCTTGACTTGTTCAGGAAAAACAATCTGTTTCTGGATTTAAGTAATGAAGGATTCTGTACTATGGAGAGAAAAGACCACTGCTTGTTAACATCATATCAGGTTCATATCATATCATAACATCATATCAGGTTTACCTAACTCGACCATAGTGCAGCATCCAGGAACCCATCCCCAGATCTTTAGGTTCATGAACAAAAGTACCAAGCTCAAGGGTTAACTTGTTGGGCATCATGTTTAAAGTCGAAGTTACTTGAGTAATATTATTAAGAAGTAATACTTCAGTCAATACAAAAATATTCTTCTCTGACAAAGCTTTATATTGACACACATATAAAATCTTTGTCTTTGTAAGTAGAAATTATGTTATTTTGTTGTATAAATGTCAGAATGTTCGTGTTCTGCTGGATTACGTCACTGAAACATTAATCACATTAATCAGAGCACGGATCTTTCTGCTTTTACTTGGGTAAATATTTGGATGTCTACTTTTGAGTTCTCTTTAGAAAAAATAATGTTTAAGTGACTTTACTTTTACTTGAGTGAATATTTGGGTACACCCATCTCAGTGCGTAATACTGTATTTTTTGCCCGGCCGAGCACTCCTTTCACCTCACAATACACAGAGGTTAATTACACTAGTTGAAGCTGTAACCTTCACCTTAAACCCCTGTTAAAAGCCTTGTGTGCCCCTGACAAGCGCCCTCTTTGTCCGGTGGGTCTCCAGTGGGTGACAGGATGTGTTCCTATCACATGCTTGATTAGATGTGATAAGTCTTCCCTACCACTATGTTTTCGTGCATGTGTCGTGGAGAAAGCCTATAGCCACCATCACAATCTGGGCGCCATGGGTGAATTGGCCTCTTTGTTTGCACAATATGAGAGATCGCCATGGGAACGCACTATGGCTGTGAGCAGTTTGCTGTTTGATTTGTGTGAAAATCAAAACTAGAAGAAACTGAATCTGATGAAGTGACGCATATATATAAATTATGCCGTTTTACTTTTGCTGTTAATTCGTAATTATAATAATGGCTTGGATTTGTATTGCATTTTATATGCTTGATGAGCTTTTTTTTGTTACTTTATTGTGATATAAGTTTCATATTTACAGTTTACACGATTGGCATATCAGAATTAACACAAATATATATGTTTTTTTTTTTTTTTTGGTAAGCTACATTATGTTGGGAAAATAGGAGCAACGCATGTTGAGGGCAATCTTCAAAAATCAAAAAAGCAGCATCGTACACTCAAATAGCCGATGTCCAAAGGTAGGGATGCACCGATACCGATACCAGTATCGGGTATCGGGCCGATACCACAGGCTTGTACTCATACTCGTACTCATTCATGAGGTCCCGATACCAGAAACCGACGACGTGGCGGCCAGCGCAGCTACGAGGCGCACCTCTCAGCTGAGAAGAGAAAATAGCAACAAACTGGAGAATTCTTTAGTGTAAATACAATAATCCACATAGAGCTGACTTTATTACAGACTGCGCTCTCTAAACCAGAGTCTGAGCTGGATTTAACCAGAGCTTAATGTTGTTCGTGCTGCAGCGTCTGCCTTGTTTACAACATACAGGCTAACGTTGCTAACTCGCGGCTAGCGCAGTTTTGGCCATTCTGACGCCGTTTTATGCCCAGGGGTTTATTTATCTGAAAAACTAACCCAGCGACTAAAAAGTCCTCAGAAAATCCAAATTAAAGACATACAGCATGTTTATATTGAGCGAAAATGAGCTGCAGCAGAACAATGAAAACGCTGTAGCTTCTCGCTAAGTTGCTACAAACACACGAGAAAATCTACAGGAGCTGAAGTAAAGACGAAAAGAGACCATTTAAGTAACATCTCAATACTATTGTTAAATAAAAATACATAAATGAATAAAGCTCAGGCACTGGGAGCTTTAGGACATGGGCTTTTCTGTCTATGATGGACAGTGCAATAAAAATTAAAAATTATATTGAATGAAAATAAAAATAAATAAATAAATGGCATCAGCACAATTCTAATATAACTGCTCTTAAATGTGTTGCCTACTTTACTCAAGGAAATGTAAATGAGTAAATTTACTAATTACAAATCAATCTGCTGTGGAAAAAGTAAAAATGTTGAAGAAAATGCCTTGTACTCGTATCGGTACTCGGTATCGGCGAGTACTTAAATCCAAGTACTCGTACTCGTATCGGTTTTAGAAAAAGTGGTATCGGTGCATCCCTATCCAAAGGTATTTATTTATCAAAAGATAACGTTTCGGACATTTATTTTTTTCACCACAGTGCACGCTATATTATGTTGTCACAGCAGCCCTGGGTTGACTGACTGACTGAAGTGTGGCTGTTAGTGCAGCCACACTTCAGTCGATCTCTCATTCACACTGCATACAAACAGGCAAAATAGGTGAAGTGAAATGACTGAATGAACCATCAATCTTTAGATCTGTAAGCGACAACTGCTCAGCACTGAGCCATGCGTGCCTCATAATTGTTAACAATTGTATTGTTTCTTGAGTACATCATTTGGAACCTGGTGTAGATCTTCATCATTACAGTTTTTGCATGCAAACTAAGCATCACTTCTTCATTGTTTAAAGTAAATTAAATCTGCATCTGCAGTAATATCGTGCAGTGCACCCTCCTTACAATTGCTAGGTTGTTTTTTTTAATTCTTGCTAACATCTCTCAACCATCATAATGCTAAACCCAAACTGCCTACCCCCCTAGCGCGCAGTTTGCTGTAGTAAGCACAAATTCTTACACAAACATCTTGGTGCTCTTAAAGTGACAATATCAGCTGCTGTCTCAAGATCAATACTACCGCTGTTCACAGCCCTGGCGCAGTGCAGATTGTGTTACAGCCCTCGAACATGCTCCTGTTGCCACTGTCAGCTTCACTTGTGTTATCATAGAGAGGCCTAATCACATGTGAAGCAACTGAAAGCAAACACACTATTATACACCAAAACCGCACCGTGGCCATTTAATTCCCCACTGGATCACACAGGGCAATTTCATACTGAGAACCAGCCACTCATATGCCACTTCATCAGGTGTTGAATTCATATTTATCACCAGTGAGCGTTGTGCAAATAAAAGTTATCTCACTTTGGTCGTTTTTGTGCAGACCACAGATTCATATTCGATGGACAAGGCCATTTATCACTGTCAGAACTATAGCTCACTTAAAGCCCATTCAACAAACGAAATCCTTGTTTTGACAGACATTGGGAGGGCAGGGGCAGCTCGAACCGGGACAGGCGCTGTTGGGGGTCTTCTGGCGTACATGGTTGGGATGTCCCCAGGCCCGCTCACGTTCAGGTGGAAAAGCCCTTGGACAGTACAGCTGGCCCAACAACTGCCCGGGACAAGCAGCGCCACAGTGTCTGCTGCAGCCCCCACACCTCAGGCCCGGCACCAAAATAGAAGCATTAGAGAGAGCGAACCTCACACAGAGACAAGGCTGTACCCAAGGAGGAGAGCAAAATCTGAATATTGAAGCATTTTACATCTCATCAATCATTTTCACACTCCGAAGTTGAATTTTACTTACGGAAAGTTGTAATATAACTTTTATTTAGAATTGTTCTTTGTCAAATGATTGGTTCTGTAAGCCTTTTCCTGATGATAGGCTCTTTGTTTCATTCTCTTAAAGCAGAACTAAGTAACTTGTTTACTTTTATAAATCCTTTTCGTTGTCCCTCTGGGGGTAATACAAGTGTTAATGGGATGATTGGGGGGTCTTTCATTTCCCCCTGGTGTCTCAGACCAGAAAACCACAATTGCAACTTTGCCTGCTCTGGGTCGGAGGCCCCAATACACACTAATGGAATCACGAAGAAGACGCTAACAGGCTAACGGGCAAAGCTAACTGCGGGCTAGCGCCACTTAAACAGTAATTACAGCCAAGTTTGAGTGAACAAAAATACCTCCATTTTGTAATTGGATGTACAATATCCCTCTCTCCCTTTGTCTTTTCTGTCAGCGTAGTATTTACTCTCAGGGGCAATTAATGAGTAAAAAACATAACATGCTACGACACCTGCAGTGGCGCTTATGGCCTATAGGGGCATCAGTTACTTCAGTACTGCTTTAAAACATTTTATTTTAACTGTAGAATTAGTTATTGATGTCAACACAACATTTGCCTATTACTGCAAAAATATTTTTCTGAGTTAGTTGTGTTCAGTGATTGTGTGATGCAGATACTGGAGCAGAAAATGCAGTTCATTCCTCAAGTATCTATCTTAGGGTTCCATAGGGTCTTTTTCTAAAGTTTGTGTTAACGGCTTTCTCAGTAGACTTGGGCTGGATCTGCCTGGATACATGAGGAAGAATCAAGTGTGATCTACACGCAACAGGGACAGCTCCAGCTAAGATAACATCTGAGAAGTGCAAATGAATGCAAAGACTCAAGTGTTTACTAACACACAAGTTACAACAAGCAGAGGCTTCAACAGCTGGGATCTCAACATAGAATGAGGTAGTTAGCATAAGTGAGAAGTCAGATTGAAGCAAAGATAGCAGGATGCCATTTGACAGTGCTGTCTTAACAATAGATTATTTGACAGGAACAGTTAGCCTCAAATGATCCAAACCCTCATTTTTATCCATGTAGGATTTAACAGGATTTCAGAGCATTTTCCCTGGCCTCATTAGTGTCAAGACTTATTTCCTCTCTAATATTGAGCGGAGGTCTCCTTGAGGGAGCCTTTCACCGTGCAAGCGGATCTGTCGAGTGGAGTGACGATGATGGGAGCCTTTGACACATGCTTACTCTTACAGTGCGAGGACATGCATAATGCATGGGGCTGTAGCTCAGCTCTTCAGGCCTGTTATCTGCTGTGTGACTCCACTCTCTTCCTGAGTGGGACGCTGTATCAAATTCCTGGAGGCCCTGCTTCCTCAAGTGTATGCATGTAAATGCTCGCAGGCATGTGCTCACACATTCACCCATGCACATGGACCATAACATCAACATAGACCGCTGCTCCAGTCCACCAAGTTCTAGTGCCACACCACATTAAGATGTATATTTACAGAGATGTTTATACAGAGATTATGGCCCCAGAGAATCTTCAGTGGCCTATGTTTGACAACTCAATCAAAGTATTTTATTAATTATTATTAACAGTTATAATCATCATGCATATTTTTTTTTTTTTAAGAGAAAGGGAAGCTTAATTATTTAGATTATTATTTTATTTTTTGTCAGTATGGCATAGTGTGTAGCTTTACCTTAATCCCATTGCAGTCCAAGTGAAGACTGTATAATGGACATCCTGAAAGACAGGAGACCTGGCAGCAGAATCCTGCCTTTGGTGGTGCCTTCTAGGGCTCATTTGCCTTTATACTCTCTGGGTGTTTTATGGCTCTGCTGTGATTTCACCACTGTGAGCTTTCCCTCAATGTGAACTTTTGACAGTCAGGGGCCAATAGCCTTCAAAAATGAAGCCTCCATTAAACTTTCATGGTGTTTTGGCTTGACAGTTGGGTTAAAAATGTACATTATCGCCAATAGAGCAAGTGCTCTAAAACCAAGAAACCATACGTGTGTCTGAATGTTGCTTTGTCAAGTGTTGTGTGTTCATAGTTCTCCTAGTATTTTTAAAAAGGTGCAGAGCTCTGGGCCGGGCCAAAGCTGCATATTTATCATGAAGCTGTTGTAGTAGCAGACAAGAGCAGGAACAGTGGTCTGAAGGAACTCCCAAAAGACTTGGTTTAGGGGCCTGCACACTCATGGCAAATGAGTGCTTTCCATTGGGCACTCAAGTGCTTCATATGTGAAACTCCAAACCTACAGGATGGCACTAGGCACCACCACAACACAACCATCCCCATACATAAAACCACCGATTTATTTCTTTGCAAAATAACCCTGAATAATTGTCTGTTTAGTGGTACCCAGATGTACTCCTCTCTTTGGTCTCCTATAAATTTTAAATCCTGACTTTGTCCTGTTTTAGGCCTGGTCGAACACATGCACTGGCCCAATTTGTCCACTAGTGAAGTTTTAGACCTGGATGGGCTCAGTTGAAAAGTCAATAAAATGTTATGTTGTAGAGTTTAGTATAAAGAGTTTGGAGAAAGTCATGATGGAAGGGGCCATGGAGAGAGGCAAAATGGCTGGACAATGTGCAGGAAAAACTGAGAATGACTGAGAACTATTTTTTAATGGCGAGAGACAGGATGAGATAGAGATGTTGATTTTGTCACAGAGGTAAAAGTCGACTTGATGGATGAAGAAGAGTTTAGCGACAACTCATCAATGTCAGAAATTCAAATTGTCTGTCTTTTTCTGAGGCCTGTGTGTGGACAACCAAAATCCCACAGATTATTGTTATTTAGTGCTCGAGCTGTTTCCACAATTCAGGCCTGGATTCGCTCAGATGTCAATTTCAACACCAGCGAGCTTCCGCTGTAGGATGTAGAGCTTCTGCCCCGTTCCCTATCACCACGGCGGTGGAAGAGTCCTGTTAGCTGGACCTGGATCAAAGAACCGGAACAAAAAAACGGAAACGATTTGCCTCTGAACTCTCGTGTTGGCAATCATCAAAGGAAACCTGCAAAGATAGTGAGCTGTTTTGGGGAAAAGTTTTAGTTTGTTTGCACCCCACTCCTCCAAAACTAGAGAAGGAGAAATTATACTGTTGGCCATTTTGGGAACCCAATCTACAGTTTATAAGTAATTTATACGCAATATTTTACTTTACTAGTTTACTTTTATGATATACATTGATTTCTGTGCTTTGTCTCTCCTTCCATAGTTCTATTTAGTTAAAACAATGCTTCAACTTGAAATACTTGCAGGTTTGTGTTTTTTAACTTTTATGTTATTCTTGCCGGATGGAGGTCTGGTCACGCATTGCAGAAATGACTAAAAACCAGACGACTCCAAGACACACAAAGTAATGCGTAGGAATGTGTCTCGCATCACCAAGGCTTTCCTGAGCAGCACATGAGGTGTCATGTTAGTTAATTACATACAGCTTTACTATAGCTCTGCCCATAGGCCGCCCTGGTTTTCATATGCTCTGTATGCATATTCTTCAGAAACAATGTAAATACGAGCTTTTGTTTTCACAACTTTAATTGGCCTTTAATTAATATTGTCATTTCAAGGGCACTACTCAAATCAGTCTGGCAAATGTATCCGACAGGGTGTGTGGAGGTTCTTGCGGATCAATTACAATACAAACTGAGGTGAGAGGCTGCGGGACAGGAGGAGGAGAAAACGTCTATATGAAAACACAATGAAATGGATCCACGCCTGAGCATGAGTACTGCTAACATGACAAGACAACATCTGTTTGTCTAAGGCCTCTCCTCTGTGCCTGCAGCCTAAATGATGTTTTAGTAAGGAACTAATATTTCCTCTGCAGTGGCCGCTGTTGGAGGGAGAGGAGTCGAATTGCAGATACCGAATCCTTTCGTAGGTGAAATTCGGGACTTACCTTGGTGATGGCCTTGTTTTTTGGCATTACAGAAATTACGGAAAGCCGAAACTATGAGCCTTTCGGGGAATTCTGTGCTCACTTGCTGGACAAAACACACTTTAGTCCGCCATTATCTAATCTAGAATTGTAACGTATACGCGCGCGGGATCCGGTTGCAATAGGTATGAAGGACACTGTGACGTCTAGCGCTCGTACAAATCCCCTGTGCTTGATTTCAGGAGTAGATGGCGTCGCTCTGCCACCTCACATTCTCATTTCAGACACACAAAACCTGAAGGAGTCTCCTGGGCTGAATGAACACCACATGAAGGCGGTCTTTGTCCTCTCTCGGGCTGTGCTGCTTGGAGCTGACCGGGGCTCAGGAACACTGCTGCTGTGGCCTGTAACGCCTTCTTAGGTGTCGGGTCAAATGTGACGGTGGCACTGACATCAGCTAGTTCATTTTTAAGAGGTTTTCTTCTCGCAAGTTGTTGTTAAGGTTGTGTTTCAATTGTTTGAGTGTAGATTTATTGGTAAAAAAAAAATCAATGCAGAAAAGAAATGCGTATGTTCGAGATTGTGGATGCATTGTGCTTTTGCGGATGTAATTACTAAACCAGCTTTATACACACTGATATTAAAGCAGTACTAAGTATATTGTTTACCTTTTCGTAGTCCTTCTGAGGGTAATACAAGTGTTGATGGGATGATTGGTGGGTCTGTCTCTGGCCAGAAAACCACAATTGCAGCTTTCCCTGCTGCGACCCAGGGTCCCCAGTACACACTAATGGAATCACGAAGAAGAAGCTAACAGGCTAATGGGTAAAGCTAACTGCAGGCTAGCGCCGCTTAAACAGTATTTACAGCCAAGTTTGAGTGAAAAAAATGATCTCCATTGTGTAATTGGATGTACAATATCCCTCTCTCCCTTTGTCTTTTCTGTCAGTGTAGTATTTACTCTCACGGACAATTAATGAGTAAAAAAACGCAACATGCTACGATGCCTGCAGTGGCGCTTATTGCCTAAGGGCATGATTTCCTTAGTACTGCTTTAACTTTAACCCATATCGTATTGTTGTTTTTCATTTATGGTTCATGGCTGAAAGTTTCACCAAAGACTTATTCAGTATGGGGGAAATTTAATGTTTCGCCAAACACATTTATTGACATTTATTAAACTGAATGTGCTCTCACTCAATGCTGTTTGCCATTTCTCGTCATATGCACCTTCTGTAATTCTTACCTGAGGTGTGTGTTGTCTCAGTGTGCGACTGTAGCGGTGCTGCCAGGTTCATGTTGCTATAAAGATGTCAGTGTCAGAGTTGGCCCCTGTAAGTCTGAGAGCTTTAATCCGTCTGTTGGCAGCAGGCTGTGCGCAGGTTCATCAGGTGAACTGTCACCTCTGCGGGTCACTTTACAGCTGGGTGGACTCCACATGGCTTTTGAATTTATTTTATATTTGACTTTGGAGAATACGGCATTGGATACTGTAGATTGCTCCAAGTTAAAGCATAATGTTTGTGTGCAGTGTGCAATACTGTATATAACATTTATAAAGCTGAGTATTTCATGTAAGTAACGTTTTGCAGAACCTATGTAAACTCAGTGACTATTGTACCTGGCTTACATTTGGCATTTAGACATAATAGTTGTGGGAACCACTCTTTCTAGAAGTCACATGACATGTTTCCAGTCTGCTGGTAGTGCCAAACCAAACAGGCAGAGTGAGTGGTACATGCCGTTGGTCCAGTTACAACTCTCTGGGAGCGGATCCATGACAGGTCTGTGTGTGGTGACCTCTGTGGACAAGTCTGTGCTGCCGTGATGTCTGTGTTAATCACTCTAGTCTCTAGTGACCACATATTATCCATCCACTGAGCTCCACTGTCTATGTGTGTCAAGTCTAGCAAGTAGATAGATGTTGTACCTGACACGGGGCCACAGGGTCAAGCAAATGTGCTAAATCAAGACCACTTTTCACACCAATAATAACACAATTTGACCTTCCAGATACCACGAGGCCTGGATCAAGATCAAATCAGGATTAAACCATATCTCAGTCAGAAAAACATCAAACTTAAAGTATAAACAATAAATAAAATCAAATAAAGTTCCACCTGGGGTACATTTTCAACAGTTTGAGAACCACTGATCTAGAATTCAGTGTTGATTCAGTATAGTCTGAAACTAAAACTTCTGCAGATTTGTATGCTATGACAGTGTTTTTTTTAGACTATGTTTGCAAAAAAATGTGTAAATCAAACACCTCAGTGAATTTGTGATACATTGTGGCTTCTTGCAATATTGATATTGTGTCACCTATTATTGCAATGACTATAATTTGTCAATATTTTGCGCAGCCCCAGTCCTCCTTATCCAGTAGTGCTTATATTGAGTCCGTTTTAGTGGATGACGACATTGCCTTCGCAGTAAGGGCCACAAACACCTGACCTAACAGCCCGTTCAGTGGCGGTGCGGATTGTTAGGATTTATGAGTGAAGGTGAGAGGTTCTGGCACCAGGCATTGCCCCAGCACTGACCCCCGCGGGTCCCCCTCTCCCTTGGGTGTTGACAGTGTTACTGCAAATTTGGACCACTGAAGGATTGGGTGTGCTTTCCCCTCAATTGTTGCGACCCCATAAACTGCAGCCTGGCTACCAATAGGCCTTTCCGCTTGGAAACTCTCACCCTTTAATGGCTCTCTCTAATATTAGGGCCACTCACTGTGCAGCTCCCAGGTTACTCAAGCCCCATGTACAATTTAGTTTGGAGATGTGGCTTAATGAAACACCACTGGGAGAGAGTGAAAATTATTGTCATCACTTCCATTATAGTATCCGAAATCTTTCTTAACACAGAGGGCTGTCACGATAATAACTGTATCGACTGATCATTCAATAACAGATAAACGATATATTTTTGGACTCGATACTTCGTCTGCACATTTATTAACGTTTCCCCCCTATGTTTTCTTTTTTGAACTGAAGCAAATTGAGTTACATTATATTTCATGTTTATAGCAGCTTGTGTGGTATTTTAGGATATGATGATGCACTTTTAGAACGGAGTTTTACTGTCATTTTTATGCCTGAGAGTTGACAGTATCCAGTATTGTTAGAGTCAATAATATCGTTAATCACGATACATTCCTTTCTCAATATATCGAACTTCAAATTTGTTATCGTGACAGGCCGACACAGAATGTTGGTTTACTGTATGTGTTGTGTACCTTATGTACTGCACCAAGTAGCTTTATCAGATTGATTTAGGCCTCAACTGGTCTGGTTTTCTGAGTTGACAGGACTTTTCATGTACTACTCACATCCTTATTGGATCTATTTCTCAAGTTTTTCAGTTTAGAAAGCTTGGCGTTACTCTCTGAAGAACATGGCTTTACTTTATCAGAAAACAGAGGTATTTTGCAGAATCTTATATATAATCTATTTGGAGACGGAATTACTGAAGTAAAGAAGCAAAAACAAAAGCTGAATCACCATGTAGCAGCTTTAGTGCAGCAACTACTAATGAAAAAGAGTTGCTATAAATATTCTATAATGTTGTGACCCTGCATGTTGAATATGAATTTCATGCTGGTAATTCATTATCCACGTATGTTTTTCTGAACAATGAGTTGCTGTTGGATATTGACACATGTGTTTGTCTTGGTAAAGTCATTTGGTGGCCCCAGCCCTTTGTAAGCACAGGACACACGTTTCAGACCCCTCCCTTTTAATTAGGCCTGACTGGAAACACTGACCCCACTCCTAGTTTTTCTGCAGCGGGCCTCCGAAAAGGTGTGCGGTTGGACTGAGAAATTAATGCAAGCATGGCAGCTCCCTACCTTCGGGATTTATGACCAAATATTCTGGACACCGCAGTGGTCAGCCTAAAACCATATCCAACAAGGCTTAATTTTAACGACTGAGAGTTGGTTATTAAGCCATTTAACATCGATTAAAAAGCGTTCCCTTTCTGGTACCAAAATATGCTCCACCGTCAATTCCCAGCAGTTCTTGGTCTGAATGAGAGAGTTTATGTCTGACTACCATCTCCATTTCAACCAACCAAAACTATGCCTAAATTTGTACGTGCGCGTGTTTAACATTTCAGATTCAGAGCGTGTGCTCGCAAATGTGGGTGGCAATATCACAAAATCCCACTTGTCGTCATATTAGTGGAAGAGTAGACATAACAAGGACCGCAAATGAACGCTGTAGACTCCAGTATCCAGCCAGGCTATTTCCTCTAGTCGTGTTCAGGAAAATGTCAATGCTTAAACGTCAAAAAACACTGGTGTAAGGAATAAAATATCTCTAACTAACTCTTCTGTACTGTGTTGGAGTGATCAAAAATGAATCAGTGAGTGTTCAAAAGGACCAAGTAAAATAGGTAAACCTTAATTACATTGTATTTTCTTTTCATTATTGTAATATTTTGAGCCAATAAACGAGCAAGAATTTGGATCTTCGCATCTATTCAGTGTTTGATTTTAATGTCGAGTTGAAATGTCAAAGTCATTTTTGAGAAGTTTTTGAAGAGTTCATTTGCAAAAGCACATATCTCCATTTTGATTTTTTTCCAGAACCATTATGGATATTTGTTACTGTACTCTACAGATGACACTTGGGAGGCTACAGTGTAAATTTGATTAAGAACTCGTGACTTAATGGTTTCATGGCACTAAAACAGACCTGGTAATGAAATACACTGCTACGTAAAGAGAATTTTGCAAGAATATGCAGATTTCTTTTCAATGGCGCTTGCAAATAAACCCTCCTTTTGTCTATTACTTGCAGACATGGCTTTGCATAACTGACTCAATCGGAAGGATTTGGTTGAATTAATCCATATTGGTTTGGTACTAGTGAAAAATTCTCTTTGTTACTGCATAACAAAAAAGGTAAATCAGACAGGTGAGCTTATTACAAAAAATCACTGGTTCAACAGTTGCGTTTTCATTTTTGGTATAAATGCTTATTTTTGTTCAAACCAAAATACAGGACCTATTGGACTTTTTTAATTCATCAATTTGAGAGTTGTGTGTCTAGGCGTGATCTGGAGGGCACGTCATTAGCACCATAAGCTGAACAAAGAAGTCCTTTTCTGGGGCTAAAGGTGCTGAAAGGCTGGGGTGATGGTACCACTTCTGTGCTGAACAGCAGGCTGGGGGGTCACAGATGCAGAGCAACAGAAGTGATTAAACCCAGTGCCTAACACCGCCATTCTGATCATGTTTAAGAAGCAGGTTCATAAGTCAGTTTTCAGACAAAAATGGGTTGTAAAATTCATCATTTCAGAATGATAGGATGTGAGAGTTAACATGGCAACGCTTTCATACCTCATTGAATCTTGGTGCTACGTTTTTCTAGCATCGTATAACATTATCTAAAACATGTGTGCCTGTGCAGGACCTCTCCTAATGTGAGCAGTTAAATGTCATGTAAAACAATGCACATATTTCTGTCAATAAAGAGTTGTGGGCTAGTTTATAACTGTTGATGTTGGGTGTAGGATGTAGTTTAGATAGTACCACTTGCTTCTAAAGTTGGCCTTCTCAATAGGACACTGTGGTGCCAATGAAGTGACAATATTTGTTACCCTACCTCTTGCTGTTACAACATGTGGGTCAGTGGGATAATGGGTGGTCAAAGCGCTGTCTAGAGTGGTGACTTGGGAGGGCTGAGCGTGCAAACTCAGGGAACAGCCTCCGGGCCACGCGACAGGAGCTGTGGAGCCGCCGCATACAGTGTTCCTTTCACCTCCTCGCGTGTGCACAAAGACGAACTTATCCCCGAGCCCCTCCTTGAGCCCTGCGCTCTCCCTCCTGCCCTCCTGCCCCTGTGCCCTTGACGGTGAATCAGCCCCTGACACTGCACTATGAAAACTTTGCTCTGTTTCGAAACAATTATAGCAGCTCACAAAAGACAGTATATTCTGCTAAACATTTCTGTACTAGCATTTTATTCCCTCAGATAAGGTTGAAAATAGTACCTGCTGAAACTACAAACTGAAGTAGTGTGGTTGGTCGCATTAAAACCTAATGCGCCAAAATAAGGACACAGCATTATGAAAAGAACTCCCATTGTGTCTGGCGTCTCTCACCGGCGGAGAGCGCAGTTAAAGCGTACGTTTCCCTCTGGCCGGGCTTTACAACACAGTAGCACCAAGGCCACACACAGCTCCACAGATCCAGCTCTGAGGGTAAATAAACGGACAGGGCCATCTCTGACATCATGTGTGGCTGCGTACAGTGCAGACAGGGAAAACAAAGTCCCGTCAAGCATGAGTGCTATAGAAACTTCTCTCAGGGTTCCCCCCTCACTTTTATATGAGGTGGACCCGGGGTGAAGTGAGATATATGGAGAAGGACAAACCCCACTCACAGTAATCACATTATTGTCAGATTCCCCCCCCTGGAATTTTAACATTGTTTTCTTCCTTTTTTTTTTTACTTTAAAGAAGAACTAAGTAACCTTAATAAATCCTTTTCGTAGTCCTTCTGGGGGTACAAGTGTTAATGGGATGATTGGGGGGTCTTTCATCTCCCCCTGGTGTCTCTGGCCAGAAAACCACACTTGCAACTTTCCTGCCTCCGGGTCGGAGGCGCAATACACACTAATGGAATCGCTAAGAAGAAGCTAGCAGGCTTACGGGCAAAGCTAGCTCCGGGCTAGCGCCACTTAAACATTATTTACAGCAAAGTTTGAGTGTGTAATTGAACGTACAATGTCCCTCTTTCCCTTTGTCTTTTTTGTCAGTGTAATATTTACTCTCACAGACAATTAATGAGTTAAAAAAAACGCAATATGCTACGACGCCTGCTGTGGCGCTTATGGCATCTAGGGGCATGATTTACTTAGTTCTGCTTTAAGACTCTACGAAAAATATACAAAAAAACAACCACCAGGAGTCAGTAAACCTTAAAAAGTTTGACGATTTGTTGTGGCCCATAAAGGAGGCATACATTTAATGATAATTATATTTGCATAGCTGTCTTGGAACGATATAAATACCTTAGAATCCCCCCCCCCCCAAAAAAAACTTTTCAGACCAAACTATTTTCTGGATGGATGGGTCTGACCACAATCCTAATGGCACCGCTCTAAAGCTGGTGCCAGAGTGCCCAGAGAATCCAAACTTACACATGATGTCTTTGCTGCTCAGCGAAAGGCACAGTTACTCTAAAGTCTCTACAGCACCAGTTTGCACTCTCTGAACAAAGATCCAATTTGATTATGATCGAATGTCAGACCCTCAGTGATGTGAGTGCCAATCAACACAGATTGAAAGTGGCGATACTGACAGGCCGAATCCCCATTGCTTAGTGGGATTTGCCACTAATTTTCCATCTTACCTGTGGTCCTTATGTTTGTTTGGGCCCGTTGTCTTGCATGGACTTTAAATAAACACAGCTTTGGTAAGGTAGAGGCAAGACAGTGCCCTCTGACCCCTTAGCATGTCCCATCTACACACCAGAGCATGAGGTTCACCAGGCGACCCCTGTGTTGCTCTAAATTAGAGTCAGGTTTTTGTGTGAATGAGAAACGAATGCTGTCCTGAGGTTAAAATTGATTCATAAACTTTGTAGTAATTTTCCACAATCCTAGGTGCAAAACTACAAACTTTGTCCAGTCATTCATTAAAATTAATCATTGTCCAATTTATGAATGATGAGCCTTTTTATTTAACCCGTGAGAGGGCTCTTTGTAGGCTGTTGAACACGCACCAAAACCACAAATTATCACTGGTGCAGGTCAGGTCCCCCCCCCCCCTAACCCCCCCCCCCCCCCCCCCCCCCCCCCCCTCTGCCTCCCCCCTCGAAAGCCCACGATTTATGGCACATGTCCAAATAAACACGTCCGAACCGTGGCAGAGAGGAACGTAACTCAGCTGCATGTTACACCTGTATCAGTGATGGAGACCCGTGCCTACAAAAACGGCCACGCGCTTTCTTAAATAAATCCTCAAACTCAACAGAAATGATATTCAGAATCACAGACAAATGCAGTTTTCTTTCCTTTTTTGCTGCTTGCCACTTTTTAACCGCACTTTTTGCTTATTTGGCCAAAAGAAAATTTCATACTAAATGAGGTGTGCTGTAAAGTAAACCCAACGTCGTCACAATGTTTACTTTTGTTTTTGTATAAATCAGGTCCGTACAGTGGACGCGCTTGTATGAAGCCACGGGGCACAGTACAAATCTTTCCAGTCGTTGTTGGTCATTTGCATTTATCTGCCAGGGTGGGATTGCCCCTTTCTGTATTTGAAATTAAAACCTCACATAAATTGAGTGTTCATGTTTGCCAAGGTTATAAGTCAGTCGTTATGGTCATTGTACCAAGACTGAAGACGTTTGGGGCGACAGTGGCTCATCACGTTCACAAATCCTCAATTTCACAAGGTGCTCACCCCAAAAGAGTGTAAAAGAGATTAATACTTCCTATCAATATAAAGGACTGTCTATAGTATTTTGTGTTCTCTATTCTTCCGTTCTTGTGTCTGTTTTACCACCTTCCCAAATGATTAAGCCGTCAGTGTGAGCTTTTAATTCTGCTGCATGTTTCAGAGGTAGTTTTTGGCAAGTTGACTCCGTGACATCAGTAATTTGTCACTGAGCAGACCCACTGTGATTTACGACTTTTCTCAAAACCTGCTTGTGGTATTTATTACTTTTTAAAACCTATTACTGTAAAACAGGGGAGATTATAACAACTTGGAAAAGAGCTGTAGCTTGAGCAAATCTGCTGAGCATTTGGACCCATAAAGAAGCCATGTTTAACTAAATGTTTATATTATTTTACAGTTTGCCTTCAGGAGAGACAGGCTTTCCATTAATAACCGCAGATGAATGTGGGCAATTACCTTGTATTGTAGACCATATGCACTCACCTCCTCAAGATTCACACGGTTTTATAATTTGGGATTTCCCGCCTATATATTCACACCATAGTTGAAAATGTTCTGGCCCACGTGTTTCTCACTTCATTTGAATTATTTTCAAGGGGAAAATCTCCTAGTGCAGTCCTAGAATAATAAAACTGGAATATTGTAAAACTAATCTGTTAAAATTATGTAACAGGATTCGAACTGCCAACTTTCCGGTTATAGGACGACCCACTCCACCATTTGAGCAAGAACCTTTATAAGATCAAATCTCCAAAAAGATATGGGATTATGCCTGACGAGCCGACGAGGTGTCAATTATCAGAAACAAATGGAGGTGGAGGTTGCTTCCACCAAGTTAATTTATATCTGATTATGGACACCTCGCAGGGCATTATCCCGCTTATACCATGGTCCCACAAACTTGTTCATTGGGGCCTGTTTGCTCCTGGACAGGAGTTATTTCACTTTTTGAGCTGCTTTACCTGAAGGTAGTTCCAGCTCAATTGATTGTCGTTACTATGGAAACAGCTGAACGTGATTTAGCCGTAGATTATCACTTTTTACCCTCTTAACCACCACCTTAACCAAGCGCATTTTCTCTAGTTCGGTATTACCCAAATCTAAAAGCTTCTCGACTGGAGAGTTGACCGCCTATTGGACAATGTAACGTCTCATTTATGTCTCATATTTGAAGCAGTGGAGGTATACATTTAATAATAATTATATTTGCATAGCTGTCTTGGAACGATATAAACACCTTGGAATCCCCCCCCCAAAAAAAACTTTTCAGACCAAACTATTTTCTGGATGGATGGGTCTGACCACAATCCTGATGGCACCGCTCTAAAGTGTTTTCCTCACTTTTTTGTTGTGTTTTATGTATTTTGCTTGTTTTGTTTTCATAGGTTTTTTTCAGCGTTTTTTTTGTTGCTTTTTTGATGTTTTTTTGATTGCGTTGCCGTTGCTTTTCCGGCATGTTTTTGTTGCTATTTTGACACTTTTTTTCAATTTCAGCTCTTTTTTTGCTTTTACATTTGAGTAAAGCCAAACTGGTTAAAAAGTGCTCGGTTCAGGTGGGGGTTAAGACATTAAAGCAGAACTAAATAAATCATGCCCCCAGAGACCATAAGCGCCACAGCTGGTGTCGTAGCATGTTGTGATGTTAATTGCCTATGAGAGTAAATACTACGCTGAAAAAGAGAGAAAGGGGTATTGTACAACCAAATACACAATGGAGATCATTTTTTTCACTCCAACATGGCTGCAAACTCTGTTAAACTGGCGCTAGCCCGCAGTTACCTTTTTTCCGTTAGCCTGTTAGCTTCTTCTCCGTGATTCTATTAGTGGGTATTAGTGTCTCCGACCCGGTGGCAGCGAAGTTGCAATTGTGGTTTTCTGGCCAGAGACACCAGGGGGAGATGGAAGACCCCGCAAACATCCAATTAACACTTGTATTACCCCCAGAGGGACTATGAAAAGGATTTATTAAGGTAAACAAGTTACTTAGTACTGCTTTAACCTACACCCTCCAGTCAATCAGAATCGACTAGTCTCCCAGACCATTATTTTTATTTTCCTTTAGGATTACTTTTGCAACAAAATAAGTTGGACTTTTCCATTACAAGAATCTTCCGATAACTAATTACCATAAAAATGTATAATGGCACTTGACAGACAACCTGTTTGCCAGCCAGTGTGCACGTTTTTGTATATTTGCCTTGGAGGAGATTTGCGGAAAGACGTCCATGTTCGGGCCACCGGCAGCGCTCTCTCTGGGCACCCCCTGAGTGCTGACACCTCATGTCCATCAACCCCCCCATCCTCCGCCGCAGCTTCTACACTCCCGTCTGGCCGTTATACTGCGTGGTTGTATTGTACAGTACTGGCGCGGAGGACTCCAGACAGAAAGCTGATCTTGACCAAAGCAACCGACACACGCACTTAGTTTGGTTGCGTTAAGGTCAAGTGCTGAAGGATCACGGCCACGGGGGACGTAAATGAAATAAATGCGGGACATTGTTGCGCGTGGATCCTGCTAAAGGATGTTTATGACTGTTTATGTTCCTATATGGAAGTAGTCATTGGGCAATTAGGAAAACAACCCGAAACCTGTGGGTGACAGAGAAAACATCCTTTTAAAATAAGGCCCCACTTTTGGAAAAACCTCATCAGCTCCTGGTTCCCGCAGATTCTGGACATCTTGAACTAATACCTAATATGATTATTGTGTTACATTCCATATATATTAATATCAGTGACCGAATTGATCAAGGGGAAAAATGCTGCTTTCTAGTTCGTGAAAAATGTAGATATTTTTTCATTTTTTTGCATGAAAACATAACAGAACAGACTTTTCCCCACACTGAAAATTACCAAAAAATACGGCATAAGGATGAATCTTGAAAGCCGACATGTTAATGTTAGAATTAGCCTGACTTAAGTTTTACAGTAGAGTAATTTCTGCTTTCTTGCATTTGACAAAGATGGAGATTTGACACTTTGACAAACACCAAACAAAAGAAATAAAAAAAAAAAACGATTCCAAACTGACTGCCTCAGAACTTATGGACAAAATCAAGTGCTTTGGCTTTATGACTTCACAGGGGATATAGTCTGGTTTCTTTCCTCTTTGGGTAATAATGGCATTTTACCTTAAATAAATCTGCCGGCCTAGGAATTAAACCAAAGAAAACACTCCAGTTCTCCTCCCCAGTGGGCTTCAGGAGCTGGCTCGGCGCGATCCCGAAAAGCCGCAGCCGCATTCATCACGCAGACCTGCACCTTAAGTCACCAGGTCAGCGCGGCATCATGGGGACTTTTCCTCTTTTAAAACTCAGTAAAATAAACTGAAATGCATATATTTTGTTCTGCTTAAAAAGCCGAAGAGTTGTTGAGGTCATTTGTCAAACCGTCATTGATTTTACAACTATTACTTCAACATACAACTGCCATTAAGTTATTTCTATAAAAACAATTAACAATTTTGAAGATGTAAAACCGTCATCTCTGGGGGTTTTTTTTTTGGTATATTTTTGTGGATATAATGACATAACTTGGGCAACAGCTTTTTTGAGTATAGGACCTTTAATAAATCCAGCCTGTTTCTTTTAAAAGTACTCACCTCAACATCTTTTAGTATCTCACGGCATGCTACTATGTATGTCGAGGTTTAGTAAAAGGCCTTCTTGTTCAGCTTCGCCAGTAGCAGATAAGGCTAAAGGTTGCTATAGAAACACAGCCACCCGGAGCCAGAGTCCAATTTGAGAAAACCACAAAGTCAACATGGACGTGTGCTGCGCTAGGGGGAGAACGGAGGAGAAAAAAAGTTGTGATTATGTGGGCCATAATCAGAAGTCAAAATATATAAAGTCCGAGGCTATTGGATAGTGTGACACATCGCCATTAATTTCCATCAGTTCAGGTAAACGCTCAGTGTAGGGCGCACGCACAGCCCGAGTGACACATTTACAGTAATACAGTATATATAGCGTAGGACTGTCACTGCCGCCGAAACTATATCCTTTTATTTATCCAAGCCAAGGCTGAGTCCTGCTATGGCTACGGACTTCCTCTTGTTTTATAATCAACCACATCTTTTGGCCCATAACATTAAAGCTAATATATTCAGAGGGCAAAGAGTCAGAGAACTGAAAGACTTGTTTTCAATCCAAACTATCACCATATATAATGCAGTATGTGAATAGAAATTTATATCATGTAAAGTCAGTTTTAGTACAAACTATAATGACTTCATATGTCACGTGATGAAAACATCAACCTCCCATATTTTAATGGTATGTGCAAATGTCAAACTCAAATTCACAAGAGTAAATACTAACTGAAAGCTATTTTTGTAATTCTTTACCGTCGAGGTGGGAAAACAATGTTTTACAAATTCCAGTCACACATTGAAAGATGTACTTCAACTGTTTGCGCATTCAGGTGGATGTCAGATTACTTAATGAAAACATTATCTTTATTCGGACGTCTGTGAAAAGTGTGTCTGAAATATACTGCTGTCAGGGAGGATTATCATTCATTTTGATACTGACAGCAGTTGAAGTTTGTGAAAACCACTTGCTCCTCTTTTCACCACATGTGCAACTAAGCTCGAGTTCACAGAAATCACTTTATTTTGCACGCCACCTTAGCAATGGTAATGTCATTATTCGTGTGCAACAACAGGAAGTCTTGGCTGTGTATTTTTTGAGTCAGATAGTTCGACTGTTTTGTTGCTTACACTAATAGAACTGCAATGTTGTTTATTATGTATTTGTGTCCATCAACTTTCTTTCGCATAAGGCAGGTGCACTCCTGGAGAGCACGTGCACTCCTGTCACCAGAGTGGTTGAAACTTGACAAACGCGTCAACGACCAAAGCTGTCATTACAACTTGTTCAAATTGATAGTCATTGCTTACTTTTTCTTGCCTCAGTCTGGAGAAAAGTCTTTTACACTTGCACTGTTGGCGTGGCTGACTCCTGCCACTGGTGTGGTACCTGTCCAAGAACAACTTGTCTGAGGTGGCCGCGTGCTGCAGCCTGACACAGTGATTATAGGTGGTGTGTCGGGTGAGGAAAGCTGTGGTTTACTGCTGAATATCTGAGAAATCCATTGTGAGCTTCACCTTTTCTGAATTAGCGCTCGGCTGAATTATTCGCCACTGGGAGGAAGTCGCGGTTCTCTGCTCTGTTACTGAGTGCTATATCTCAGACAAACTTTTGCTTTATGGGCATGTTCACATCTGTAATATGCATTTTCCAAATATCTATTTGGTCATGATGCATTGAAGAACTCCAACAGCAAATCAAGTGGCAAAAGGGTTAGCTGTGTTAAGGTTTCGTTGTGTGTTTTGTTTTGTTTGAAGTTTCTTCAGAATAAACACGGCCATAATGTACAAACCAAAGGGCTTATGACAATAATAAAATGGCTTACATTTGTAATTACATTACAAGCCTGTGTTGACAACTTTCTTAAAGTGCCACTCAATAGTCATTATTCATTCATTCCATGCTTGGTGAAGCTGCCCAGTGGTAGACTGACAGAGCCAAGCCTGCCAAACTGCGCCACCGACCATCACCAACCATCACCAACCACTCACTCACACACTCACACCGGCGGTGGGGGAAGTGTCTTAACCAAGGACATGACAGTCTGAACTGCCAACCTCACAGATATTGGACATCCGCTCAATGCCAAGAATGTAAACGCTTAATCAGCCAGATGTGAATCTCCAACTTGACCCAGGCAGAGGTGCATAGTATGACAGTCTCCAGCCAGCTCATACTAAAGTCATACCTTTAACATGCAACATTTAAGGTCGTTGTTTTCTTTGCTGTTTGCGAGTGCGTCACTGTGTGATTTAGGGAGAACCTGGCCCGCGCGATGCATGTATGGATTGTCGTGACGTGTTTTGAGCGTCTCACGACACATTGTAAAGTGTATCGCTCACCCAATAAATCCCACTACAGCGAAAACACAACATGAGATATGTGAGTGTGTAATGAATGAGCGCCGAGGTGGTGCTGTTGTGGACTATAGGCATGCACAGGGTGCTAGGGTTCAGGCCGAGTGGAGTCAAGTCCTATGGGAGCAGACCCAGGAGAGCGGTGGGTTACATGCTGGTACTGACACAAGGCCCCAGTCACAAGAGGGTTAATTGTGGGTGTTTAAAAAGCGTACGTCGTTAAAGCGCCATTGGGTGGAAAGAGCTCTATTTATACATGGCGGAGGTAATGAGGTGAAATTATTCTGTCCGACTGTGATGGGATGTGACCGCAGCGGGCTGGTGGAGACTCCTGCTTCACCTAGACCCGCGCACAATGTTTTCAGTCCAAATACGACCACCGACACTTGTTAATTAATTCCCATTTACATACGAGCAGCTGCGGTTTCCATTGCAGCCTGAAGCCTTGTCACAGCAGCTCCATGGATTGACTAATTAATGACTCCCCAGATGCAGCAATTAAATGGAAATGAACTTAATAAGTCTCAACCATGCTTTTATTACTAATGTTTACACATCTGTTAAGTAAACACATACAGCTACGCACAGTGCAGGGTTTTCTTTTGCCTTGGTCACTTTTACAATGTGAAACCCTTCACTCTGGGAGAGGGTGACAACACACCCTGAAGCGCCACTAGAGGGAGCAGCTCCACAGGGATCAAAGTTAACTGATAATGTTTGATATTATGCTAGAAGAGGGGAAATACACTATGATGCAAGAAGTAACATACAGATATTATTTCTAAAGAGAATTGCATAGTTAAGGACACTGTAAACTATATTTACTCCCTCTATTTGACTCAATAAAATGTATAACAAACGTTTTTATCCCATGAGCAGATGGCTCACTCACCTTGCAGTCAGAATGTAATTGACACAGTAGTGATAGGAATAGTTACCAGAAAGTAAAAAGAGCAATTTTAATATTTAAATTGTATGTGCAATCTTTTCATATACAGGTTTTTATTTTTTATTTTACCCAGTCATCTTTTCATGGGTTCTTTGTGACAGATCCAGATACATATATATATAAGTGAGAGCTGTGACACCGAGAGGAATGAGGTGAGATGCTGGGTATACTGTACGCTCTAACCACACACCTCAGCATTATCAAAACCTGTCCTGGTGTTCTTTCATAAATGTTTGTTGAAGCTCAAAATTACCTTTGAGTTGTCATGAATGTGAAGTAGGTACATCAAATCCCCAAGTGTGAAATGACCTTCTAAACTCAAATGCTCCTGGCTCATCTTTTACCACTGCCAATTTTCTGGATACTCTTCCTAACTCAACCAGTGCTTGAAACTAGCCCAAAGTGTGGATTGAGTGATTTCCATTTCTATACAGTAGCGCTATAGAAATGGATATGACAATTTCTCGATCTCTTGTAACGGTGAAAACGTCTTGTGAGATATTTCATTATGTGTGCATTTGATTTAAGTGCCTAGCCTCAGGCAAACCCCCTCTAATGGTGACATAGTGTCTTTGTGAAAATATTCTTCTTGGCTCCGTCTAGTGTGGTGTCTCATCGTGGCTTTTCCAGAGGAAGCATGACCTTCTGTTATCTATAGCCTAAATGTGAGATGCATTTCAGACATTGCAAAGCATCTTAAATGCTCTGTACAAATTTCAATATCTATAATCTATAGAGGCAGAAATGCTACTCACTCTGCCACTGTTCACGCCTGCCATTGTCTTTCCAATCAAAAAGAAAACTAGTGCTAATAATAAATGCAAGACAATGCTCTTAATGTAACTCCGAGTTTGCTGCAGCTTGAGATCAATATGTATGTCAATTAGGCCACATTTCACCAACACTGTTCCCAATAGAAGTGCTTTGTTTACCAAACCATGCCATGGCCTTTAGATGGGAATCCCAGACCTACATCTGGAGTTATCATCGTCTGCGTTTGCATGGCACCCGCTGTGAGCGCCGAGCATCATGGGACAAAATCCACCAGATCATTTCCATAAATTTGACTAATGTTCCTTATTCCCACTTTTGTAAAAGGCCCCTCAGGAAGGACACGAGGATAAATGCATATATTTTGACATCTCAGACTCATCATTTATGCCCAAATGTGTTTCTAGATGTGTCTGTGCTGTATATGAGGTAATGAAGGCATTATGAGGCTTATATTTTAACCAGAATTGTAATGTGTTTACTTCAGCTGCCTATGCGTATCATATTTCTTGAGACCTATTATTTTAAGAATAAATGATTAAAAATGTGTAATAAATATTTACGCTCTTGTAACTAAATTTTGGAAGCATTCATATAAATCTGCAAGTTCATTTTTTGTCAATAGGATTTTCCTTTAGTCTCTGCTGCACTGCAAAAATTCCCTTTTTGAAATACAGAACAACAGCATTGCAGTTCACCCCGGGGTTAAAAAGCTGTAAATTAAGCACATTCATTATCTATTGGCCGCAAATTTGACCCAACATCACTGTCCCATTTTTGCAGCAGTCCGTGTGAGGCCTCCTATTCTGAACTTGATGAAAGAGAAAGTGCATAATGACTTTACCAGTGTGTTACACTGTTGCCTTCCATTCCTATACATAAGTTCCAGCAAGTGGTTTCAATAGCAAAACATATAGTACATAAAACAACTATAGGGGCTGTTATGATGTCTCGAAGAACACATTGAAATGACTGGTACCTCCATTTAAAACAATGCCACTGACGAGAATGGCATTTTTCTCATGGAGAGACCTCCTCGATGTTTGTTTTGAAGCGTCATATAAAGAACAAAACCTGGTTGTCCACGGATACTTGAAATCCGGGGAAATGAGGCGTATACCTGCAGAAATAAATCAGACTGGCTGAATGTCCATTACAGCATAGACTCTTCTCACAAAGATAAAGACGAAGCCACATGTTCGTAATGTATTGTGCTTTGAGAGGCCATAGAGCAATTGAAACTACTGTGCATAATATCTTTAGAACGTAGTAACTAGCTGTAGCAAAAGTTTTTAAAGTCATCAACTGGACTGAGTTGTTTGAGTTGAGGATGTTTTACCGCTGCTATCAACCTTTACTATGATGGAGAACTCCTGGAAAACTGAGAACTTAGACAGACGCATGAATATGCCATTCAAAATCCATCCATCCAAACATTTTCTTCCGCTTTATCCGGGCTGAGTTGCGGAGGCAGAAGTCTGAGCAGAGATGCCCAGACTTCCCGATCCACGCACACCTCTTCTATCTGTTCTGGGGGGACCCCGAGGCGACACCAGGCCAGCTCAGAGATATAGTCCCTCCAGCGTGTCTTGGGCCTTCCACGAGGCCTCTTCCCAATAAGACATGCCTGGAGCACCTCCCGAGGGAAGCGATCAGGAGGCATCCGGAACAGATGCCCTAGCCACCTCAGCTGGCTCCTTTCAACGTAAAGAAGCAGCGACTCTACTCCGAGCTCCTCCCGGGTGACTGAGCTCCTCACCCGATCTCGAAGGGTGCGCCCAGCCACGCTGTGAAGGACACCCATTTCAGCCGTCTGTATCCGCGATCTTGTCCTTTCGGTCATTACCCAAATCTCATGACCATAGGTGAGGGTGGGAACATAGATCGATTGGTAAATCAAGAGCTTTATATAACTCAAAGTCCAAAATATAATAACAGGTTGGACCATTCTTAAAATATTACGTGATCTTTTCATTTAGATGGAGAAGGATATGGAGATGTTCTAAGGTCAATATTTTTTATGATGATACTTAAAAAGTGCACATTGTAAATCTTGCTTCTACCCACTACTGCCTTAAGTCCTGAATCTGTCAGAACTCCTCAGTAAAAAGGTTGTGATAATTGATGGGCACCTGATTAGGTTCAGGTCTTGTCAGTCGACTTGCCCTGTGAAGCAGTTTAGATTATGGAAACAAGTGTGTGCTGGTCATGGAGAGCGGCACATAGGCCATGCTTGTCAGGATGAGTAATAGCTCGGGGCAGCAGGTCTCACTTTGGGGTGTTAACAATCCAGCTATCCAAGGCCCTGACCTGACAGGCGGCCCCTCAGCCCGGACAAGGACCACTCGTCTGCACTTTGTAGGCTTTAACTAGCCCCTTGACACTCGCACCTGATGGCAATGTGCCTTCATAAAAGATCCTTCAACATGTCAAATCAAGAAATCCACGCATGATATTAGTATCTGATCATACAGTTGTTGCGACAGAAGCTCAGTGAAACATTTGGGATTTGGAGATGGTTCAAGTGCCACTCTCGCCACCAGTCAACTGTTTTTGTGTCTTTCAGCAAAATACTTCACCCACCTTTTTGAGTATGCAGATCTGTGGCCACAGAAGTAGTTCACCAGCACACCGAGGAAAATATTGGTCTACTGTGAAGTGTTGAAAAACTGTTTTGCAATTGCACAGCAGAAATTTGAATATTGTACTTTTTCTAATAAATAGTGAGTCATTCAAAGCCTCTGCAGTTTTTACATGTCCATACAGATTAAGCATGAGAAACAACATTCAACCATTTAATCATTTTAGGTGGACTGTGAAGACTGAATGACATTTCTTTTATGCACCTGACACTGTGGTAGAAACTAAGTGTAGACAGCCACTGGTCAGACGGCTTTCTCTGACGCCTTGGTGAAAGCTTATATGGCAACTTCCTGTACAGACTAAATTCCTTTTCTGTGAATCTGTCGAATGTCCCCCTCTTAGAACTGGTTAAGTCACATTTTTGATACACGTCAGATGCTAAGAATAGTAAGAAAATAAATAATGGCACCTGCCAGGGGCTTGTTGGAGTACTTTTGACTTCTTCTTTATCTATTATTAATTCAACATTTGTGCCAGTCGACCACACCCAGTAGAATGTTGCAATGGGGCTCAAGGTCTTTCCAGAAACGTTTTATTTCCAGGTGCACTAAGCCACTTTTATATAGTGTGGGCAGAGCTATGTCGGCTTGTAAACAGCTATGTAGAAAGTGTTGGGCCAATAAAAATGGACCACCAGAAATATGTAATGAGATTTATCTGTCCCTTTACTCTTTTTGCATTTGTTTTTATTATGCTATTACCAAAAACACACACTTTACACAGTTTGGAGATATATGAATGAGAAATGAATATGGGGCCAGAATGCAGAGGCAATATTAATGTTTCTCCTTGCTATCATTAGTGCGGCACCATGTTTTGTTGGAATCTAACTGATATGTGTGTCATATTTCCTCTGGCTGATGTTTTTGTGAGTCATGGTGGTAATTCTGAGGGGAATATTTATCATTCAATCCAAAAATGTGAGAGCCTGAGGTCTTGGCTCGGTCCTGCTACAGTAAGACTGGGAAAGTCTCCACTGAGCGTTTGTGATTAAGTGTCTTTATTTAAGCCCTCCTACTCAAATGAGCAATCAGAGCCGGTCCGAGGCCCCGGCACACTCCGGTAGCTGGAAGCACTTCGATATCACGAACCACCCATCATGAGGTCTGCTTAGTCAGCTGGCACTGTCCTTTACTCAAACAGAGACAGTTTACAGGCTTTACAATTACTATTCCCTAATTTAGTTACATTTTAGCTTTGTTTTGGTCCTGATTTGGTTTTGTTTTGAATTTAATGCAAAATATCAAAAATATCCAGATTAAATATTGCCTAGTTTTCTCATATTGTGCCGCCCTAATGTCAGCTAAATTGTCTTAAACACGCTATAATGTTTGCTTAACTTATCAGGCAGTGAAATTAAATGATATCGCAGATCATATATATTAACATTTGGATGAGGAATTACATTTGAAATTAAATAAAGAAATCATAATATAGAAATTTAAATAGGATTTAGTTTGATCAGATTGATTACAGTGTCTGTAATTGCACAAAAGACGTCCGAAAATGATATCACATTGAGATTGGTATAATGTTCAGCCAAATGAGGAGTTGGTTGAAATGATTTGTTCAATTTAATGTAATTGCAGATTTTTATAATGAAGTAACATGCAGTGGGTTTTGTTTTATGAATGAATCCTGGCTCTCGTTGCGCCGGTGGCTTCAGTCGTGTCTGTACCTGCTTGGATGTGAATTTCCCACATTCTCCCTGTCTACCTCACTTCTCTAACCTGATCGACCGATTATATCCAGGAAGTTAGCTCATGAAATGCCTTTATTTAGTCTTCTATCAACAAGATGAATTCCGGTGATGTCGAGTTTGTAAACTACCCGTGTCATTTTCTCTGAGCTCAAACAAACATGATACTTTCTAGAGAAGTGACAGTGTGTCCAGGTAGACTGTGGCTGGGCGTGGGTCCTGTGTGGGTTTGGTGCAGCAGACTTGTTAAAAGTCTATTTTTAGAAATATTTTAAGGCGTTAGGTCAGAGTCACTGGGTTGAGCATCATACTCACCTCAGGGCGGCTTTATGGCGCTCACTTGTGAAACCCGGGCCATCCCGCTCACAACAGACACTGCCTCACTTATCTGTGGTCTATCGGTGCGCACTCTTTGGCCACAAGGGGAGCTAGAGGAGCATGGACTGATTGAGGTGGGAGAATGGTAGTAGCAATTATTAGCATGTGGATTTACAGGAAAGAGAACTGGGATTTGTGAACTTTTATGATAAATATAATTTAAAAAAAAAATTAAATCTACCTTGGACAAGACAAGATCCAAAGCCAGCGTGCCCAATGTGCGGCCCTGGAGCCAAATCTGGCCCTCAGACCAATTTTTGGTGGCCCTCTGGCTTCTTGTTGAATTGATACACATCTCCAGAGGTAGTACTTTATATAAAACTAGCATTTTATTGTGAGTAGCTTGTTTACATGAATATATCCTTTTCGTAGACCCTCTGGGGTACAGGTGTTAATGGGATGATTGGGGGGTCTTTCATCTCCCCCTGGTGTCTCTGGCCAGAAAACCACCCTTGCAACTTTTCCTGCACTGGGTCAGAGGCGCAATACACACTAATGGAATCACGAAGAAGAAGCTAACAGGCTAACGGGCAAAGGTAACTGCGGGCTAGCGCCACTTAAACAGTATTTACGGCCAAGTTTGAGAGAAAAAAATCACCTCCATTGTGTAATTGGATGTACAATATCCCTCTCTCCCTTTGTCTTTTCTGTCAGCGTAGTATTTATTCTCACGGACAATTAATGAGCACAAAAAAAACGCGACATGTTACGACACGTGCAGTGGCGCTTATGGCCTCTAGGGGCATGAGTTACTTAGTTCTGCCATAAGGTCCCAACTAAATAAAGTTGTGGGCCAGATGTAAAACTCTCTTCAATGCACCCGAGTGAATGTTGCACTGCACTGACCACCGATCTTTTGCCATCCACGGTGTATACATTTTGATGTGTGGTCCTCGATGGAAAAAGTTTGGACATCCCTGATCTAAACCAAGCATATTTCTACCACTATCAAATGCAGACCCAAGGCTTGCAAAAGAACCACCAGTTGGACCACAGTTTAATGAGGAAATGATGACCCACCAAGTGCAATAATTTCAAATAATGATAATAGTAATAACAATGAAAAATGTACTAAACAAAGGGCTGTGCGATATGAGGAAAAATATTATTTCAACCATTAAAACATAGATTAAAAAGTGACGTATCAATCAAGGAGAAATTAGGAAGATTAAGCAGCAACATATTGTGCAGCCCTTACTAAAACACTTATCATGTATTCTCTTGCATGACAATAAAGAAAGATACTGTAATAAAATCATCATTAATTATTTTTGACCTAATCATGCCATTAGTATGTCAACACAGGAGTCCATCAATGGTGACTTATGCTGGATGTTGACGTAGAGATGGTGCACAGGTTACATGAGTCGGGGCCACAGACCGGCATATTTTTCATGAACACACGCCTCATCTCCCATTTCTTCGAGTGCACTTGTGTGTGTGTGTGTTTTTGCAGCAGGTTCAGACTGCCCCACTCACAACACACTAACCTGTTTAACTCACCCGGCGCCTGGCTCCCTGATGGGGGGCGCTTTTACTGCTCCAGCCCCTAAAACAAGCTCTCCGGCAGCCGCAGCGGTCACTGGCCAAAACCAAGCCTCCATTCACCTCCGCGGGCCAGCTGTTTATTTTCAGAAGCATTAGAGGAAACACTCGACAGGGCTTATCAGATCCAAACAGTCGCACGTCTTTGTTATTTTACACACAAGCCTCCTCTCAAGCCGCGCTCATTTTCACTAATTGTTTTCGTACTTTAGCAGTGAAATAACACGGCGGGCTGCGTTTAACACAAGTGGTAAGAGAATCCATCAGTGTAAACAGTGCAGATACAATGCACACTGGGAATTTATCTGAAATGATATTGTATGTTTGGTAAGGGCTGTGGAGGGAGCTGTCCACCGAACAGGCATGATGAGAACTTGTCTGACATTAGTGGGAATATTGATATTATGATGATATCTAGTCAAAACCAGCAATGATCATAAAATAACTAAAACAAACTGTAGTAGCTTGTGCACAATTGGACATTCCCCTGCTTTTTTTTTTACACTTTCGACTGGAATTTGGATAATGACTACTGCAGCAGAAAGCTTATATCCCACATAAACTGAAGCTCTAGGTATAGCATCTCACAGTATTTTGGTCCTTGCTGAACTTGCACTTTGTTCAAGCGCCAATACGATATTGCCTGCTGCCTTTTCATACCTCAGTTTTGACTACAGAAGGTGTACCCACAGGTGCATGATCTGGCTCGTATACTGACTGAATACGACTGTCTTTTTTTTCTAGTTTACTATATTGCCAAAATAACAGTGCTAAATAAGACAGTGGGTTGTCAATGTGAGATACACAGCACATCGTGTGTTTGAGCTGTGGTGGTAAAAGAGTGCTGTTTGTTGTGACTCTGTGTAATGCCCAGGGTCAACATGGTGGCAGTGTTGCACTGTGGGACTTGAGCTCAGTGTCACTATAGGACAAGCTGTTCAATCCTGGTGTTATCAACGTGTGTTTTTGTAACTGTGATACTGTAACCATTGCAGGTTTACAACTTTACTGGATTTGTTTGAATAATGAATTAAAATCATGACACAAGTATAAGCTCAGTCAGAATATATTAATAATATTCTACAAAAAAGGTGAAAATGAACAATGGGTTAAAAAATATGCAAATGTGCATAATTGCAACATATACTTAACAAAATAAACATAAACAACTATTGCGACTGATAGCTACAGTACAAACTGGATAGGATTGGTCTTTATTGTCATTGCAAAATTAATCATAACCAAATACATTTTGAGATCACTCCCTTGCCTAACAGCATGAAACTGGCAATAACTCTCTCAGTTATAGTTATTTGGAGTAGGACCTTTACGTATAGATGTTGTTCCCCATATGCCATCATTCACACTCATACTGACAGCCACACCTCCGACACATATCTGTGCACTCGGGGTCCAAACCCCCGGTCCACGTCGCGCTGCCAGCAGGAGTCTCCTCCGATGGACTCTGCAGCGCTCGGCCAACAGCGCCATAAAATAAACACTCTCTAAATCCTTCCTGATCAACATTCATCATGAGAGCGCCACTGCTAATGCACGCTCTGAGGGCTGTGCAGTCACGACAGGGAGAGGGGGGGAGGACACAGTTAACCACATTCAGTGTACAGTATTAGTGTGTTTCAGACTGTGATGATGCACAAATCGACAGAAAATACAAAAACCCTCTATTCAAAATACGTTTGGAGCACTTCACTGCACAACACAGTGATAGCACCAGGATGGAAATAACACGGGTCCAAAATGTGTATTAACATGGTCACAGAGACTTAAAACCAAATGCTCTTTTGCTCGTCTGCAGGGTCACTGACTTAGTCGCTAACGCCGCCGCCACGCACATTTTAAACTGCGACTTCTGTGAACTTTTTTTCTCCCAACGCTTGCAAGGGCAGACATAGTTTGACTGAAAGCTCCCACGTGGCTTGTAACTTATTGTGGGGGGATTGGATTTCATCTAAAATTAGCCATAAGGACCAATTTTTTACTTTGATTGAAAACTGTGAAAAAGCTGGTAATGGCCTGAGCCCCGACATTAAGGTATAATGTTGCACTTATAATTTGGTTCACGTCACATGTGAGGCAAATGTGTCAAATATCCAATTAATAGCCGCTCTGTTTCTCGGTATTGAACTGCCTTAATGAGCCGGAAAATACGACCAAATCTCTTTTTTTTTTATTGCGGTTGAGGGACTTTCAGTAAAGATTTTAACCCAACTTTTTCACCATGATTTAATATCCCACATTATTTGGCCAAAAAAAATGGTTATTACTTCGTTTTCCCAGGACTAATGGCAGAGTTCACCTCAGGGGGAAAAAAAACAAAAAATCTCTCCTATTTTTCTCACATCCAGGAGCTAACTAACTATTGTAGCATCTAATCATTAAGTATGCTTTAAAAGACAATAAGCAGTTGTAACTTTAAAACATTATTCTTTCTGTTGGGGTGTGTTTTTGATCTTAGTTGAAAATTATTTGGGACCGACCAAAATGAATCTAAATCAGTATTACAAACAAGCAGCAGGGCACGGACCACTATCGCCGCTACAGCAGTTTGGGAGCCACTTCTCTCGGCTGTTTCATTGTACTGACCCGCCTTGAACAGGGGCTACAGTGTTTCTGCAGAGGTGAGCACACAAACTGAGCTGCAGACAAGTGTCCTTTTGAGTGAGAGTCGTTTGCTCCTCTCTGTTTAAACACAGGTGTTGATCTAGTGAAAATGACCGCGGCCGCGTCCCTCCCAATGTTTGCTTGTTTTTTAAATATGAAGTGAGTACACTGAGGCAGGACCTGTGCACACTCCAGCAATTGTCAAGACTCATTTAAGTACTGCTACTATTGCTCCACGCCCTGTCCGCATATAAAGGTTTTTTTTTAAACTTATTTTAAACATTAGTTGAACGGTCATTGTTTGATAGGAGCGTCACCTTCACTTAGGTTTAAATGCCTTCACACTATAACAAGCAAATGTTTATGACAAACAATTACAAAGATAAATTACCACTGTAGGGAATGAAAGATACAGGATATTTTAATTCAACTTGTCTCAGGTTAATATGAACAGTAGAGACTGGTTAAATGTCTTCATTTACAAAAGTATTGGAAAAATACAACTATATAAAGATCTTGCGTTCATGCTGAATTTGTGAAAGTGAAGATGAGGATAAGATGAAGAATTTACAATTTACAGAGACATTGACAAACCTAAAATCTGCCGACATATATGATAAAAAAACAAAAAATATTGTACAATATTACATAGGCCAAAAAGGAAAGACCCGTCCAAAATGCCTCATGTCCAACTTTAGGTCGATAAGTTATAAAATACAAGTTTATTGAGCCGTGTTGTGAATAATTAAAATGAACTTCCAGATTGCAACTGTAACAATAATGTAGCGTGTAGCAGACAGTGTGAGAGGAGCCCTCTGACAGATGCTGCTGACAGCTGCAGCTCAGCTCCTGTCACTGCTCATGCCTCCAGCCACAAACCCTCTTCCTTTGCCTCTGGAGATGCTCGCCCTCTATCAGATAATGGGCAACAATAGACAATGGGCCGCTATTAACAATGTCTAACAATTAACATGTCTACTGTTTTTCATGCCACTAATAGTTACAGGTTTTAGTGCATTTTTACCTATTGGTAAAATGTAGTTTGCCCCTCTAGGGTTTTTCTGTTCTTTGCAGTAGACCTTTCTCAGCCTGTGTGTATGTCTGTGTATAGTATACCACGTGTCTCCCCAAGCTTTTTATATCAGTTTGGAGGTTTTAATGTTTATTGTGTATTTTTAGCAATGATTATTAATATAAAATATTTTAAAATGATTGAATGATGAATAATTTTGTCAATATATTGTTTTAATGACCTCAACTTAGGTCTAATCCATGTATCAAACACACCAGTTTTCTCATCAGTATTTTTAATTCAATCCTCCAAACTGCCAGAGTTACTATAAGGCGTATGCTTCAACAATACTCGCTGAGAGAGACCTGTGAATAAAGAATTCAGTTTGTTCCGTTTGCGTCATTCAGAAATTTGCCTTTTCTTTAAGTGACATTTGCCTAAACTGGTTTACATCCCTGAAATCCGTTGGTTTTGGGAACAAAAGCACATGCATGTTGAAATCTTTAAGGGGAGACAAGAGGGCGACGAGCGGTTACTGTGTAAACAGGAGAAAAGGTTTATTGGGATCGGAGTTGGGTGTACACCTACAGTTACTCCTGCATTTCTTAAACCCTTTGTCTTTGTATCAAAGGGAGTTACAAACAGACTGAGGATGCTCTGTGTGTCTGTTTTTGTTTGTTTGTCAAAAATGAGCCTTTAACTGTATTCTATAAAGTGTCCATTTTTATTGGGATCATAAGTCATGCTGAATCTATGAGTATGCGTTTAAAAGTCAGCTGTATAAAGTAGAATATGGCTTAAAATGGAGGTGGTGAACAACTGAAACTTCTATGGAGGTATCAATTGGCAACTGAACTGCACATCCTTTTTGTCTTTTATCGAAGTTGAATTGAATTGAATATTTTACTTCGAGCCATATAAACAAAACTATACAGACAGTGTTCAAGAACAAACACAGAGGGTACATGCCATATCTGTCCAAGATCTTTACCTTTCATACATACAACATACTTCCTTTGCCCCTATAATTGGCCAACAAAATAGAATAAATAATAAATAACCTCTATTCATATATTTGAAACATTTAAATAATGTGGTTGCTGCACTCACTTAGTTTAGTCCTTGGTAGCTTGTAGTAATAAACCAATTAAGTTAACTTCATGTGTACCTGAGATGCAACAATGCTTTACATTCACAAAAAAGTGTATAATTATACATTCCTATACCCAATATATCACCATGTTATTTTTACTGTTATTATTCATTATAAAATTCATTATAAAATCATCATCATCACAACCAACACAGTATTTATATTGCATATAATGTAAGTGATTGATATAATACATATCTATTTATGAGAAGTAATAACAAATTGATTCATTGATTGATTGATGATCATGGTAACCAGATTTAATTTTAATGATATGTATTAAAAGGAGTTGAGGTTCTTTATTTTATTTATTTCGTGTCGACCTGATGCCAGAGGGTAGCAGCCCCCGAGCAACCGCCCCACCTTTTTCTTAGTGGCCTATGCTGTGCATTAAAAGAGACAAGATTTAGGAGTCCGCTGCAAGAAGGATGCTATCCTCGAGCAGCCGGCCCCCGCTTGCCTGCCCTGTACTAGGTTATGTTGAATGTGGAATACATGGTTATGTGTACGTATTATAGCTTCTAAGAATTTATGTATTTATTTCCTTTTTATTATCATCAGCACCAATACTGTTGCCTGAATCAATTTAGTTTGTTTCTAGGAATAAGACATGGATTGCTATTTCAATAAAATGATGATGATGACAACAACAACAACAGCAACAGCAACAGCAACAGCATTTCAATGTCATTATTGGAAGAATCCACATGAAACAAAACCTGTCTCAAAGTTCTTCTCTGTCATCACTTATAAACTATGGTCCAATTATTTCTGGTGTCAATATTCAAAAACACGAACCTGATGTTGACCTGCAGAAAGGCTTTTCTGACATTGAAACAATATGGCGGGTTTGTGAATAAAATCACTATAAAATACTAGTTTGGAGACTTGTTACAAAAACTGTATCTCTCCTATAGTTGCATTGGCTCCTGCCCTCCATTATCACATTCTAGAACGTCAATGCAACAATTACAGTATTCTATCTTATTCTATAAATGTCCAAATGCTGTTCTAATATTGATTCATGACAAATATCACAATGAAAGTGGTAGAGAGAAAGGTGAATACAATATCAGACCAAATTAACTTTTTTTTCCCATATTATATTACCAGTGAGTACATTAGTATTGTGAAAGACAATATGATCTATATCGACGTGATCCTCGACTAAAGCAAAACCAACAAAGCGATGACAGTAATGTTTTTTACAGGTGATGGATTCTAAAAAGACAAACATGGATTTCCATATTGGTTTCCATATGGCTTTGTGCTTTCCCAAAAATATTTAGTGTTGCCTTTCACTGAGTATACCCCTCAAGGGTCTCCCCATACATCATTGCTCGTTTTACATGCAAAACAGGAGGAAGCATCACATTAATAAAGCTCCCATTCATAATTTTAAGTCTGCAGTCTTATGAAGTAGATATCCCCCATTTGAGTTGTTCCCAACATGCAGGGAACAGGTGCAGGATTTGTTGTTGTCCTGTTTGTCTATGCAAATATCGCCCATAGCTTATTCCTAAACTGACCAACACATGTGATATTGCTTGGAATATTTTCCCTTCAAGTCAGGCGCCCCATGTGTACATTTTGACACCGTTATCATTGATCATTTGCATAGATAGCTCCTGAATTTGAATGTTTCCTGAACAGAGCTGTATGAGGCCTCAAAAACACACACGGGAGACACATAACCTAAACTAGGCATCCTTGTTTATTCTTTGGCTAAGCAAATGCAATTGATGTTTTTCTCCTTAACAACTGAAACCCCCGTGGATGCTCGTGAGGTGGTGCTCGTGAGTGTCCGCACGTTCACTGGACTTTTTCCTGATAATTTCAGCGCCAAATTTTTTTCGTTATGACTATAATCTTTAGTCTTTTTTTAATTACTTCACTCTCTTCAACAGTTGAATTAAGGCTGATTTCTTTAGACTTTAAAATGTTTGTATTGAAATAATACAACGATATTATGACAATTATGTGCTTTCAAATTAGTTCTCTTTTCAAACACACAGACACAGCATTAAGAGTGTAGTAGCTGCTCTTTTAAAGAGTGCATAGTGACTTTCTGGTGATGACAAACAGAGAATTGATGGCGTCAGTAGCAGCTCGGCTCATTCAGGAATGAGGTGTCTTTGATCAGAGGATTACACAGCTCTCATCGCTTTGATCCACGAGGTACCAAACACGGATGGTATCAGCTCCTCCAATCAAACCTGCACTGGAATTTCAAATAGCCTGCCTTGTCCAAATACCAGCCTCGCCGTGTGCAATTTATTAGAGCAGGAACACATTTTAAAGAAAATGTTTAGAGATGCACAGTTTTGGAGTAATATGTAGTTGCTCTTTTTTTTCAGTAAACATTGCAACTGTGATTAGATTTTAAAGGGATATTTCAGGATTTTTGACATAGTGCCTCATTTCCTAGTTATCCAGAGTGTTGCTGGTACCTGAAGATATTTTTTTTGTAATTCATGCAGTTCTTATGTTTGAAGAGTTTTGTGGCGCTAGGCTAATGCAAGGCTTGCGCATTTCTACGATATCAGCTAGCCTGCATTAAAAGCAGTCTTACGCACTCCACAGTGCACCTGAGGCAAATCACTTGTAACACCAGACTAATGATATAAATGTCTGTGTCGATAGAATTATTTTAACCACTTTGCATGTAAAAGACCTTATATTTGAGCAGCATCTGTTTTGTGGTTGTATAAGCTGAGTGATCTGCTAGAAAATAGTCCCTCAAAATGCACTCATTCATGTGATGCATGGTCAGTAATATTCCAAAAAGAATTCTATCGACACAGATAATTATATCGTTAGTCTGGTGTTATAAGTGATTTGCCTCAGGTGCACCGTGGAGTGTGTTAGACTAGCTGATATCGTAGAAATGCGCTAGCCTTGCATTAGCCTAGCGCCACGAAACTCTTCAAACTAGGAAATGAGGCCCTATGTCAAAAATCCTGAAATATCCCTTTAAGTTTAAAAATCAAGATTCAGTTCTTTCTTTTGAGCACTTTTAAAAAAAAGTTCAGTAACATTAAAATGGAGACGAGGCTGAAGTAACTAAACTAAGACAAGAATTACATGTACCATATTTTCATAAGTCGTAATTTTTTTCATAGTTTTGCTGGTTGTGCGACTTATACTCAGGTGCGACTTATATATCCAAATATAAAATTTCACATGTTTGTTATTTTCGAGCAGCAGAAAGAAAGTTTGTGACTTCCATGTTTTTTTCCTGTATTTTTTTGGCTTATACTCCGGATAAACCAGCTAAAATACATGATTAGCTGGTTTTAAACATGGTAAATCTCAGCGGCGACATATTCATTTGTTTTCAGAGTACATTTTTTTTACCTGCTGCAGCGTTTCCGATCCGCTAATTTAGACCAATGTTACTCGCTCTTATCTTCCAGTATTGGAATAGTTGTGGTTTTATTTGACCAAACCTGATAGTTTCCTTGTACTGTAGGTCTTTGTGTGTGTGTGAATGAGATAGCTGCTTGCAGTGGAGTTCAGCCCCTGTATTGTCTTGACCAATAAACAGGCTGTTTTGCATGAACTTCAGACGGCTGCTGTGTGTCTGCTGCATTCCTCTGATGGGTGAGTCACCGCTTTCTCTTCTGTCTCTGTCCCAAAGACCATCATCATGAACGGCTCAAACAGTTTAACCTTTGTCACGAAGGCTTTACTCTTCTAATAATGATATTGCTATAAAACAATATACATTTAGTTGTAATAGTTTGAATGCACTTACTATCCAATGAAGACACATAGTACAAAGTGGACATTTTTACCATCTCCCTGTAGATCTTTGCCTCACCACAGCTCTGAGACAATAATTACAGGCTTTTGGTCTTTCATGTGTTTTAAATTTCCTCCTTTATATGGCCTTGCAGTGAGCCATTTCTCCACAAATCCCACAGAGTTTATGCAAATGTGGGTTGGAGCCTCAAACTATATTACCCAAGTACCAAGCAATCACAAAGAGAGAAAACGTCTGGACTGTTTTTCTGGTGAATCTTGAATCTTATAAAACTAGGCATATAGAGAGAGATTAGATGGCGTAGTTTTGTTGTGACCTGGTTGCAGCTACGTATGAACTGGAAAAACGTCTGCCATGTGAATTTACGGATGGTTTTCTTGACACACATAACGCCATGTTTAAAAATGCTCTATGTTTGTCAAATGAAGATCACATATCATGATAGACACTTTTTGTTAATTTACTTTTTACATTGTGTTAAATGTACATACTTGAATAGAATTTATGACTCTCTTTACATTATATTGCTATCTGCAAATCTGAAACAAGAGTAAATCTTTGAAGTTGGTTCTTCAGTGGATTTTCACTGCCTTTTACTCCCATTTTGTACAATTTAATATTCTAGTAGAACACTGTTTATGTAAGTGTTAAAGAAGAGCTAAGTAACTTGCTACCATAATCAATCATTTTCGTAGGCCCTCTGGGGGTAATACAAGCGTTGATGAGATGATTGGGGGGTCTTTCATCTCCCCCTGGTTGTCTCTGGCCAGAAACCACACTTGCAATTTTCCCTGCTCCGGGGCGGAGGCGCAATACACACTAATAGAATCACGAAGAAGAAGCTAACAGGCCAACATGCAAAGCTAACTGCGGGCACCACTTTAGCAGTGTTTACAGCCAAGTTTGAGTGAAAAAAAATATCTCCATTGTGTCATTGGGTTGTGGCACAATGTACAATATCCCTCTCTGTCGTTTCTGTCAGCGTAGTATTTACTCTCATGGACAATTAATGAGTAAAAAAAACACAACATGCTACGACACCTGCAGTGGCTCTTATGGCCTCTAGAGGCACGACTTACTTACTTCTGCTTTAAGTTCCATATATATCATTATCGGTATATTGTATACTGAAATATTTCTGACTTGTGTCCTTCAGACTGTGGAGCTGTGCCAAGAAGCCTTTTGTTCCAGACACATTAGGATGTCGGCTCGACTAATATTCAAAAGGATACATTCTCAGCCACCTGTGATTCATACGACGTGAGACATGAGAAGTGCTTGTTTGGCAGAAGAAACATCCTATAATCAAGGTACAATTACACACAATTACAGATAGTGCCGTATGCAATGGGCTGGTTTACACTGTATTTTCAATCCCTGCTCAGTTTGGAAATAATATTGAAAGAGGTTAACCATGCAACAAAAACTCAATAAAAGATTCAAAAACGTTTTGGATGACAACAACAATCCTAAACTCTAAACAAACATCCCAGTACAAGAGGAGGCAGATGATTTTCCCTACTGAAAATGGAATTAGTACTTGATATCTCAGTAGTTGCAAACCAAAACCTAAAACCGATGTGTGATTTAGTATATTTGACCTGAAATACATCCATTTCCTCTTTCTCCTCCCACTCATTTGACCCCTGACAAGCCGGGTCCCTATTGATTCTCTGGCATTGAACTTGAATCTAGGGGCCAGAGACACGACAATCAAAGAGGCATTGTGCTTCCTGGAGACAGATTGCCGACCAAACAATACTTGTTCACTTTCCCTCATTTTAGCCATTCATTGCACTAACCACTTGTCCACAGGCCGTCTGAGGCTTTTTGACTTGTTCAGTTCATGTGGAATGTGTGCATTTCCTGCGCATAAAAGATGTCCTATTTGCTCTGATGGATCACCGGATGATAACCATCTTAACTTATGCCACTCAGTGTAACCTAATCAGTGTAGGGAAGTCAAAGTGCTCCCTCGAAATCTTCCCTGACAGAACACACGGTGTTTCAGGGTGTTTTGTGGATTTTCCATAATCGCGAGAAGCCACAATGTATCACAATATAGTTTTTCCACCTGACTGCCATCACAAAAATGCTTGATTCTTGTGCCAAAGTTCAGTTTTAGTCATGCTTTCCCTTGTGTAGTTCAGTTTCAGGTCTGTTTTGGTCCTCATTTTGTATTTCCATGTATTGTTTGGACAAATTTTGATAGGAAAAATGAATCAAATTGCTTACTTTTTGTTTTGTTTTAATACAATATAATGGATCCATCAGTCATGTCACGCAGCCCTACCAACGGCGCTGTACTTTTATTTACAAAATGTGCTTTTAAAATGGATTCAACCCAATGTTTTTAGCCAGGTAGTGGTATTAGCTGTTGCACTATTACAATACAAGTAGTAAGATAACAGTAGCAGTAGTAGCAGAGGCAGTAATTACTTAGTGATTCCTTGGATTATCTAGATGCTGTGTTTTGAACTTGAGAGCAGCATCATGCCAGTTGTTGTGTTTACTGAAATGGAAATAATTATGAATGGTTGGACAAATTGGTCTAAGTGACAGGCAAAATGGCCTTTAGCGCTTGGTGATAGAGAGCACGTATTTGGCTCATTCTACCTCCAGCGTCATTTGATTAAGAAATCCATTCACTGATTTGTGCCACTGTAAACATGCAGCATCTGAATTCCATTATAATTAGTGAGTGGGATAAACAGTGAGTTGGAGAACACTGGGGTTTGCATGCTTCATTAAAACCAATGTTGTTCCAGAGGGCTTTATTAACGTGGGCTGCCCAGTTGGTCTGGCTACTGTAAATATACACATTAATGGATATGGCCAGGAAGGTGTGGGAATAGGCCAATACTGGACCATGGGCTCTATTCTGGGGTGGGAGTAACAAAATACAATACTCAGAGTTACTACATCGGAACAATTTTGGACACAATATGATTTTTCGGAAAGGATTTCGATTGTGATTAATTCAATTTGGAAGGTATTATTGTTTCAATCTGAAACTGTACACATATTCTCATAGCTACAAAATAAATCCTCAAAGAGACAGGATATTTACTTTGTTGGAGAGGACATCTTTGAAATAAATAGTTGGTGTCTGCAATTCGCTGTTCAATATGCTCCTTTTTAAACGTTTATTGGCTGTAATTTACAGCTTATCGTTAAATGCATATTTCCTCATTTTCCCTCATTCAGAATTTTTGAGTTGAGCGTTTTCAAGATGGATCAAAGCTTTATATATTACATACAGCTTTTTAGCAGTGGTTTTTAACTGGTGTATCGGGACTCAAAAGTGGATATCCAGAGCATTTCCCCGTTGGGTTGCTCGGAAATTATTGTTGGTAAATTGTTTTGATGATTTTTGATCGTCAGCCTTTGTATGATAAATGTTTGAGTCGACAGAATATAGTGTGAGGAAACACTCTACTGTGCAAAACGATCCGTATTTGTATTTGGGTCGGATCTTGCCATGCTCTGGTAGTCGAAAACCACTGCTTAAGAGACGTATCTAAACTCTTTTTCTTAAACAGAACTTTTACCCATTTTTCCAGTGTCGTCGTCTGTAGTTCAATTTCCCAAATGGGATTATTCAGCCTGGATGGCCAGACTTCACGCTTTCATAGTTATTTACAACGACGTGTTGTCTTGTGGTCGGCGTTATTGATTAACAGGTGGATTAACCAATCAGAGTAATGGATGGTCCTCTCAACATGGCAGCTTACTGTGTGCAAAAACCATACGGCCTTTGCGATGCCCAATCCCGTCAGACCTTGGAAGCTAAGCAGGGAACGGTACTTAGATGGGAGACCGTTTAGTAACACCAGGAAGCCTAGCGAATGTAGTGGTCGGAGGGGCCGATGGCGCAGACTGGTTGCCTCGCTTCCGTGAGTCTACCCCAGGGCAGCTGTGGCTACAATAGTAGCTTACCACCACCGGGTATGGAGTGAATGAATAATGCAATGTAAAGCGTCTTTGAGTGTCCAGAAAAGCGCTATATAAAACCGATGCATTATTATTATTATTATTATTATTATTATTATTATTATTATTATTATTACATTTGGAATGTCCACACGTAGATCTGCTGCTTACACTTAAATTAATGTTAATGCACCTGCACATCTGTAAAGACACTCACGCTGTTGTTCTATCTCAAATTGTTGTTGTCTTTATCATATTTTTATTTATTTTAATCTTCTTTATGCCTGCCCTTATAGCCTTATAGTTTAATCTAAATTATGTGTTATATGTTTTAGGTTTCATGTTGCACGATTGAACTGAGAAAAATTCCTAGTTTGTGAACGTGTTCTCAAACAATGGCAATAAAACAATTCTGGTTCTGAAATGGTATAATGAAAATATACATATTCTGCCTGCATCTGTCCAAAAGGCACTGGCGGGTGATGACACCCATGTGCTCAAATTCATATTCTTCCAAATTAAAGGCGAACTACTAAACTATTATATTAAAGGTGAGAGAAGTTGTAAAGTTTTTCCTGAATGATTCGCAGCTCGAGAGTTTCCAGTCTTCCACATTTGAGTCCCACAATATAAATTTTCATCTGTGATTGAGGTGTTATGAAACATAGATGGGAATGATGGGCTGTGAGTGGAACCCCAGACGTGGCAAGGTATTATCAACAATAATATCATAATCTGTATAGCAAGAATTCTTAAATCAGTTTAGGAACGAATGCAAAGAATGTTACACCTTAATTTGGTCCTCCCTTGGCCTTGCATACTGGAGGCTCCCATTTGAAACAGTTGCGTTTTGTAAAAAAAAATCTTCTGCCCGTACTTGCTGCTGAAAGGACTTGAGATTTTGGCCAATCATGAATTTGTACCCACTCTCAGGTCTTTTTGTAACATAGTATAAGTGAAGATGTTCCTGTGTTATCAGTTGCCTTTAACATACTTATGTCCAATTGTTATAAATGTGTGGCTTAATCACTGACACTGTAACAAAAGCAGAGCAAGCCAGAATATTGTCTTTTTAACTTTTTGATACTTGTGGTTGGATTGAAATCAGATGGTATTGAAAAATATAAATTGTAATCCATTACTGAAAATATTAATTTCATGTCTCTTATCTATCCGATCTATCAAAAAATCAATATAGCATTCATTGTTAGAAGTATATTCCCACTGTAGTGTCCCATGTTCAGTCTATCCATATATAATGATTAGAGTGTGAAAATCAGGTGTAGTAGTGTAGAGTCTTTTTGGCTCAACCCGGTGTTTCTTTCAATAACCAATCAGAATCCATTTAGTCAGACAGTTGCCGGCGCTGCGTCGGACGGGGCTGGTGTTCTGTGGCCCCGCCTGAGCTATGGAAGTCCTCAGCAGCGTGCTCAGAAATCCATGTGCCGCTATTTTCACAGACATGCCTGATTAGCAAAGGACTGGTGCAGACATGCAGTTGGCGGCTGTCATCTCCAATTGACCAGTGGTTACCAAGCTGAGTTGCAAGAAAAAGAGCGGCATTAAAGGAATGCAGCACAATTGTGGACGATGTTGACAGTTCAAGTGAAAATGTGCAATCTTTACAAAGATTTTTATTTTATTTTGTTTGTTGATTGGCATATTAGAAACATAACCTAAAGAGAAATGGTGGATTTCTTTTCAAGGAATTATACTGTTTTATTTGTGCCGTGAAAAAAACAAACTAAACCCACAAATGACTCAATCTCTTTTTAACTCAACAACATCTTATTACGCAATTTCCAAACCTGTGCCATCCAGGAGTAAAAGCACTCAAAAGCCGCCCTGTTTCTGGGCTTCTCTTAATTGTATTTATCTTGTGTAAACTTGGGACTTGGACGATGATGGCTCTGCTGCCAGATCACCTTTCGGGGAGGCCCGCAATTTCAGTGTCCTGCCTCCACGCTTGGATTAGGCTGCTCTAAACAAATGGGCTCTGGGCTTTGTGAGGCCATTCAAAACACAATCACTGTTGAGTGGCCAATCAGACACTTGTGCCTCTAAACGTATTGCTCTGCGGGAGAGCAAAACTGAGGAGCAATAGTCATCAATACCAAGCTATTGAAATTCCTAATATGGAAGAGAATTTGGTAATTTTCGTGGGGATTGACTTTCAAAAATCTCTTAAACCATTTCAGCGAAAAAAGTGTAATTTTATCTTGACCTGGTTGTCATATTATATTGTTGGATTCTTTAAAGGCCTTGTTTTTGCTTTATTGAAGCCTTTTAACTACTGCTTAACACCTCAGCATTGATGTTTACTCATTCATAACTTCTAATAATGTGTATCCAAGGAAAACAAGAGTACGTTTCTGAGCCATGATTTTATATAAATTTGCAATGAGTGAAGCAGATATAAAAGGCTTTCAAAATAACTGATTGCTGCATGGTAGTGAGGGCAATTTGAGCTCTGCACGGACCAGGTAAAGGTGTATAGATTTCTAAAACATGGGGAAGCTGCTTCTAGATCAGTGGTTCCCAACCTTTTTTGTCTCGGGTATCCCTTGAGTCTTTGTTTTCTACTCAGTAGTACCCCTGAACTCTATGGTACAGCCAATTAGTTAGAAAATTGTTCGCTTGAGTCAGATTTGTTGGTCTTTAGTTGTGTAGCCTACTAAAATAAAGCAAAAACAGTCTGCAAATTATCATTGAATACAAATTTTATTTTGAAATAATATTGAAATACTGTTCAGTTTCACCTTCTTTTTAGATTTGAAATATTTTCAAGTACTGCAAGAAGGCTAGTGCTCGCATACCCCTGGGGTCCCTGTACCCCTGGTTGGAAAACTTGAGCTCTAGACTAAAAAAAGAGTCAAAGGGATGGCTTAAAAAATTTTGATGAGTGAACCCTATGATGTTATTAAACATTCTAACAGAGATGTTATTGATTTGGTTTTATGTGATTAGCAAACCGCTGACTTCATTTTCACATCGTCATCCTTTTTACCATCGGGGTTGCTTGACTGTAATGGCACTGCTAACACTTGTGGGCATTTGATACCGCGCAGGAAAAGTAACTCCGTCAAACAAATGGGCAATATTTCAAAACCAAAACAACACAAATGTCTTGAGACTACCTTGTGTTTACTCATGTGAACTTTGCTAATTTTTCTCCTCGCCTCTCACACGTCACTAAGGCACTTTATTTCCTGTCCAAACATGCCAAAATATGACGATTTTGATTTATCTTAATGTGTGTGTGTGAGCCGTGTTCGCTGCTTCCATGGCGCCACTAAAAACTCAGCACATTTCATTAATTTCCTTTTATTTACACTTCTTTACCTTGCGCTAATGTAAGCTTTTGCATAAGTCAGCCTTTTTAATTATCACTGAATACCAATAAAAGACTGCTGCCAGGAAAAGTTGGCCACTGTTTTGTTTGCTCTGGGTCCAACACAAGAGCGCAGTAAAAACATAAACCATTATCCATTTACATTCTGTTTGCTAACACCTCTAGGCATTTTCATTTCACATCCAAATGTTTTTAAAGCAATTTTGGAAGTGCGCATTTTAGCCCTGGGATGAGTATGCTTGCCTTAATTACCCAAAATGTGGGACTCAGCAACATTTAAATTTTATAGTCAAAGTTTTTTTGTTTTTGTTTAAAGGCACTGGCGAATGGCGAAAACATCCAAAGGCTCTTCCAAGAATGTCCCCTGCATATCCTCCAGGGCTCAAGTTGTTTATCAAAACCAAAAGCGTGACTTTGGCAAACACAATCCATCATCCCGCTGTAGATTAGTCTTCTACTAGCGCAGAGAGTGTCTCGGGATAATCGTGGCCATGTTACGTTTGATGCAACACAGACATCCTGTAAACACCACTGTCGTCAGATACAGAAAACATACCAAAACATCAAGTACGGAGCCGGTTCACACAGGTAGCTTGTGCAGTAGACTGAGCATGATAAACATTTTGATACAGTGAAAAACATATGTGTATAGTATTTTTCTCCTACAGTATGTATTCTGTGAAAACTCTTATAAATGGATTTTCTTTTAAGCACTATTTTTTTTATCTTCAAAATAAATCAAGACCAAAAACTCTGTTGCCTTTTGACTTTTGTCGATAATCAGGCAACCGGACCTGTTTGTTGATCACGTAAAATAATAAATTCTAAGGGAACTCTAATTAAAACTCTCGGTTGGGAGTGGCACAAATAAGCCGTTTCCACTGGCAGGCCCTACCCAGCCCAGTGCCTGGTGTACTCTGTTAGGCGAGTGCCCCAACTGCTCAGGCCAGAACTGGGCCGGGCACAAGTTTTTGGAGTGACCTCAGGCCGTGGCCAAAGCGCGCTGAACCAAGACTAACGTAACGTCAACAAACTGCTGGCTTCTGATTTGAAATCGAGAGAGAGGACCACGCTTACTAAAACATGCAGGTCCTATGGATTTATTATTTAATCACATCATACTGCTGTTGAGGAAGATTTTGCCAATGATACCATTTAGCCGCTCGTAGCACAACTTTAGCTTACCTTCATAGTTGTCTTTTAGCTGCTTCTTTCCTACAGTATTTGCCTTGGCACCTCTGAATAATTCCATAAACCCCACCAAAAGTCAGCATTTGTCCACATCGAAGCTTACAAAACTATGAGAAGTTGGTCCGTCAGTAATGTGTATTCCAGCATGCACATCTGTGGGAGCGCAGCCCACAGCAACTGTGGAAACCCTTGCCTCTACTGGGTAGAGTAGATGCACGAGTACAGCATGTTATGTGGAAAAGATTGCATTTGACCGTCTTCTTTACAATACTGTACTTTTTTCATTTTTAGCCAAATTATTGTGTTGTTGCCCTTTGTACATGTATTACAGCTATTTAGCAATCGTCTTTATGCCCCCTTACTTGCAGCACACATTACAATTGATGTACCCCATCAAATTTGGATTTCCTTACTCCAGACTTTATTACTCTTTAAAGCCCATTTAGCTGCTGACACTACACTGGTATTATTAATGCATTTTAGATTAAGCCATCTCGTGTACACTGTCGAACATGCCTTTTTTTCTCCATTCTCGTCTATTATAAATCAGACATTGAGGGTGCAGACAGTTTGACGATCAAATTTACGGACAATTTGCATCAGAGGTAGAATTTGATTAGGGCTCTAAATCTCTTGTGTTTGTCTATTCTTAAGTAGCCCTCTAGGGTGGAAAGTTGTCTTAATATTCAGACAGCACTGCACTCGTTTGGTCAACTTACTGGTTCTCTGTGCCAACTCGAGAACTATAATTCAAAGAGCGGGAACTTGTTGTAGAAACGCCAGTGATTACTCGACGTTGACCCCAAGGTTACTTGAGGTCAGCTTTGAAATAACTTTTGCTCTCGCGCAATCAGGTGAGCAGGAGGTGTTTTATAAGGGCATTAGTGACACTACTTTGGAATCTTATCAGTGACTTAAGCAGATCTCTATGGGCTGACAGTCTAAAGAACAGACACAGTCGAGGCACATAGTCCACTTTAACTGTACAAGGAAGCAGGGAAGGGTCAGTTTCTATTGCTGTATACACGATGTGTGCCATATCTATCGCTTCATACCAATACTTTCAGTTATCTAGTGACTAGTTTGTTGTTGTTGTTATCCATTGTCTTATATCTTACTTGAAGATAATAGTGGCTTGTAAGTAAGTATTTCTTTTTATTCAAATTGACAGAACTTCAGCACACACTTAAAGAGCTATTAGTGTTTAAACCAATAAGCATAACCTTGGCCTTGCATCTCTCCATGTATTTAAATGACCATCATGTACTGGGACTCTATGGTCTTAAGTGCTCAGCCAGTAAACAAATCAGAGTTTATTAAATACACACTTGTCACTCCCCACTAGTCGTGCACAAGAAGATTTATTTTGACAAACGTTACCCCACAAGACTTGAGTGTCCCCGGCTGACGCCAACAGATAAATACCTCTGAGTTAGGACATGGATTGAATTTAGCCTCAGCGGGCTTTTAGAACATGGATTTCTCCCTATCCCAGTGACCTATCTAAGGTCAATAAACAGCCAGTGAGTGACACATCGAAGGGCTTAATCTAATTGTGTAGACCTGGGTTTGAAAGTCAGACTACTGTACTTCAGGGGTCAGTGGTTATCACAGTGAGGAGTCATGACCTGTTTATTTACAGGTGCAATAACGGAGGAGCCCTGGGAGTGGAAAAAGAAAGTCATGGAGAAAAATGAGGAAAATTCTCTCAGAACACTCACCCGAACATGCCTTTAAGTGCGTCATACCGAGTCTCTACACGGGTACAGAAGCTACTGTTGCTGTTTAGATGCAAAGTCAAATTACCAAACAAAACTTAGAGCATAGCATTAGCTGCCATTTGCTAAAACATCTGATACTGGACTTTTAAAATCTTGGTATATTATGTGTCTACACTCATTTTATAATTACCCCATTTGCCACTCTGTGAACATGCCTGAACAAAAGAGCTGTGACTGAACAAATGGGAAATCTTTACTCAGGTCCTGCTGCATTGCATAGAGTGAGGTGACGCTTTGCATATGAGTGAAAAAAAGTGGCTTTCATAGTTTTCACATGGGCCACACAAACGGTTTCAACTTTGTTTGGTGCACCCTATAACATGTTGGACGACAAACATTAAAATATAGCATTTTTGTATGGAATTTGTTTTGTGTAATTGTAAATTTATTGAACTGACTAAATCGGATTGCATTACAGATTGAAAAACAAAGACCCTTATGAGCCTTGGTGATACCACATGCCCCCATCACACAGCCTCTATATTGTGCTGTCTTCATGGAGCACAGTCTCTAGGCCTGGTCCAGCTGACTGAAGGACAGCTTTATCTGTCAGGAAGCTGAACTCTCTCCCTTCCTTGCCCTCCCTCCCTCTGCTTCCACCTGCATTCACACTCTTGAATTCTATTGAACTCCCTCAACCCCCAGAAGCGTGTATATTGTGTAAAAAGTTAGTTTAACACAGTTTACGCCAAGGGTTAGATAATACCACAACTTCAATAGTCTGTGATTTTGAACTTTTGAACTTTACACTTTTTATGACTATGGTAGTCTGGGTTTGTACATTTTTATGTTAATTTATTTGTATTCTTCATGAACGTACATTTTTTACAATGATTAAACAGGAAGGACAGTAAGATTAGTGAGCTGTAGATTAAGTAAATATTATGACAGAAAAAACTGCTGTAACTTCTGTAATTTGAAATACTTTTTTGTCACAGAATCCAAGGACAAACAAACTTCTAATTAATAACCTTGTAAAAAATAAGCGTAAGATAATTTTCACCAAGTTTGTCGCTGCACTTGTTTTCGTTGATCGTGCCTTACTTTGGCAGCTTTGATAACTCACTATTACACCACTGTGCTCATGTTACAGATTGTGTGTTTGCCTTATGCCCACTGCTCTTTGTCACAGCCCACAAAGCTACTGTCGACCCTTGTTTGGATTTGGCAAACTTTTTTTTTTTTTCCTTTTTTCCTTTTCTAACTGATCCCATATGTCCAGTGTCACATGTAACTTTATGCCGGTGGTCCACACTCCACAGAAAGCAGCCCTGGTTTAAGCCAAGTGTCCAACATGGCTTCAGCGCTCTGCTAATGGAGTGAGCAGCTTGGCACAATTACATTCACATCTAATGCTACTTACATCCAGAACTGGCCCAACCTCTTCTCATGTAAGTCAAACAACAACACGGGCTCATTTGCATATTGTGTGTGCGTGTGTGTGTGTGTGTGTGTGTGTGCGCGTGCGTGCGTGTGTGTGAGTGTGTGTGTGTGTGTGTGTGCGCTTCTCTGTGGCTTTCTGACTGCTAACAATGACCTTTTCAGTCAAACTCAATCATTAATTAAAGATTCTTTTATACCCTGCCCTCATTTGATTTTTCTCTTTTAATTTCACCAGCAATCAACTTTTAACATGCCTTTTTTGTTGTTGTTGCTCTTGTTGGCTAGCTCATTTGCATTACAACAAAGCAGGGCTCACAAAAGCCCCGTGGACATGGGACAGCGTAGCCAGCGGGACGGGGTGCACAGGGAGAGGGAGGGAGAGAGAGAGAGAGAGAGAGGGGTCTGGCCATGCTAATATCTGCAGCTGGGGCCTGGTTTTGTTCTCTATGCAGCTGGGTTAGAGAAGAGGATTCCAATACACCCCCACTGGCATAAATCTTTGCCCAGCCCGAAACTTGAACACTTTGCAACAATGCTCCCAAGTCACTCCCTGCCAAGTCGCGCACGGTCACAAGTCGAACGTTATAATGTGTTGTTGTTTGTAGCTACCACTGGCCGTTTTTTTTTTTTTGTGTGTGTGTGCGCTGCGATGTGCATATATTAATCATTTATCATGCAAGACTCAATGAATGCCAAGTTGCTAATTATTCTATTCAGCGTCATTAGGATTGTCTCGGAAAGCAGACAAGATTAGACAGTGTTCATAGGTCAGAGGTATCATTAGGAGGTGTCGGCGCAGCAGTCTGGCATATCAACAAGTTGTCACTCTTTGTCCTTGCATCTGCGAAAGCCAAGTTGTTTGGACGATACCTTTTGGAAAAGACACACAATTACGTGCGACAATGTAACGTCTCATTTCGCTTCTTACCCAGAGAGAAATCAAATTCTTAAACCAGTGCAAAGGATTGATATACAGAGGTGGAGAACGGAGGGCTGGGTCCCGTTAAATGATACCAGTCTGGTATATATGAAAAAAAAAAAAAAAGGTTTAGGTACTGCTGGTATCGCAAAAATAGAAGTATGGAAAGCAGGTACTGAAAAGAAAAAGGAAATCTTTATATCAAGTTTTGATGCTGTTCATTAATATTTAAAAGGGAAAAAAAGTGAAACATAAGTTGAAATATAGTTGAAAAAAGGGGAAAAATTGGGAAAAACAAGTGGGAAAATGGGGGGATTTCAAATATCTGGAAAATTGGGGGGAAAAAACATTTAAAATTTTGAGATAAAAGTGGAAAAATTGGGAGAAATTAAAAAAAAAGAAGAAAAATTTAGGGGAAAAAATGTAAAAAAAAATATGGAAATCTTAAAAAAAAAAGTTAAAAAAGGGCAGTTAAAAATACTGCCCTTTTGTAGTAAAGGATATAATACAAATGCACAAGAAATGAAATGAAATGAAATGGAAGGAAAAGGTATTAATTAGCATCATTAATCTGTTTTATGGTTCTCTATGACAAATATTTTAGGTATAAAATTTTTTTTGTTAAAGTACCAGTATTGAAAAAATATATAACGTTGCCCAACCCTACAACTCACTCGAGTAACATTAATCCAAAGTTCAACATGATGTTTTGGAATAGAAATGTTCACTCAATGAGGGTTATAACAACAACTCCTATACAAGTTATAAGAACAACTGCTGCTACTACTACCACTACAAGTGCCACTACTGTGCTACTACTGTGCTACTGCTGCTTACTTTTTGATATTCACTGTTTACAGTGCTCTAATACAGCTTAACTAAGGCTTACTCTGACAGAAAGGTCTTCCCACTATAACTCTGGGTGCAGTGAGGAAACAATTATTAAATATTTCACAAATAAGATAACCTGAAGAAAGAATAGTTGATTTCCACCACTGATTGCGTATCTTAACTTACAACTAATGTCGCTTATTTCTTTCTTTTTTTCCTCTCGCCTTTAAGACTCTCATCAACAAGCCCATAAAGGCCTCTTTATGTGCTGGCAGCCTGTGTCACTTTTCGCAGGCCACTTTGATGAGATGAATGTGTGTGGCTGGACTGAATGCCTTGCAGCTGGGTGTGCGCGGCCGATGGTGACAGCGGGTACCAGGGCACAAATCCCCGTGGGCAGAAAGGGCATCTTTGTGTGGCCCAGGTGCTCTCTGGATGCACAGCTCACATCCTGTGCTGCCTCATTCATTATGCATGAGCGTATATTTCAAATCATGGGCTTCCTGTCAAATGCCAGAGAGGACCAGAGTTCTATTGGCTTTGGATGGAAATAAAATTGTATATTATATTCCCAACCAGTGAGGACAGAGTTCGTATATAGTTGATCCTGTGTTTTGAACTGTAACATTATAGTACAATAATTCATTAGTAAATGTTTTGACCAAAGAAAATACATTTGACATGTTTTGCTAGGTCAAATTGCTAGGTCAAATTTTTTGAGTATTTCATTTTTTGCATAGCTGGCCATTTGTTATTGACCAATTACCAACAATGTAACATAATGAATTAGAAGTGCCCACACCTCTCATGTGCCTCTCAGCTCTCACGAGAAGACGAGCCGCTGTAATTACTGAGGGATTACAATAATCTACATTTAGAAGCGTAACGTTCCTTTGGCCTTTGAGGCTCAGTATGAGGGGAATCCAGAACAATTTAGCCCTTTAGTTTCACCACAGGAGGGTTCATTAGTAATATAGTTAATAATTCATACTAGGCCAACCTCCTATCAGTGCTTTGCCATTGGTCGGCAGGATATGAGAAAAACGTGCTAAAAACATTGTCCATAATGAAAAACGTAGTAACAGGGCGACGTAATGTTCTGCTGTGTCTTGCATTGGAAATTTTTGTTTAAAAAGTCCTTTATTTTCAAAACAAAAGATGCATCAACATCAACCGTGTACTGGCATTGGAAAACAAGGTCAAGTGCAGAATAAACAAATTAAACTATGATTTAATTAAAGAAATTATCAGCACTATCATGTAATTGGATTATACAATATTTAGTTATATTTTGTTTGCTGATAATTATAGCTGTACAGCCTTATAAACTACAGCATCATGTGGGCGGCAGATCTGTCACTGTGTTACAGGAGATAGAGTCGTAGATCAGAGCTGTGGATGACTTCCATGTGATGCCCTGACAGCCGTCAGCGTAGTGCCTGCAGGGGTCCACTCATCCACTAAAAGGAGCATAACTGTTAAAAGAGGCCATAGCCTTGAGCACCGGGTCAGAAATGTGACCACGACTGGAGAAATTGGCTCATGTGAGGCACTGCAGGTGGGACATTAACCAGTGAGGAGACGCTTCTGTGGAGCGTCTGAGAATGAGCGAACGCCCTGTGTCTTTCCTCGAGGCCTTAAAATGATCATCTGCAGCAGATCAGCTCAGAGCAGCTTAAGGAGGATTGAGAGAGTGAAACCCTTTATCAGGGCTTATGTGGATGAGACCCTCGAGCTCCTTAAGTCGATCCTATCCTGCTGCAAGGAATTCTCAAAACTACAGTCTGAAAAACACACAGCAGCACCCTATACCTTTGATTTCACTGTGTGGCACATTTAGGAATTGTTTCATGAATACAATGTCGGTATCAAGATCTCTTCAGTTGTATTGTTTCCTATTTTGTTTTGTATTTTATAAACCAATTGCAGAGTATCACCAGCAAAAAGCCTAAATCGTCTTACGGCAGGCCTTGACCTCCGTCTAGTGGCTGGTGAATCTAATCCTGATCCCTGTTCCGTTAATCTGGGAGCCACAGACTATTGAGGGGTGATGAAAGCTTATACCTGGTATTGATTTACCAATGCCTTGTTCCTACACATTTATGCAACAGTATAAGCAGCTAAACAGTAATTCAGCATTCACTGTCACTAAATAAACTACAAGCAGTTGTGTCCTGCATAAATTGGGTGTGCCATTATTTTATTTTCATTTGCAGCTCTGACAGCCTGTCATATTAAATCAGTTATTAGTTTACACTGAGATCATCATTAGTGGACTGGAAAACTGAATTTTGCTGTGGCAGACTTTGAGGTGAGGTCAGTGTCTGCGAGCCAGGTCTGAGGACCATAGCGGCCTGCTGAGGAGCAGTCTCTGCCTTTTATTAAGCCAACATTTCCCAAGTCGCCATGGGCTAGATGTCCAGCCATAAGAGCCAAACCAAATGGCATCAGTCACACTTTAAAGGATTCAGGATTATGGAGCTCAACCGTGGTCCTGCCGAGCTCAGAGCGGGTGGTTGGCTCCGCTGCTCTCTTCAGGAGCACATCCTTGAGACCTACAAACAGCCTGGAGGCATTAACAGCATGTGGCCATTAAACGAAGGGTCAGGGCCTGCTGCGTCATGCTACTTACTGGCCCCAATTTTGTCAAATTAGTAACCAATCTTAAATCACTTGTCCTGGAAACTACCTCTAATCACACTGGGACCACGTTGGCCCACTGCTGGTAAGTCACTCATTTTAGTGCTGCTGAATTGGGCGAGATTGACTGAAAGAATCTAAGCAATGTACATTCTCATATATACATACATAAACTCATATATGTCTCCCCTAATAATGGGGCTGAAAAAGCGTTTGAGGGAGAAAAAAACCCCAATCCCGATAACACTGTCTTAGAGCATTACATGAACTTGTGTCATCAAAGGTACTATTTAAACATTCGGGAACAAACCACTATGTTTGATAATCTGTTTTTTAGTCGGAGCTGCACAAACGTCTCTATATGGGCAGTGGTAATGAGCTTGGCCTCTCACTGAGCATGAGTCACATCAAATTCTCTTGCCAATTATAAGAAGATTTACATGACGGCCTTTAGCACACAGGCTAATCTTCTTGGCTGATCTGCGGTGTTCCTGTGCTGAAGTAGCCTCTTATATTCTCATGGTTGGCTGGTGGCATGTTCCAGGTAGGATTTGTTTCTGTTTTCATATGTTTCTGAAGGCTGAAGGCTTGGAGCTGGTCTGTACATAATTGGCACACGGCCCGCTCAGGACATTTGACCCTGTGGATTTTTGGTCTTCTGTGTGGTTTCTTGGAGCTAGCACTTTTCCTTTAGCATGGACTAAAAGGCTCAAAAGGGTGGAAAGCAAAATATTATTATAAGTCTCCTGGACGCCAGGTTGCATAAAAGGTTCCACAGGCGTTTGCATCAAACCTGGACTGTTAAGACCACATCTTCTGTTTGTGTTGCCATAAAACTGCCTTGTCCCAAAAAAGTACATGTATGTATATTCCATTTGCTTAACTATTATAAATTTAAATGAACTGAGAAATCAAGTTGGCTTTCCAAAGCAAAACACAGAGCTAAATATATTGAGCGCAAGACCTATTTCTGCTGTAAGTGACACCTATCCAGTGGTGAACGGACTTATATCGAAGCGAGAGTGAGTGCTTGTACAGCTAGCAGTGTATATGCAGTATTTCCTCTCTAAATGATATTTTATAAACAATAGTATACTTTTATTAACGACCCTGTATGAAAAATGTTGCCAGATTTTCAGGATACAAATGTTTTTGATAAATGTTGAATAAGTATATTTTCCGTCATGGTCGTCCTTCATACTGCACAGTGCTTTGACAAATGAATACAATATGCTGTAATGCGGGTGGGATTCTTTGGTAAAGAGGTTTGCGGTCATTTCCACAGCTCTTTCAACATAGTACCATAAACTTGCTGTTACAAGCACTGGCAAAGCTGCCTTGACACCAGCGGAGGCCCTCTAAAGACTAAAAGATCTCCCTTGTTTACTGATGCATGCCACCTCTGGTTGCAGAGGGTGGGTGTCCCCCACCCTCAGCCCTCTTTTTGCCCCCGTACGGATGATTATAGGCTGGTAGTGGTTTGTCAGGGTTGTGAGGTTGCGGTAATAGCAGGTTAGTTGTTCATTTCTCTATGGTCTACTGGCATAGAAAGCAAAAGAGGATGGAGAAAAGGAACTATTTAATCAAGTGTAAATTGGATAAATGGGAAAACAACCTGGAGAGATGTTGCTTTTTCAGGGAGCAGTTGTATATCTTGCTATGAAATATTAATAGTCCTAATTATGATATATATTTATGTATCTAAACAATATAAATACAAAAAATTACATTGTTGGTGACCATATTTTCTTATGGACAGGTTTACTACATTTACTATCCTTTGGAGCACAGTTCAGCCATCAATCATTCCTGTAATGGGGCTCACTGGCGACCTAAAGGGTAAAAGACCCACTTTTAATGATAGAGCAGGGTGTGAAGTTATATAAGGCAGTTCATAATGTACAGCTTTATTCACTGGTGGACCTCAGAGGTGGCTATGTACCGCCACTGGGGAGCTGCACGGACTGGAAACGCTATGAATACCCCCCGACCACATTCCCAGCCATGTAAAGAAAAGCCACAATATGGACATACATTTGTCAGCCTATGGGAATTCACCGCAAAGTTAGACATCTAAAAATACAAGTGTTTATGGTATATTGATGAATTGGTAAATATTGGCACTGAGTGTGTGATTTTTCCTCAGTAGTTTTATCAGTGGCTGTGTTAAGTCTATTTGCTTATGTGCAAGAATGCAATTAGCCTAGTCAAACTCACTGATCAATGTGAGGGCATATCTCTAACCCAGAGCTGTGAGCAAACACGTTTTTCCCATTTGGACAGATAGGGAAGGAATGTCAAACACAAGTCCGGATAGAGGTTGTTTGGGTTATGTAAGTAAAATTATTAGTTTCTGCAAACTCGGTAAGCTGATGTAAGTGATCTTTTTGTATGCTTTTGTTGCCTCCCCAGTTCTCATCCCAAGGTCAACAACTAGTCTTGTTGTATATACCTGCTGTTGCTGTTTTGCCAGGTGACCTCATCGCACCAGCGCTGATCGGACAAACAAAGTCAGGCTGGAGTGAAATGCCACCGCTGGTTCTCACAGTCCCCCCCGATAATATCTCCACCCCCCGCCAGTCCTGCGTGCATTGACTTAGACACAGATAGAGTTGCAAATAGCCACTTCTATGCGTCAAAGCACGGCGGGGTGGGACAGTGGACATCCCCCCACAGACGCCTTTTTTCTCCCATTAATTGATCGCTACTTGATCTCGGACGGTAATTCAGGGGTTCTCTCTTGGGTAGGTGACCAGTCTCTGTGATATGTGTGGGAACTGTGTAGAGGCTGCGAAGGTGCACCTGCTAAATGGCTATTTCGCCCTATTCCCCCAGCACCCGGCCCATTGTCAGCCATTTATATTCAGTTTCCTTCTCAGGTAGCTGTACTGTTGAGGGGGCTACACTGAAGTGGGCTACTCGCTTTCAGAAAAAAGGGGATTTGCTTTAAAAGCAAGGCTGGACTAGAATGGAAAGTGGTGAAGGAGTCACACAGGAAGAGTAGGGGCAGAGAATCCGTGGGGGAATAGCTGACGCAAGAACAAACAATACAGTTTGGATTTTCCTGTTCAAACTTGTTTTTGATCACCAAGTTATTTTTGTTAGAGGAAAAACATCCTTAAAATAATTGCTGAATACGTAGACATTTCTAGAACTAACTTTAGATAGTAATTATTATGTAAAAGCTGCATTTTAACTAAATGATAAGTCATTCAAGGATAACGTTTTCTGCTTTTTGTGGGGTTGGCTCTATAGTTGCCACTAAACCTCCCCATAATGTGTTGAAAGTGGAGAGGCCACATAAATTATATAATATGTAGAGAATGTGGATCATGAGTTCAATGATACAATTCATTAACTGACATCTCCACATTCATAGCAATAGGTGTAGATACTGTAACTAAGACCGCTCCTATGATTTCAATAGTAGCAAGGGGCAGCATCTGTATGTTTTTGTGATTGGTCATTCCTTTCATTTTCTGTGAGTTTTAAGTAAATACAAAAGACATGAAGTCCAGAATTGCTTGTGTTTCTATTAGTCTTTGTGTACTAAATCATGACATGAAGTATTTCCTATCATTAACTTTATTAGCATTAGTATGAATGTGATGAGCAAATGAAACCGTAGGGCCCCAGGACACTGACCAGTTGTTTTTCAGAGGAAGGAAGATGATCACAAGCCAGCAATTAGCCTAATGATAGCCTGATGTCCCATAGCCTGTTTACTGACCTGCAACCCTCATTTGAATGTAGGCAGTAATAAGGAGCATTACTCTGTCAGTGTGGGCTCTCGCTTTGAGGAGTACAGGGAGATGAAAGGAGGTCAGTGAAGTGTGGCTGCAGGTGGGACTCAGGCCAGTGAGAGACAGGTGCGCCCGCCATGCACGAAGGGACACTGCAGAATATAGTGACACATACAGTATTTACTTTTAGTACAGCAATATTGGATAACACCAGCATGTTACTCCCACAGTGTTTATTCTCATTCCATTGCACTTTTATATTTATTTACTTACTTTACTACGTACATACTTTGACTATACATACTTAGCCTAATCTGTTTCGGAGTTTCGTGCCATCAGAGTGTCATTCTGACAAGTGCGCTCTAAGCTGTAGCTGTGTCTCGATTGCATACCTCTGGTCTTCAAGAGTAGAGGGATGGAGGAGTGGTGAGGGGGGCAGGGGCAGCCACCGGAATTAGCAGATTGAAATAAGTCAACTTTCCGGCCATCTGGCCAGTGTTTGTGATAGAGAGCAGCCTTGAAGGCTATTGGAACAGGACCAAGACCAGACCTACAATGAAGGACCAATATACACTTTTATCTCAACAGTGTTTCAGAAGTAGATCATTATAAAATGTTAGTTCAATACAGATCTTATTGATAAAGAGATAACTAAGCCTCAGAAGTGGAACCAGAGACATGCATCATGTCCCAAGAAAGTGTTAAATGGGCTGCTCAGAGGAAATGACGTAATGGAAGTCTAACAAGATGACCTACAGGGACATATCTCTAAAATGAAGCTCAAAACAATGTGTCAGCCCGTGATTGATCAGTCTGCAGTGTTTTGTCAAAATTCAGCTGGCTTTGCAATTCCACCCCAGGCACTTCCTATAATCAAAGGCCATGCCCACTCAGGGCTAATTAGACATTAAGGAAATGTCAGAGAGATCTTGATTTAAAGCAGTCACCCCGGACCTGGGAAAAACAAAGGGAGCAGAATGGGGAAATGGGACAGAGATCCAGATCAATATTAGGCAGCACTTTTGTTTGCTGAAATGCCATGGAGGCTAAAATAAATCAGATAGAGGAGGGGAGAGAAGGCCCAGCCGTGTGTGTTCTCACGGTTCCCCGGGCACAGCACTAAGAATAGGCACACCTGGCCCAACAAAGAGGGGAGGGATGAGCAGGCTTCCACTGAGCTACACCACTCACGCAACATCCCATAAACAGGGCAGGATTTAACCAGCGTCTTATAATGGACATCTGCAAACTCCGCTATAGTGCACAGAGAATATTGGGACAGCAAACAGAGGGGCTGCAGTGGTTTATATGTGTTAAAGAGCGTGTTGTGAGGACTGGGCAAGAACAATAAAAACGCATAGGCTGGTGTTTAAATTTTATGTGCTAGTCAAGATAATGCACCTTTAGAATAGGAACGCTAAAGGAGCCCAAGTACTTTTGTAGAGCAAACAACTGTAGTGGTTGAAAGGTTCAAAAATAAAACATTTATTAAGAAGGAATCAACTTCTGCTTCTCCAAATCAAATCTTTTTTTTTTTTCAAAGCTTTATTTAATTCCAAACTAAATCAATGTTTTAGGCATGTAAATATTTTGTGTTTTTACCAAAGTAATTGAACCTCTTAATCTCCGCCTGAACCGAGTTTGTCCAGTTTGGCTTTACCCAAATCTATAACGCTCTTGAAATATGTGTCAAAATGGCGAAAAAATTTGACAAAAACAAGGATGAAAATGCAACAAAGGCGACATGACCAAAAATGTGATGAAAAAGCCCCAAAAAGCAACAAAAGTGTAACAGAAAAGTGACAAAAATGTGACAAAAAAAACCTACGAAATATTACCAAAAAAACTACGAAAATGTGACAAAAATGTGATTAAAAATGTGACAATAAAGTGACGAAAATGTGACAAAAAAGCCCCAAAAGAGTAACAAAAAAGTAACAGAAAAGTGACAAAAAAGCAATGGAAAAAAATTCAAAAAAGTGTCAACAACGCGAGGAAAAAGATCAGTTTAGATTAGTTTTATAGGTCTTAGCTTTCGAATGAGGCCGTACACTGGCCTGTAGTATGTTATTTTTTAAAAAGCAGGATATTCCTTAAAGGAACTCTACGGAGTTTGAAAATGTTAAAATTATGTATTTTCCTCCCCTTACATGTCCCAAGTGTAAAATGAGCCCAGATCCTGCACTGTCACTCAAAAAGGTGTTAATTCGGGTCCGAAGTGAGAGAGAAGATGCAGTTACACGTATGACCTGAGGTGGCAGTAGTGAGTGTAAAATGGCCAACTTGCATCTAGCCCCTTTAATATGATGAAGTTGGTGGAGAAACTTTATATGTGGAACTTTTCATGCGATGGTATGGACTACTATTTTATTGTTGTATTTGTGGACAAGCGGCACTGAAACCCAAGACTTATTTCCTCATAAATTCATCTTGTCTTTGCACAATTTATCTCCAACTTATTACTTCCCATTGTTTAGATACCCCCCATCACTTCCAGTATGAGCTCTTGCATTTTACACAAAACTCTGATATCCCCTTAGATTACACCGATACACTGGCCTTGGTGTTTCAGGCTCCTCCTTCCTCTCTCCCCTCTGTAAATCACACTGTCACTTCTCACTCGCAACACCTCTGGAACATGGTTTCAATTTGAGCTTTAAGCAAAGTTAATAAGTTTGAGATCAGTTCGGCTGGCCTGGCTGGAGCTGATTTGGTAACGGGTGTATGCTTTCGCCCCCCCCACCCCACCCCCCTGATTGGGTCGCGCTCTAAACTTCATTGGCAAAGCACAAAGAAAGAGTCTGTTTCGCACTGACCCCTAATGCAGTGTGACCCTGTGCAAAGAAGCCTGTTATCTTTGCTACTGAGAGAGTTCATGTTTCAGACAGGTATGAAAAAGATAATGCATGCAAGACTCATGCTTACTATTAATGACTGACTATGTATTCTTTACGCTTTATGCTGTCATTTTTATGTTCATTGCGTAAGATGAATTGTTTAACATCTTAAACTGAGCACATTTTCTCTAGTTTGGCTTTACCCAAATCTAAAAGCTTCTTGAAAAAAGTGTCAAAACAGCAACAAAAATAAAATGAGGTTGGAAATGCAACAAAAGTGCAATGAAAATGTCAGAAAATATTGATGAAAAGTGACAAAAAGGTGATGAAGACGTAGCAAAAAAAAAAAAAAAAAAAAAAGCAGAAAATGCAACCAAAAATACAGCCAAAACCCCCACAAAAGAATCACAGATAGCATAGAAAATACAAATAAAAGCCACAAAGATGTGACAAAAAAGGAATGGAAAAAAAAGGTCATGGCAAAGCGACAACAATGCGAGCAAAAAGATTTGTGTAGATGAGTTTTGTAGGTCTTAGCTTTCAAATGAGACATTACACTGGCCTATAGCCTGCAACCTTTTAGATGCTGAACTGGAGAAAATGTGCTTGGTTAAGGCGGAGGTTAAGAGGTTAAAAAGGCACCTAGCACTTAACAATACTCAGTAGCTAATCCTCTTTCTGATTCATAAAGTGGATAATCCATTTAGTAATTCTGATATGCAGCCCATATAAGGGTCCATAAGCGTCCATATTAAGTGTGCGTATCCCATTCGAACTCAACACTCACTCATTGTGTTGGGAGTCAAATCTATCACACTCATTGAGCGTGTCTTGGCACACTCAAGAGCTGATGCCATTTAGTAAAATAAACCACACGCTGGGCTTCATCCGTGGTGACCTCTTTCAATACGTACGATGTTGGTCACGCACCCGTTTGGCCTCCATTAACCAGATGGAAATGACTAGGGTCGGCGGCGTGATAGGAGGTTCCCCTCAGTAACCTAACGCAGGCCTCAATTATACATAATTTAGGACTTAAGCAATTTGGACAGATTTCTGGAAATTACTGTAGAGGTCTTGTTGCTGTTGCTTAACATATACAAGAGTGGGATATTTTGACAGCTTCTTACCACAAACCAGGTCTGGGATACACAAAGGCAGAGGTTACATTGGGCCTAATATCCACATGTTGATTGGGGGCTAAAGTCGGGAGGTTAAGCGAGGTCTAGTTAGCCGGGTTCTGAGTTTCCACACAGGAGGTAAAGTAAAACAACAGACCTCCTTCCCACCTGTCCACCAATTACTGCTGCATAAACATGATGGTCTGCCGGGTGCATGCACACGCATAAGATCAACTGAACGGAGGCGGTCGGATTTCCCCAATGATGAAACAAAGACAGACCAAAAATGTACTTCTTTTAAACTTTCTCTAGTCTTCTCTATTGGTGTCAACTCTTTGGACTTGGAATCACCTCAATATCATTGTGAAATAAAGGGGGATCTCATGCTGCGCCACTGCAGGTGTCGTAGGATGTTGTGTTTTTTTTACTCATTAATTGTCCGTGAGAGTAAATATTACACTGACAGAAAAGAGAAAGAGAGAGAGGGATATTGTACATACAATTTCACATGGAGATACATTTTTTTCACTCAAGCTCGGCTGTAAATACTGTTTAAGTGGCGCTTCCCCCCAGTTAGCTTTGCCCGTTAGCCTGTTAGCGTCTTCTTCGTGATTCCATTAGTGTGTATTGGTGGGTCCGACCCGGAGGCAGGAAAGTTGCAATTTTGGTTTTCTGGCCAGAGACACCACAGGGAGATGAAAGACTCCCCAATCACCCCATTAACACTTGTATTGCCTCCAGAGGAGCTCCAAAAAGGATTTATTAAGGTAAAAAAGTTACTTAGTTCTTTTTGATCATCATCCATCTTCTCTGACTGATGTTTATTATTGAGAATTAAATTGTGGTACAGTCAGAATAGTAACAACTACTTTCACATTCTCGCAAAAATGGGCTGTGCTGTGATTCATACATCACTATTAATCTTGCACCTTATTATTTATCTGAAATGAAAATTCCCCTGACCCGCGGCTCTTAGACTGCTCCAAGTCGTAGATCGAAAACAGGAGCTGCATATTCTACTTTTCGACTCCACTGACAGTACTCGAGCGCCTTCTAGCTCCGCCTAGGCTTCTATGACCTGGCCATATTAACAGGTTTGCCTCCTTGTTTGCCCAGGACGGTCAGACAGGAAGCTGGCCAGACTGCGGTCAGCCTGTGCCAGCGCTGAATGCTTTCAGATAGGTGCGACAGACACTGGTGACATCACTGCTATGGGTGAGTCCGGCCGATGAAGGCGAGGGGAGTGGTAGCATCGACCAAAGCTCTACAGCAACAAGGTTTTCAGTTTGACTCTGAGGTCTTAAGAAAGCATCAGAACTTTAGCTTGACATTTGAAAATAGATTTTTGTCTGTTTCTGCATAGTCTAGTGAAATAGAAATAATGTGCACCATTATTCGCTGTAAGTGTTTAATAGCTGTATTGAAGGGCACTTGTGGATAGCTATGAGTCATGCTATAATCCAGGGGTGTGTGGCAGTTGCATTTTCTAACCCCAAAATGCAAAGGTCGTGTTGAATTTGAAGCGTGAATGCTACTTACAGAGGGCCACAGTCTCGGTGTATTAATGAGTGCATGAAACTGCGTGTGGGCTTATTCACATCACACTTACATTTCCCCAGGTCCCCTCCGTCCAGAGACACAATAATTGGAGCTTTGGCCCGAGAGCGACCCGAGCACGGCTAGGACTGTGAGACGAGGCAGGCTCTGTCTGCGTGCTTGCTTTCCTCCGCGTCTCAGAAGGCTGCTTGGCAAATCGCAGGCCGCCTAAAATGTCAGGGCCAAGCAAAAGTGCAATTTGTCTCCGCGCGGCCAGCTCGCGCCCCTGACACGTCGCATCTTTCGTGCTTGCTTTGCAGTGAGCCGTGCACGTTCACAGACAGAACCGGGAGCACACCAGCTGTTCACAGGAGTGCGGTGGTCTGTTACGGGGCGCGCAATTTGTAGAACAAGACCGCAGATTGCTTTCAGTGCTGTAGACCAACTTTACCTCAAAGCTTCAACATTCAAACGGAGACTGCGAACTGATATTGAAGAATAGCGGACTTTAGGCGCCTGTGTAATTGAATAATGCGACCACTTATTGATGCTGAATTAGAAAGTGACCTCCTGAGCTGCTGTCAGAAAAAAAACAGTTTGCCAGTTTTGTTTTACATTGTTATTAATTATAACCATAAACCAGGTCAAAACAACTGCCATATATAAATTTGACCATAGATTTCTTATTTGCCACAATATGACTATGATCTCTTTTGAATGTTTTGACACAACCAACTCAATATCTAATCTACCTGCAAGTACCTTAAAAGGGATATTTCAGGATTTTTGACATAGGGCCTCATTTCTTAGTCATCGAGAGTGTTGTTGATTTCAGGAGATTTTTATTTTTAAATTCATGCAGTTCTTTTATTTGAAGAGTTTAGTGGTGCTAGGCTAATGCTAGGCTAGCACATGTCTATGGTAACTACTAGCCTGCATTAAAAACCTCTTCAAAATCATCAAGTAGTCCTCCAAACGTTGCCATATCTGATTTGTGGAAAGCTCCTTTGTGAATTCCACATGTACTAATGCTGGCCGCAGGTAAACGAACTACTGTAGATCCGGTAACCTCGCAGATCACTCCGCCACTGCGTAGCTTACAACCAGGAAGCTGATGCTGCGGAAATATAAGTTGTTTTAAATGCAAAATGGTAACACAGACAGTTATATCAGTAGTTTGGTGTTATAAGTGATTTGCCTCAGGAGCACTGTGCTTGGGTCAGACTATTTTTAATGCAGGCTACTAGTTACCATAGACATGCGCTAGCCTTGCACTAGCACTATGAAAAATATATATATATATCTCCAGAAATCAACAACACTCTGGATAACTAGGAAATCAGGCTTATGTAACAATCCTGACTTATCCCTTCAAAGCTAGTCCTTGTTGTCTGTCCTACAAAAGCTTTAAATATTTATATACAACTTCAATACCCATGTTTAACTGCATTACATGTGACCGATGTAGAAGTAGATATAAATGCTGCAATTACAAAAGTGTCCTCTGTGAAGAAAATGAGCCGAATCTCCTTTTAAATGTCCACCGCACAATCCCTGGGGTAGAATGACAGTCAGGACTTTGTACAAAGGACTATATTTAAGACAGTGGCTTGTATTGCCTCCAGCCCCACATTAACATTTGACCTCTAACTAGGCTCTAAGCTTCTGCAGGTTCACAGCTGGATCAGCCACTTAGCACAATTTTCCACGGACTGCAGCACGTAAAGTCAAGGTCTGAAAACTTGCGCAATGTTTTGTGCGTTGGTCTGACAACACATTACATAATATTGTGCATTTAGGAAATCAGTTGAAACTTTCTTCATCTTTATAATACACACAACCACATATATATGTTGTTTAGCTATTCAAATTACATTCAGCTTTTATTGTACTACCTGCGTGCTTTCCCAGGTTGTAAAAACAAATCCGCTGGTCAGTAATTTTCAAATTGATTTGGCCACATGATGTCCTTCCTGTTGGGATAAGCTACTGTTTTGGATCTTCGTGAAGACTGATGTTGTTTTGGCACGTGTGCTTACATCATCGGAGCACTTTCCATTTTCAGATGTGTGCTCAACAAGCAAACAGGTTTACAGCTTGGAAAAGTAGAACGGTAGTGCTAAGTGAGAATATACTGTAGTGCCTCATTGAACTGTCCACACTTCTTTTGATTTTTTCCTTACAGGGTTAACATGTTTGTAGCTCTAAGTTCTATTACAAGTACACCGTAAACCAAATGATTCAATGACATCCCACAGAATGTATTACTATAATCTCTCTAAGCATCTAATGGATGTCTGCGTTTAGCACTTAGTCGACAGGTGTTTGTATTTCCCCCTCTGAATCACGCTGTAGGTTTATTTAGGTTTTCACACATGGACACTATCCACCGCCCCAGCCTCGTATACCAGGAGGAAGGCATCATCAGAGCACACGCATCACTGCTGAGACCCAGAGAAGGCCCTGGCTGAAATTTGAGCTTTCTCTTCTTTAGCCCCAGCTGGAGAATGGCACGTTTTGCATTAAGTTTTAAAGTAGCTCCACGGCAGCTCTTGAATCCTCCAGTGGCTGATAAAGTTCAGTGACTATAGGCCTCACCTTCACCAGCTAAGGCTTGTAAAACCAGGGGCTATAAACTCCCCTGGACCCATTCTTACACTCAATAAGAGCTTTATCTCGGGCATCAGCTTACGGCTTTAGTTTCAGTTATTTTGTTTTTGCCTATAATCATACTATTAAGATGGCACTCCTATTGGCAGATGACACTCCTATGGCACTACTATTAAGATGGCCTCCTCTATTAAGATTGCTCTCAAAAAAGCACTTCAAATCACTACATCACTCGCCTTCCATAACAATTACAAATCCTTGGCAGCCATTGTCTTTAATAATAAATTTTACCATGGGCAAAACACAGAAAAGTTCACCACAATGTCTTACTGACAGGTCGTTTTTCTTGAACGTAACATAAAACAGGTGTAGTCTTCAAACTCCGCGGTTTGATTAATAGCTATTTATATGATACAGTCTTTGCGGAGCTGTGTATTTGTAACATCAAGTTGCATTTGAATTTGAAACATTTGTGCTGAGAGATTCTTGTGCATTTACCAAGCACAGCAAGGAAATGATTACTTCCTGGCGAGCATGTGTCCGTTGGCAGATCTCTTCCCCCTCACTTGTGCGTACTAGTGTTTTACTCCAGCACAAAGAGTACGACTGCTACTGAAACGTCACTGGCCTTCACTTGACAAGTGTGCTGTGGACTGGCCAGGCTGCATCTGGATGACATGGGAGCCACTACTACCAAATACTGGTGTTGTGAGCTTATAGCAGTCTGAAACAAAACTTGAATAGTTGCAGTAGCGCAATAGGTGGGGCTTATTGTGATCATGTGTTTCCTTGACATTGTGACTGATATGTGTCTGTAAATACTTTAATACGTTTTTATTGACAATCAACCAATATAATTGATAGATAATTTCTAAAGCACTGTTTTAGGGTTGGAAATTTCCAAGAACTGCTTTTGATAAATAAACTGAAAATGATTGCACAACTAAATACCTCTCTAAATTAGCCGAAGTGAATGTTTGTAAACAACATAAACTAATCAGACATAACTCATCTGTCACACATATGAATGGGTTGTAAATACAATTATTTCAAATAAATATTATTGCCCAACACGGGCAAATAATCTCTTTGCACCAACTGTTTATCATAGTGGGCAATGAGCTAAAACTGTGTTTCCATTTACTAGATGTTTGATGAATACTCAAGTGTCATTTCACCAAACTAATGTTTCTTGAAAGGCATACTTTCAACATATGACTAAATCTAGCCTGATATATGCATATCTTCTTCCCCCTTTTAGCCAGACCATGCACGTTCACATCTGGTGCTACTTTCACAGTTATCCAGTCCCTCGTATGCAGTCCCACACAGTTTGCCGTGCACAGACAGTAATTGCGTAGACAAGTGTGGAGCGACGATGAGTGTTGGAAAAAAGCCTCGCTGCTATAGCCTTTTGATAAACGCTTCTGCTGCGGTCATTTGGCTCACTGGCTGAATATTAGCCTTTATGGGTGGGATCTTCTTTCCCGGCAGTTTGAGGGCGGAGGGGCTACAGTGAAGGACAGTACATCACGGCTCCTGCAGAAGTCTAGAAGTGTGCCTGATGATGATGGGCTTCCTTTGGCAAATGCACTGGCTTCAGGCATGCTAACTAATCAGTCTGGACTTCGCAACATCCTTTAGCCCATCTTAAAGCCGCTGAATTATGTTAACATTTAAATGGGGATATTAGCTTGTGTTGCTCCTTGAGCTACTGCTCTTGTAGTTTGGCAGTTTAAAAGTAAAACCTATACCGTATGAGCCTTTAAATTAGGGGTATTTGGCCCACTTGCCATTTTTATATTACTATACTCAGTGTAGCCAAAATTTGTATGAGGTGGCCATTATAACAAACAAAGGAAATTGTGGCTTTAGAAAAGCTGCGTCCTGAACTGTGTGAGGTTGAACCGTTCATTGCTTGTAAACGTTGTGTGGTGGGGGCGGGGCTTAGTTGGAGGCAGGAAAGCTAGATGCTATATATCCTGAACCTAATTGAATTCCAATAAATGGTGAAGCCGGTTGCAATATTAATAGCCAAGTATTATTTGTCCGTTTTCAAGATATTCATATAACTTCTGTGGATTGTCCAACATCAACATATTACAGGGGAGGTTTAGTGCCCAGTGGATGTGTCTCTGATCCCACAAAAAGCAGAAACTTAACGGAAGAAATATTTAGCATTTAGCTCAGAGGTCACTTTAATATGCTAATTCTTATCTCAGTAAAATCTCCAAAGGTCTGTCATTAATGATTTCTAACTCGGCTTTGAACTCACCTAAATGTGGTCGATGGGTTGACAACAGCTGAAACATCTGGATCCTTCATAATGTGTTATGTTTGATGGCTAAATGCTAACTGCTTTTGGAAAAATACATTGAACTGGCTAACAAACTCTGAAAGTTTCCTTTTTCAGAATTAGCCGGCTTGCCAACTGTCCATATGGGTTTGGAACACATGCTCTTCCTTTTTTATCTCTATGCTCTGTCACTCCACTGCAGCTGCTGCTGTTGTCAATTATACTATATGTCCTGGACGATGATCCGTCCTATTCTTGCACCAAACACAAAACCTGTCAATTTGTAACTTTACACTTGTGATCGTTCACCGTTCATCGTACAGTGGTAGGCGGGGTCCTGAAAGAGTTTGTGTGCCAAATCACTGTATACAAGCTCAAGACAACTTGGGTGATGGTAACAGGGGAATACACTGACTGTCATGTGGGCTGGCTGAGGATGAGCTCACAGGGCTATGCAATAGGGGACACTGTCTGCATTGTGTGTTTCATTATGACTATGCAACTTTCTCTGTTGACGTAATAGTTTGTTTTGTTTTAAAAGTACAAATCACTTTCCTTTTTTCATAGACAACTTAGTGTTTTTTTAATAGTGCTACTTTTGTTCCAGATATCTGTCATCAGAAATCCGTGTACACTTGAGACCTACGGTTTCTCCTCACAATGCCAGACTTTGATTAGTGACTCAGGTGTGCAGTTAAGTCAAAGAAGAGAAAGATAGAGACTGTAGCTTTGAGTCTGAAGGAATGCAGGAGGGACGAACCCACACAAAGATGAGGTTTTGTTCCTCTGCCCGTGCTCGACGTCTGGGTGACAAAGTATGATTCACAAAAAACAGGTTATCAGAAAAGCCGCCGTTGTTACATGGCACCACCATGCACGCTCTGTAATTACCAATCTAGAGTTACGTAGCATCTCCAGCTCAGCGCACTCTTGTCTCCTGGAACTTTAGATTCAGAACATCACGGGACGATCGCTGAGGCCTGTCTCCTCAAACAATGGCAGTCTATATGGAGGCATTGTGCAGATGGCAGGCCACGAGAAGATAGAGAGGTCCACAGGGAAAAGAGGGGAAAGGGTAACAGAGGCTTTGTCGGGGGTCTCTAAAACGTCCTATACACAACACGTAGTCTACCATCATTTAAAGTGCAATGATGGTAGCATAACACATTAGACACAATGTTTGCTAAAACATAGTTAACACGATTATATTTAAGATTGTGCTAAAGATTGTACCCAGCTTTCTTTAGTTTGTCCATTTTTGTGATGTTTATACGTTTGTCAAGTGGTAATGTCACAACTCTACTTCCGTGTTCGCAGATGTGTGAGAAACTATGAAAAAAATACCACAATCAATATTTCTGAAACTTAACAGAAAGTTACTGAACATACTTATTTATCAGGCCCATTAGCCAAAAATGCTCTACCTACTGCTATAAAAGTAATATTTACCAAAATCGGTGCTTCCGGGTTAGCGGAGAGAAATGCTAACGGCGCAGCAGCTACGCTAGGCCCGGAAGTACCGACTTTAGTAAATATAACTTTTTTAGCAGTAGGTGCGGCATTTTTGGCTAATAAGTCTGAGAAATAAGTAGGTTCAGTAACTCTCCGTTGAGTTTTAGAAATATTGATGGTTATTTTTAAGAGTTTTTAATGGGTTTTTTTCTTGCACATTTGCCAGTCTGCTAGGACCCGGAAGCGGAAGTCGTGACATCACACTTAACAAACGTATAGTTTCACTTCCTTAACCAACAGGAAGTGAGAAGAAGGTAAATAATTTTAAACTGTTGCCGTGCCGACCATGGGTCAATGGGAAATGAGTGAGTCAAACTGCTATGGAAAGTTACCTTCTTCTATGTCACTTCCTGTCAGTGGCTTAAAAATTCAAATAAAAATAACTTTTCTGCCTATTATTTCATTAAAATTGCTGCTTCAGTGAAATAAAATGATAATTATGCAACTGATGAACTTGAAACTGATGTTATCCTTCTAATTAAGTCACATTTTCAAAAGCATTAAAACTGTTATATGCACTTTAAGTTCTTTATCGATTTGAATGATATTGTATAATGAGGTTATATATGTGTGATATTTGGATAGAGTTACATTTGTATCTAATTCTTTTAATGATGCCCCAATATTATTTTTTTTTTTTTTAAAGCAGTATAAATTGTTGCGTTCCAGAAACGTTGCCCGCTCTGCCACTTGTATCATTTCCCAGAAGCATCTGTCTCTTCCAGCCCTCCACTATGTATACAGTGTGAAAAGTTAAGTGTTGCTTTTAAGTCGAGCGGGGAACAGGAAGGTAAAGGAACACCTATGAATGTTTCTCGCCAGTAGAAAGATCACAAGTCCGAGGGGGGAAGAGAGTGCAACACAAGGCAGGGGTATTCCCTCCGGGGGATAAGATTTACAGTTAAATATGTAGGCTAATGACAAGGGAAAACATAAACATGGAAAATGAAAGAAAATGTGAGAAGATGAGGTCGAGGTGAGAGGCGCTAGTGTGATGCCTGTGCTAATGCTGGACAATTGAAGCAGCTGTGGAAAATGGAAGGTGCTCAGGAGCCAAAAAATATGTCTATCATAGTGGAAAGATCTGCAATCAAACTTTATTCACTATTGTCTTGGTCAAAGTCTTTATAATTTTGCTTGCATCAAAAAAAAAAAGGCAATTATTTTAAGGAATGCATATGTGAAAGTGCCTTACATTTGAGGTTGGCTAATGAATATTTATGCACAGAGCCTAATGTAATCTTTTTACGGCTCTGACCTGGCACCCAGCTCTTGTTGAGTGAAGTCTAGATCAGTGAGATCAGTGTGTGTGCATTACACAACTCAGTGATTAATAAACTGACTTCAAAAAGTGCATTAAGAGCTTTTAGAGATAACCTTGAGAAGCAAGATATCTTAAAGGCACACAGCGTAACATTTTGCACTATACTGTTGCCATCAGTACGAAACCTGCTCCAAATGACCAGCTCAACACAGAGAAGACTATATCTGTAGTGGGTAATCAAAGAATGGATGAGGATGAGGACATGTTAAAATTTCAAATTTAGTCGACATCTCCTTGGAGATGAGCTGGAGACGTACCCACTCCCGGTAAAGTTACAGTCATGTCTTAGGAGAGCTGAGCCGCTCACAGCAAAGGCACATGTTTGTTTGTACATTTATGAGACATTTTTCTTTTTTTTTTAAATATTTGTCTTGATAAAAAAGAAGAATCTTGTTAATATAATCAAGATTTTAACACGAATCAGGATTGATCCTATTTTTCCTACTATTCCTATAACTATTCCTACTAAAAAAGCATCAAGATCACCACGTACACTTGATAACTAGTAGTGGGACACCTCCAGGCTCTAATCTGCAGCTCTTTCCTCCATGCTCCTTAGAAACCTGTGCAAATATTGGATCTCAGGAAACAGTGAAGGACAATTTCCTTCATGTGTAACACTAGAGCTGAAGAGGCCAGCTCCTGGAGACCTGGGGCCACCACCGCTGAGCCGGGCCAATTAGACGGAGCTTCCCCACTGCGCCAAGGCCGACCCGAGCGCCGCTGCTGCCCGAAACAGAGCGATAGGAAGAGAGGAGACACAGCGCTCTTAGGTTTGTGTTATGGTTGGCACGGGTTTCACTTAATGCCTCTCTCGCTGTCTACACTTCTGGCCCCTGATGTGGCTGCGAAGTGATCGTTAGACAGGCTCGAGCCAAAAAGGAAATAAAGAGATGAAAAGGTGCAAAGAGCTGGGAGTAGAAGTTGATATAGAAAAGATGTCACAGATTTCTCCTCTTACTGCTTGTTGTTTTTGTAGGGATTTTTCTAAAGCTAAAATAAAGACAGTGTTTTTTACTTTCTTTGAATCAATGCTGTGCAAAAGTTTTACAATGGCGTGAGAGTGATGTGATCTCTTTTGGATACAACTCTGAGTGTACTAAGGAGTTTGACCAATTACACATTAGTGCATCTGCACTCATATTGCATCATGGAGCCCTTTTCTAATAATAGAAAGGAGCACTACCACAGGCCATAATAACCACAATAGCCACAATAACCTTATGAACTCACTTCAAATTCAAATCATTCAATGTGAATGATTTTAAATTTTATTTCTCTCATCCTTATTGTGGAGCGGGGGAGAGGGAATAAGAGTGGGAGGGAGGGCAGTGAGTTCAGCTTCCCGAAGGCCTTGTGTATGAAACTGTTCTTCAGTCGACTGGAGCTGGCCTGTAGATTCCGCAGATCTTATCATGATCTTCCATCACATAGTTAATATACATAGTCTGCTTAGTTTTTGTACAGGAGATTTGTAATTTTAATATTTCTTTTCTAAAAACAAATAAATGTATTTTTTTGGTTTAAAAAAAAAAAAGAATACTTTCTGCAGAGCTGTTATAACAAACAATTTATCCACTGTGAGATAATAAAGTTCCATCTTATCTTCATAAATGTTATTCAGAAACCAAATAATTGCATACACTTTTTTCTACCTTGACCGAGTTTGATTCTGTTTCCAAACTACAAACATTTGTCAACGTTAGCCTGGTCTCTCCTAATTGTAATCAGACACTATTTTAAAGCTCTTGAAGTATGCCATTGTTCGCTGCACCCCTGGCCTTTTGGAAAAGCTATTAATCCCATCGCCACGCTCTAATGCTGAAATCCCCAGTGGAAACACCTAAGAGGGCTGGAGCTACCCCGGCCACACAAGACTGTCCCATTTCCTCCGCAACAAGTGATATCGGCCACAAAACGCTGGGAGGAAGTACATTTGTAAGGGATATATTTGTGAGGATTGCGCATGGCTTTAGGGGGCCGTGGCTCTGGTGCAGGTGCGATGCTCTGGAAGGTGATTGGATATCATCACTCTTTCATTAACTGGGCATTTCTAGTATCGCGGTGACTGAGGGGGAAGAATGGGGCTTTTCATTGGGGCAGCCCGACAGACGAGAGCCGCTGAAAGCACTGGGTCGAGGTGGGAGGATAGTGAAATCAGAGTTTTCAGCTATTGTTCACCCAGAGGGCAACTTAAATAATATTAGAAATGTTGGTGCTATGTGAATTTAAAAAAGAAGGTGGTGAAGAAGAAAAACAAGTGGACGCTGGGTTAATTGGGAGTCATGTTTACATTTATTATAATGTTGCATTGTTACCATTCCAATATGAATACAAACTTGCATATGTACTGTAAACACATTTTATTTTACACACCCTATATTGCCTTTCCACATCTGGACTGAACAGCTATTTGCTTACAGTAAGTCATTGGGCTGTTGATAATGTGTAAAATGTACTCAACTTTTTAAGGCAATGCTCCTGCGACTCCAAAGTGTCCCATCTTTTTTATAATACAGTTTTTGAATGAGTACATAAACAAGGGCAGGCGTGTTGGGGAAGCCCCTTAAGCTCTATTTTTAGTTTATTACAACGCATATGACAAAGAAGTCTCGTTTTCAGCTGAGAATGGGAAAACGTAGGCGGGGGAAAGAAAAAAAAAAGGCTTGGTGTTCCATGACGTCGCACGGAGCAAAGAGTCGAGCCAGTTTTGTGAATGATGTCTTTGTCTGGAGCTGGAGGTGCCACTCTGACATCATCACTGTGTGCCACGGAGGGGACGTTTGATGAGCTGCGCACTAGACGGCCGCCTTACACTGAGTCAGGGCTATCTTCGACACGACTGTGCAAGATAAACCTGCAAATCCGAAGAGCCAAACCTTCTGCACTGATCCAAATGAAATCCAAATGAAATCCTTGTTGCAACTATGACTTTAAGATGATAGTTAGTGTGAATGTTACGGGCTCATCCTGCAAGTGGAACAGTGAGCGAGCGATTGGTGGTGGTCCGAGAGGCCCTTGGCACAGATTTCCAGGCGTGTGTCCGTCAGTCTGCCTCAGAGGAGCCACCAATATTGAGAGTGAACGAGTGATGAGCCTATTCTGCAGCACTTTGAGCAGAAGAAGAATCCAAACAGTCAACTATTTGTTTTATTTTAGTTACTTTGTCCCACTTTAGTTGCTTTTTCCTGGCCACAAATACTGTTTGCCTGCTAGCATATTGTTTATATTGCCGTGCTAATGTCGGCATTTAGGCTGTCGGAGCACTCTTTTGTTCTTTTGACATGCTCCATCCTCCTGTAACACAACTCGCTCAGTAACTCATTCAAACCCTCTAAAAACAACTCTAGTAGCGTTTCAAAGGATGTTTTCTTAAATGTTGCTTTTTCTCTGTGCCTTTTGTAAGTTTGTAAAGGACCCCCCCGGTGCCGATGCACAACATTATTAGCCTCTATAAAGACTAAAGTGAAGTCCGAGCAATGTTGACAAAGGGTGATTGTCATTCGGGGCTGATTGCAGGTCACTCTCCAAGCGCCTGACCTGCCTTTACAGCAGCTCATTGTCATTCAAACTGACTGTAGGGTCAAGCCACCTGAGCCCTTTTGAGGATGGTCACTCGGCTGACCTCAGTGCCGGAGGTAATGCGCAGGTGTGGCGTCAACGGATGTTAGCTGAGAGTAATGTACCCGTTTCCTACTGCTATAATTGTTTTACTGCCGTGCTTTCCTATTCTTTGAACGCATTTCAAAAGATTTTGGAATGAGTTTACTGTCTTTAGACTTCAAATGTTCATTAACAAAGTAAACAGCGTGGACAACTATGGCACAATAACGTTCAAATCTGTGGTGGAGTCAGAACAATTGACTCTGTTTTATTCCAGGTCCTGGAGCATTTCCCTTTCTGCAGATACAGTATCATGCAGCGAGAAACAGATATCACTATCTCTCCTGGAGGACAGAGGGAGGATACAATATACAAGAAAGTGTGCCTTGGAACGTATCTTTTCCTGATAGGGTGAAGGCCGGGATAGACTCTTCATGCCTTCTGGAGTAACCCAGATACCACCCGTCACAATGATAATGTCCATAAATGAAGACTTTCTATTAGATTGTTTTTTATTTTTTAGGAATGAACCTCTTATAGGTGCAATAGGCCAGTGTAACACCTCATTTGAAAGCTAAGACCTACCAAACTCCTCTAAGCTGATTTTTTTGTTCGTCGCGTTGTCGTCACTTTTTGACTTTTTTATTTTTTTCATCGCTTTTTTGTTGCATTTTTGTCACACATCTTTGTCACCTTTTCATCACAATTTTGCCACTTTTCTGTTGCCCTTTTTTGTCGCTCTTTTGTTGCATTTTCATCCTTGTTTTTGTCTCATTTCTGTTGCTATTTTGACTCTTTTTTTCAAGAAGCTTTTAGATTTGGGTAAAGCCAAACTGGAGAAAATGTGCTTGGTTCAAGTGGTTAAATCAAGATTAAATGTAGATGTAATCAAACACAACTAAAATTACAATTAATTAATTCCGAGGTGCCTTTAATTCAGCAGTGAAATTTCTAGGCACAAAATTGGTCTCTCTCAGAAGACCAGCTGTTTTAGTTCCTGAACTGGAAGTATCATCATTTTATGAGTGGATGAGTGAAGACGTACCTGCAGCCTTCATTCATCGCCTAATCGATGGCAGCCAAAACCACGGCCCCAGCTCAAGCCGCACCTTCATGTCAGCCAATCATCGCAGCTGCTCATGCTGATTCGTCGCCCAGGATCCCCTTCTTAAGCTCCCCGGTCAATCACTCAGCCGTTTCCCAGCTGTGTTGCGACCCCCCTCCGCCCCTTCTCCGCTTGGCCTCTCCTCGGCTCTGCTCGCCGTCGCCAACTTGCCGTCCTGGGTTTCGTCCTACCACCACCAGTGTCCGGGCTCCGGGAAAGATTCAATGCCATCAATGCCATATATTCCACATCATTGCTGCAATCTTGCGCTGGGGTCTGAGCCCTAATCATGATTCACGTTCAATAAAACTTCTGCATTCTGTCTGAGTCTTTTCAGGTTGAAATAGTAATACGCATTAGTAGTATGCAACTAATGCATTTCCTTCATATCAGTTGTAGTAGAGCTATTAGAACTGATTGTAGTAACAGCAGTTCTTTACCTTTTGAAGTGCTACTTCATTAATTAGAGATATTTTGTGTAACGGGCACGGATACTAGCTGCATGGGTGCTAGCTGCAAAATGGCCTAGTGGTTAAGTTACCAACATCATTAACTCATATTGTACCTTTGTAATAGACAACATCCTCCAGTTGAATTGCTACTTTTGGGCCTGGTATGACTACAAAGTGTGAAAGAGTCAGAGCAGAACATAAGCTGATCCCATTGACAATGACAGAGTCTTCATAAGCCCTGTCCAAACTCTAAACTTCCCAAATGCCAAGTGTCAACAATTGCCCGTGGCCAGACCGCCTTGATCTGGTTTCGCAAACAACACTGGAGCTGGTGCACAAAATGAAGATGCTTTCAAGAAAAAAAAAAAATGTCCGGAAGGGGAATTTTCTGAGGTCTCCCTCTTACAGTCTGCTGCCATGTCTGGGACTGTTGGCACTAGTTGTGGAAAGTCTCAGACAGGTGTAATGTCAGTTGTGTGCAGTTCAAGGCACAAGTATCTATGCTATGCCGTATATCACCTCCAGTTTCCTTCTTCTGGTGTCCAAATACAACACTTTTAAATTTTAGGTTTGTGTTGTTTACTTCAAAATGAACACTTAATGGTATATTTTGTACATTTTAGCCTCTTATTACTTATTCTTAATTTTATCACAATCAAAACTCCCATTTAGAGCCATGATTTAAAGCTAACATTGTCCTAAACTTATATTTCTAATTATACAGATATAACCGACTAAATGAATAAAACCAGTAATATTGTTAAATGAAATCTACATTCAGATTCAGAAAAATTGCAAGAGGCGGCCTTTCAAACATTACCCGTGGAATCTGCTTGGTGGAAGACATGATTTGGCAGTTTACCCCCAGTGTTTGCTTCAAAATTTTAACGCCGTGGCTCGAAGTCAAGCTGAGAAGTTTCCCAAGATCAGCAGAGGCTACGGGCAGGCTGCTGGGCGGGCAGCGAGAGTGTGGTGGACCCACCTTTGCAACCTGCGGTCCTGGGACAGTCTGATGAGGTCCAGTGGGGAGGGGAGGGGGGCGCGAATATCCCAGCTTTGATGCCTGTGTGTTAGCCATTCCTGCTTCCTCTTCTGCAGTTGGGACAAGGTCACCACCAGCCCGGGAAACTCCACTGGTGGCAGTTGCTGTTACAAAAGATTTGATTAATGCTTCAGTAGTTAAAATAATAGGGAAACAGAGCGGACAACAACAGGATTACACTAAAGCCTTACAAGATTTAGCTGAAACATAAAATGTGAAATGCTGCAAAAAGACATACCCACACTCTCACCACTGCTGGAGAACTGACAACATGTTAAGTGACAAGACGGCAGAATTATCTGCATTTTATTGACAGAAATGGCTCAAGGTTGTTTTCTCAAGTCTAGGGTTACTTTGAAATGTTACAGAATTTGCCATAATTACACCTATCAGGCCATGATGAAACAAAAACAACGCTCACCTCTTGCGTTTCGTACCGCAGTCACCTTTAGAAGAACACCATGTCTGAACTGTATTACATCAAGTTGGCCCATGCAGCGGGGGAGCTGACAAGGCACGGAGACATGAATCTATAATAACAGGCTAACAATTTAGGTTTAAAGGGAGGTTTAATGGAAATGTCAAGGTCAAAGAGCAAGACAAGGTAACCCATATATACATATACACATACACATATATAACAGCAGTGCCTGAGTCAGAACATGCTTAGAAGGGATGCACATTATCACGAAAAATGGATGGATATGAGTCTAATGCCTGTTCAAGGTTCTGAATAATATTCAGAGTAATGAATATGTTGATCTGAAGTAGCTCCTACCCTTAGTATAAGTCTATGAGTAATATCATAAAATATCATCTAAATACACTATTTGACTGCATTGTTTCGGTGAAAAGTAAAGTAATATTTACAATACAATACGAAAGCAGTTTTGTGAGTACAATAATTCATCCTTTATTCCGTAAAATTAAATAAATAAAAATACTCCCGATCAGATACGTCTGAATGGGCCGAAGTTTCTGGAGCGTTGTCGCCCCCTATTGGTGTTTACGGACACTGAAGCCCCGATCTCACGCGGCCTACGATCAACCGACCTAACGAACAGACTGAAGAGAACAGTTTTAATCAACTGCAGTTATTCACGTATCTACCAATCAGCCTACATAAGCTAAGTTTGGTATGTTTTTCTTCTGAAATATGGCTGCGCCGTGCGGGTTTCTCAGCCGACAGCTCGGGCTTGTCATTCGAGCACTTGTTTGAATAATGCAGCTTTAGAAAACTTTTGCACTTTCAATTATACAAATCGTGGCGTAAGTTGCTGTTGTGCGTTTCTTTGCCTGAAGAAATAAAGTGAACTGTCTTCTCACTTGTTGACTAGGAGCGCGCTGCTTCTGGGAGTAGAGTCAGATTACGGCCCGCCTCCCCGGAGTCCCCCCCTCTCTCGCCGTCTCATAAATCGGGGCTTGGACTGCACTTCTTTAAATTCTCTGCAAACCTCTCAGAGCACGGAGCGTGTTCCAGCCCTCAGTAAAGTTACCGCCTCACTCTTCTCTCTTTGGGAAACTGTCACTTGCAGTTTGCAAAATCGTGCATGCAACAGTGAGCTGGACGGAGCGACTTGTGCGGAGCAGCCAGTGGGTCCCTGGGAATAAGAAGAAGACTTTTCTTCTTTCTTTTTTTCTCCGCGGATAGTAGCTCGTATGAATCTCCTCGACCCTTACCTAAAGATGACAGAGGAACAGGAGAAGTGTCACTCCGACGCACCCAGCCCCTGCATGTCTGACGACTCCGTGGGCTCGCCGTGCCCGTCCCACTCTGGCTCGGACACCGAGAACACCCGGCCGGTGGACAACCACCTCCTGATGTCCGCGCTTGATTACAAGAAGGAGGACGAGGAGAAGTTCCCCGTGTGCATCCGTGACGCCGTGTCGCAGGTGCTCAAGGGATACGACTGGACTCTCGTGCCCATGCCCGTGCGCGTCAATGGATCCAGCAAAAACAAGCCGCACGTCAAGAGACCCATGAACGCGTTCATGGTGTGGGCTCAGGCTGCGCGCAGGAAACTAGCCGATCAGTACCCGCATCTTCACAACGCGGAGCTCAGCAAGACCCTCGGCAAACTTTGGAGGTAAGAACATATGCTTCAGTCTTTAGCTTAAGATTTGTAATCGGCCGAGCCTGCCAAATGATTTACTACAGCCACTTCTTCTCTATTTTTTTTTTTTAATTGAGCCATGATTAAAGAAAAGAAAAACAACACATATACAACCTCTGCCACATGTTTTTATTATTTATTCATTTTTAGACAAAAGTTTCACATTTTAATAAGTTTCTCGTTGTTAACAGATTGCTTAATGAGTCTGAGAAGCGGCCGTTCGTGGAAGAAGCTGAGCGCTTGCGGGTGCAGCACAAGAAGGACCACCCTGACTACAAGTACCAGCCAAGGCGAAGAAAGTCTGTAAAGAACGGGCAGAACGACCCAGAAGACGGCGAACAAACGCACATCTCTCCTAATGCCATTTTCAAGGCACTACAACAGGCTGACTCTCCCGCTTCCAGCATGGGAGATGTGCATTCCCCTGGAGAACATTCTGGTAAGTCTGGCAATTATCGTGTTGCTTTTTCCCATTTTGTTAAAAGACTTAAAAGCATATTTGAATATAAAAATTAAAAAAAAACCCAGCAGATTTATTCTGTAATATTCAGTTTGACATGTACATTTCTAAGGATCATGCAAAACAAATACTCATTTTCTACCATCTTCTTTCCCCAGGTCAGTCCCAGGGTCCACCCACCCCCCCCACCACCCCCAAGACTGATCTGCCCTCCAGCAAGGCCGACCTGAAGCGTGAGGGCCGTCCTGCGCAGGAGGGAACCAGTCGCCAGCTCAACATTGACTTTGGTGCAGTGGACATTGGGGAGTTGAGCAGCGAGGTCATCTCTAACATGGGCAGCTTTGATGTGGATGAGTTTGACCAGTACCTGCCGCCCCACAGTCACGCGGGCGCTGCTCAGGGCGCTTACACCAACAGTTACGGCATGAGCGGAGCCGCGGTGGGTCAGAGCAGTACCTGGATGAACAAACAGCAGCAGCAGCAGCACATACTGACCAACCTCAGTGGAGAGCAACAACAGAGGACCACCCAGATCAAGACGGAGCAGCTGAGTCCCAGTCACTACACTGAGCAGCAGGGCTCCCCTCAGCACATCACCTACGGCTCCTTCAACCTGCAGCACTACAGCGGCTCATACCCCTCCATCACCAGAGCACAGTATGACTATTCAGAAGGGGCCAACTCCTACTACAGCCATGCCACGGGCCAGGGCTACTCCAGTTTCAGCTACATGAGCCCCAGCCAGAGGCCTTTGTACACCCCCATTGCAGACAGCACTGGGGTGCCCTCTGTGCCACAGAACCACAGTCCACAGCACTGGGAGCAGCCCATCTACACGCAGCTGACCAGGCCCTGAGACACTGACTCAAATGCACATTGCCAGTAGAAAAACAAAGACTTTTTATATACTGAAAATATATCTTTGGATTGGCTCCCGACAGTGCCTTTTATATATTGTTTGAAATTGTTATTCTATGTTTTTAGATGCAGTTTGTTCTTAAATAATCCTCTGTGAGGAGATACCCGTTATAAATATTTTAGTATGTACTGTGTATGTATCTGCTCCTGTCTTCACTGCCAACACCAGCCCTTGTGTTGTGAGGATATCTCAGGAGCAGACTGCTGGGTAAAAGTGGCCTTTCTTCTGATGGCTTTTGTACAGAGTGTAAAGAATCTGTTTACTGACACTGCTGTCTTATGATGGACATTCCGCCTTTACTGTAAATATTTAGATGTCATTCCTTTAAAATGCAAATGTTGAGCAGTAGGTACATTACTGTGACTGTGTCATGAATCATTCACCTCGCTCTTGCTTTGACTCTTGTGCCATGCCCTTTGCTCGAGGCCTTACTGTGTTGTAGTTGTTAAGTCTGGTTGCTGCCTTGATGCCATAGTTGCCTCTGGGGCTGCTGTCTGCCATGGCTGTGTCAGAACCTCAGCATACTTCTGCTCCTGCAGGAAGTGACCTATGACCTGATTCTCCAGCCGCTCTAAGCCTGCCGGCTCTCCATAACTCTGTAACTTTTACTAAAGCCCTTTTTCCTAATTTATTCCTTAACATTAATTTTATGTGAAATTAACTATTTGCAATTAGTGTTTAATTTCTGCAGCAGCTTACCAAGTTTGCTGTCTTTGAGATACAGATTTGTTTAATTTATCATTTGTAAATGTTTCTGTTTAAAAGTTCTTTTTATTTACGCCCTAGCTGTGTACAGAATATGTATCACATTGAACTCTAGAGAAGACAACTTGAAGTTGTCCCATTTGTTTCTAACAAATCATTGTTTTGGAAGATGCTATTTTTGCTGGAATCAACTGGATCATTTTTTGTTCTTTTTATATCCCATTCTGTATCATTAGTTCTCTTTTATCAACTTTATATTGCAGCTGTGCTAGGTAAAATGACATTGTCTTAAAAGCTTATCTTTTGTATTATATTGTTTGCAATAAATCATAAAAACAAAAATGTTTTTTTCTCTCATGTCTTTTGTTTGAAATGTGCACTGATTTTACAATAAGAACGTTTGCGCCCTACTCAAGTGATGATTGATGTTTATTTATATAACTGATGACAGGGCATCAGCCTGAAAGTTTAGCTTGAAGATCCTAATCACGGTTAAACGGTCTTCTTATTGTCATGTCCTGTGAGATAAACAGTGTGTTGGTTATTTGACTTGTCCTGTAGTTGTCGCACTGGGAGCCGTAGTTTACGCTCCAGTCCTCTCAGACCGTGAGCTCATCAGGTTTTAACCAAAAGCTTTGAAAAGACGTATGGCTGCACCCTCCCAATATATACAGAGTGACTTAAGAAACAAACAGACACTGAATATTGTTTAGTCATTACAGAACAGTAATACTGCAATACAAGGAACCCAATAAATCAGGGTCAGTGTAAACACAATCAGGTACTATGGCTTTGTGTTGAAATCTGATGGCTGCTCTAAAATTACTCACTCGCACTGAGGGCTCAGCGAGTGAAGTCCATCCATCCATCCATCCATTTTCTTCCGCTTTATCCGGGGCCGGGTCGCGGGGGCAGCAGTCTCAGCAGAGATGCCCAAACTTCCCGGCCACACGCACACCTCCTCCAGCTGTTCTGGGGGGACCCCGAGGCGACACCAGGCCAGCTCGGAGACATAGTCCCACCACCGTGTCCTGGGTCTTCCACGAAGCCTTGTCCCACTAGGACATGCCTGGAACACCTCCCGCGGGAGGCGACCAGGAGGCATCCGGAACAGATGCCCGAGCCACCTCAGCTGGCTCCTTTCGACGTGGAGGAGCAGCGACTCTACTCCGAGCTCCTCTCGGCGCTTGCGAGTGAAGTCTACTTTTAAATTCAAGATGAATAATAAAACAATTTAAGACCATTTAAATCATTGGAAAGAGTGAATTAATCATTTAATGTTGTCAGCATCACAATGAGAGACATCATATAATTTTGACACATTTGACAATATCAGGATGTTATCTACATTTTGTCACAGACATTTCTGGTTGTTTAGTGTCCCTGTGAGGGTCTCCGCTCACAGTCCATCACAGTGACCCCTTTAGGCAGGTCCAGCAGGGGCACAGAGGTGGATCAGGCCTGGAGCAGACTCCCAGTGTCCAGGGGCCAGAGGGAGTGAACGTGGCCCAGGGCAGTGCACTGCAGGAGCCAAGCGGAAAAA